>NW_005842304.1:358369-377445 GCF_000455745.1 Alligator sinensis | reverse complement strand
CTGCGGTCTGACCAGCGCCCGATAGAGGGGAAGTATCACCTCCTTGGACCTATTCGTCATGCATGTGCTGATGCACGATAAAGTGCCGTTGGCTTTTCTGATGGCTTCGTCACACTGCCGACTCATGTTCATCGTGAAGTCCACTAGGACTCCAAGATCTCTTTCTGCTTCCATGCCACCAAGCAGGTCATTTCCTAGACAGTAGGTATGCTGGACATTTTTCCTCCCTAGGTGCAGCACTTTGCATTTCTCCTTGTTGAATTGCATTCTGTTGTTTTCTGCCCATTTGTCTAACCTGTCCAGGTCTGCTTGTAGTTGTTCCCTGCCCTCCGGCGTGTCCACTTCTCCCCACAGTTTTGTGTCATCCACAAACTTGGACAGAGCACACTTCACTCCCTCGTCCAAGTCACTGATGAAGACATTAAAGAGTATCGGTCCAAGGACCGAGCCCTGTGGGACCCCACTGCCCACACCCTTCCAGGTCGATACTGACCCATCCACTACGACTCTCTGGGTACGACCCTCCAGCCAATTCGCCACCCACCAGACTGTGTAGTCATCGAAGTCACAGCCTCTTAACTTGTTCACCAGTATGGTGTGGGATACTGTATTGAAGGCCTTCCTGAAGTCTAAGTAAATGACATCAACCCCTACTCCTGCATCTAGGTGTTTTGTAACCTGGTCATAAAAAGAGACTAGATTAGTCAGGTATGATCTACCTGCTACTAACCTGTGCTGATTTCCCCTCAGCATAATTTTTCCTGCTGGGCTCTCGCAAATGTGAGCCTTGATAATTTTTTCAAAGACTTTGCCAAGGATGGAGGTGAGACTGATTGGCCTATAGTTGCCCGGGTCCTCCTTCCTCCCCTTCTTGAAAATGGGGACCACATTGGCCCTTTTCCAGTCCTCCGGTTTACTCTGCCTTCCAATAATACCTGTGTCTGACGGGACTTTCCTAACAGAGGAGTAAATTAGTCTATTGCACCCTAATCATGGTACATGTATAGATGGTGATGCTTTACTGAGGGGCAAATTAGTCTACTCTAAAATAAAGTGCACTTGTAGATGCACCCCAAGACTACAGAATTATTTAGTCTTGAAACTCTCATTTCTCAGAAATGTCAGTTCAAGATATGCTTCAGGTGTAAACTTCCAGCTGTTTCCCCCCATGGCTGGTTAAGATGATGTGACTTCCATCTGCTGGATTGTTATTGAGACTAGCAGGAAGGGGACTGAATTAAGTTATCATCCTGGTATAACTAGTTTCATTTTTATACATAAAAAATACTAAATTTTCCATTCTGTTGTCCATTTCCTTCACTTTCAAATAAAGGAATCCATTGTTCCACATTCCAAAATAGACGTGTACTTGTGAATGAGGAAAACCCTCCTGCTAAGACTAACCAGAAATTGCTTCTCACTTTTCCCTAGTGTTAAAACTGAGTGAGATTCTGAGGTGAAGAGGAGAGCCACACGCATAATTAGAGGTCAAGAGAGGAGGCCTTATGAGGAAAGGCTGAGAGTCATGGGACCCTTCAGCCTGGAGAAGTCAAGGCTCTGGGGTGACTGGTGGCAGCCGATAAGTACATAAGGGGTGTGCACCAGGAACTGGGTGAACATTTGTTCACCAGGGTACCCCAAGGGAAGACAAGGTCCAATGGTCACAAACTGCTGGCAGACCATTTTAGACTGGACATAAGGAAAAGCTTCTTTACCGTCTGAGTCTCCAGAGTCTATTATAGAATCCCCCTAGGAGTGGTACAAGCACCTACTCTGGATACCTTTAAGAAATGCTTTGATGCTTGTCTTGCTGGGGTAATCTGACCCCAGCTGACTTCCTGCCCCTTGGGCAGGGGGCTGGATCCGATGATCTTGCGAGGTCCCTTCCAGCTCTAATGTATATGAAAGCTATAACAATTAATTTTCAAATTTAAATGATCACTTATTTCATTTTATAAACAGCTGGGAATTATTATAATGCTAATTTAATAGAAAAGAACCTGGATTTCTACTGCAAAAAATAGCAATGCAGCTAGTGGAAGTTTTAAATAGAAACTATTACCTAATTATGAACTTGGGGTAGATGGGAAGAAAAAGAGGATAATTATGTCACAAGAACATAGGACTGGAAGGGAACACTTGGGTCACTGAGTCTAGTCCTCTGCAAATGCCATTATTCATTGCAGTATTGTTAATATGAAAAGGCATGCAATTAGTGTTGTACAGAGAATGTTAATAAGCTTGTTATATGAGTATTAGGTTTAATTAGTATAAATTACTTATATGCTTTACACTGAGAACTATGAAGAATAATGGGAAACACTTAGCATAATTATCAGTGTGCAAGAAACAGCACAGACAAAGAGCAGGGTGTACCATCAGAGGGATAGCATGCTCATTCAGTGCCTGGGGTAGGGGGCGAGGGGAGTCAGCATGCCAGTCAGCGTGCCAGACAGCGTGCTAGGGGGAAGAGAAACTGTCCCACTTGCCTGCCTCTTGTTCTCTGCACAGGGAAGGATAGTGCTACTGCTATGGACACTGCCTTTGCTACAGAAGCACCAGCAACGGCAGCAGTAGCCTTCCCTGTACAGAGAAACCAAGCAGCAGCAGAGAGAAAAAAAATCTAGTGGCAGCAGCCCTGTGGCACAGGCTCCCTGGGAGGCACCCCTAGCACCTCATTTGCTCTCCTCCACCCCAGATATGCCTCTAGGCACAGGGATGTGCCCACTGTAAGAAGAACTCCCCAGGGGAGGGCACTGTTCCACTGCTGGATGCAGGGCTGCACTACCCAGCTCCTATAGCTGGGCGGCACCCGTACCATGTTAAAGACTCCCAAGGATGTATTCTGGCACCCCCTCAGAGTCAGTTCCTGGGGCTGATGCTCTGCTCGCCCTCTCTTCCCCCTAGTCACAGCACTGCTTGCTGAAATCTTTCTAAAGCTAAAAATCACAAAATCATAGCAATGTAGGGGCCAGGAACAACCTCAAGAGATCACCTAATCCAATAATTTGCACCAAGGCAAATACACCTAGATCAGTGGTTCCCACCCAGGGCCTGCAACACCCTGGGGTGCCACAAGACCCTCTCCGGGGTGCTGCAACTCAGGCACTGCTTCTATAGCAGGCAAGTAAAACTGATCTGTGTGCAGGGCTGAGGCACATATGTGCTCCTGCATAAAGGTTAATCCTAGAGCAAACAGCTGGTTTGAGCTGTAGTCCTTCCCAGTAAACCCCTCCTCTGATCACTCTTCCTGGAAACAGAGGAATCTGGGACAGTACCACTGGCCTGACAGGGAAGAGTCAATTCTCCTGTCTGTGTTAGGGTTATCAGAGAGCTCTAATGCAGCAGGACTATGTGCACATGCCAAAGCCCTTCCCAGGATGGCTGTGCAGCATGCAAGTGGGGCAGTTTTACCTGGAGGCAGCAGTACCCAGTTGAGAAGTGCTTAAGTAAGTTAAGGCAGCACCAGCAGTGGGTCTTAACCAGGGCAAAATATTGAATAGAACCAGGCCCAGGATAGATCCTATTTGAGATATCCTCCCAGTTTGACCACTGATAACTCCTCTTTGTCCACATGCTTAACGATGACTTCATTTATTACCCTGATTTTTTTATGAAGATATCATGCAGGACAATGTCAAAACCCTTATTAAAGCCAAAATCTGTCATACCTACTGGTTATCCACTATGCTGGTCATCCAGCAAAAGGAAATTAAGTTACAGGCGACCCTCGTCATTCATGGGGAATACATTCTCATGTCCCCCATGAATGGTGAAATCTGCAAATAAGGTAGTGTGTTCATGAATGCCGTCTGCATTCGTGAACTCAGTGCCCCCGGTGGCTGACGGGGGTGGGGGTGGTACATGGCTGCTCTAGCGACAGCAGGAGTGCGGTGGCGGGAGCGCAGTGGGAGCTTGGCAGCAGCAAGCGCAGAGTTCCTGAAGAGCTACTTTAAGTGTATTTAAGAAGCGGGTTCGGCATTCGCGAATATTTTAAATCGCAAATGCTGAACCTGTGAATAGTGAGGGTTTCCTATAGTTTATCACACTCTCTTCTTGACAAATCTGTGTTGGTTGTCTCATCACTTTTTATCCTGGGTGATTATAAACAGATTGCTTAAAATTTTTGTACCACTACCTTGCTAGGTACTGAAGTTAGGCTGATTAGTCTGTAATTTTCTTTCTTCTCCTTTTTCTGTTTTTAAAGATAGGGTCTATTTTTCCCTTTCTCTGCTCCTCAGTTTTCCTCTCTCATTCTCCAGGAGTTATTGAAGAAAGGTCCTTATGGTTCACAGTTCCTTTAGTATTTTAGGATGAATTTCATCACTCCCTGCCCACTTGAAGGCATCTTTCTTATCTGAACATTTCTTAACCTGTCCTTTCTCCATTCTGGCCTTCACTAGCTTTTGATTAAAGTTCATTTTGTTAAGCACACGAAGACTGAAGCACAGCAAAATAATGAATTTTGGAATCTGCGCAGGGATGCTGCATATGTTGTCATTATGTAACAATTGTAACAGGAACACAGATGATATCACAGTGAGCATCTCAAAGTGGGCTCCCTCTCTCTGTCTCTCACCTGGGTCCATGTATGTGCACAGGCACACACACACATGCATGTGCATGCACTCCCACAGAATCCAGCAATATCCCTCCACTCAGTTCAAATCCTTGAGTGGCCTTGCCTTTGCCTTCATTTTAGGGCAGTGCTAGGGACTTAATGGTTTCTTACTGTCATAGGTGACTGGTGCCTCTGCGGGGAGGCCTCCCCAGTGGCCAGTCACTGACCCCAGAAGCGCTGGTGGCAAAACCGGAAGTGCCGCCTACACTTCTCTAAATGCCCCCACTCCCCAGCTGGCATCAGTCTCAAGAGGGGGGCACTAGTCAGCACTTCTCTAAGCAACCCCACTCCCCAGCCAGCAAGGGCCAATCTCAGAGGGGGCACACACCACTCCCCATGTTCCCCCTATGCTTACTGTTAAATCTACGTGCTCTGATGAAGTTCAAAGGAGCCTGCAAAAAATACTACATTGACTTTGTGTACTCAGAACAAGCCTGTGTCCAGTGCTATGTGAATATGCACAGGTGACTGCTAGGGGGAGCACAGGGGGGCACGTGTCCCCACTGAGATTGGTCCCCGACTCGGCACTGCTCAGGACGGGGCAGTTTTTTTGCGACGTGGGCTGGTGGCATGTTGGGGGCACGGGGCACTAAGCCATGGCACAGAAGTATAGGAGTGGAAATGGGACTCTTGGCCCACTCCTGGGCCCACCCACAAACTGTGCCCCCCCCCCAACTCAGGAGGCACCAGTCACCCCTGTGAATATGGCTATGTTGCTTCTGGTCCTGAAGCCAGCGACATATCTGAGGATAGTATTACTTTGTGGTGTGTGGGCTCTTAGACACAAAAGGCAACTTGCCCAAAGTTTCGAAGGTGACTGTAAAACAAGTGGAACAAGAAATCAGATTCTGAGACAGTCCCGAACTTTAACCAATAGACCATCCTTTTTTCACCCGCTAGCATTATTTGTTTTGCTTTTTCCTCTAAGAATACTACTGCTGAAAGACAAAAAGTCAGCCCACTAGGCATAAGCAAGGTAATCTAGAAGTAGGTCAGCAATGTTCCCTTTGATTTTACAGTATTATATCCTGAGAACATTAGACTCTGATTACACCAATAAATATGATAATAGCCTTCATGCTGCGTGTTAGTTTTCAATATACAAACTGAACACTGGGGGAAAAACATGTAAAATAATTATACAAACTGGGGGACAATTTTATTTTAACAGCCTCATCTCTAAATCTTTTTTTTTAACTGGCTCCAATAAAGCAAAGATAATTGTTGTTCCAGGCCCTGTGGTTGAATGGTAAACATCAAGTACTTAAAGTTCACTTATCTAATCATCTTGTAAAGAGATGGTGATAAAAAGAAATACTGAAGAGTTATTGCAAAGAAGCTATCAAATCTTTCTCCAATTAAAGTAATATTCCTGAAACTGTCCAGAACTTATCTAATGAGGATAGCAAAGCCATTTCTTATTTCGTAATTGTGTGAATTTTTTAGGGCATTTTCAGCATAAAAAGAAACAGAGATCTTTCTGTATGAGAACATTAGCGGCACTAGGAGGAGCTTTGTTTGGCCATGTGTAGATGAAATGAGGGGCATGGGTGCACGACACTTTAAAGTGGGTTAAATGCTTTTGCACTGCTTTAAGGGTATTGGTGTTTGCACACGTCAGCGGCATATTGCACAGTAATTCCTGCCGCTGTAGCAAATTCAGCGGCGTAATGTGCCTTAAATGACTTGGAGTGCAGAAAACTACAGCCGCGGAGTGAAGCGCTGAGCTCCATGCAACTCAGGGGCTCTGCAGGAAGCCCGTGCAGGCAGCCTGGCAGCAGCCCAGGAAGGCAGGCTCCGCCCAAGAAAAAGAAACAAAACAGAGATTTTTTTTTTTTCCTGGAGCCTGCCTGCCTGCCTGCCTGAGTGCTTGGTGCTTCCCTCTGTGGCTGCAGTGGCCCCAGGGACCACCTGAGCCAGGTACCACCTGTGGGGGGGGGGCTGCCCCGGAGGAAAGCACCAGCCCTCCCCCCGCATCCCAGGGACCGTTCCGACCACCAGCAGCTCACCCTCCCCTCCCTGCCACCAGAGAGGCAGGTAAGTGCATGGGTACATGCACGACACGGGGATTTACTTGGCCCTAAATTGAAGTGGTGTTTTTAAAAGCCCATCACTTCAATTTAGGGCCTCCATTTTGACTACACATGCCGTTTGTTTCTATAAAGGGTTCATTAAAAACCACAAGGTAGATGCAAATCTCCTCTGAGTAAGTCTTTGAAATACACAGTGCAGAGGGAAGGAATCTCACTTTACAGACAGTGTGTTTTTACTGAGTCAGAGGGGGTGTCCAGAGGTTTAAGTGCCAAAAAAAAGAAGCCCAAGTGGGTCGTAGCACTGCCAGTGCACAGGCAGCCTATGGAGTGGAAAAACAATAGGAGTATGTCCTGATGTGAAAGAAAAACAGAAGCCATGTCCATGCTTCCTTTGAAGTGAGCTCAGGGGTGCCAAAGAGAGATAATCCATACCAGTCCCACATATTCCTGGCTCTGCTTAATTTATGGAGTCTGGACAATAAGGAGGAACAGCCGTGTTAGGACCACTGGGATCCAAATCCAGAGTGGCCAAGCCAGCAGGCAAAGGTAAAGGCTGCGGCACCACCAAGTCACATGCTAGCCCCAGTCCAACCTGGTCCCTCTCATGAGGCCATTGATGAGGAGTCAGGTGACCAGAAGGAACCTATGGGAACCAAAAACCTCTGACAGGGGGACTATAAAACCCCTCCTACTTCCTGTGGGACTTGTCTCAGAAACAACACTCCTGTATTTACTCCTTGGACTCCTGCCCGATCCCAGCCTTGTTGGAGTCCCTGCTGTGTTTGGACATCCCGGCTCTGATCTACGGTACTGTCTCAGTCTTCAGCCTGACGATTCTGACTGCAATGGACACATGGTGTGACCAAGTCTGCCTAGAGCAACTTGTTAAGTGACCACTTGTTGGAAGCCATACAGACATGCCCCTAGACAACTTGGCTGCTCTTTTACTTAGGTTGCTGAGCCTTGCTGGTAGCTTTAGCTGTAGGAGTCCTGTCAAGAGTTCCAACCACGCACAAAATAAAGTGGAACTGGATTTGTTTTTAAAAAGTAACTTACAGTTTTTAGTTGCAAGTTGCAGGTTTTGCGGCTTGTTCTTCGGTGTGTCACTAATTTTGGGTGCTTATTTGAATAAAATAGCTTAATAGTATCTTTTACCAACAACAAGGGCATCAACAATCTGGCCTGTGGGCTGGATCTAGCCCACAGAGCCTATCATCTGGCTGGTGGTATGGGTCTTAGAACAGACCTGCATGCTGCATGCAGCATGCTCCAGATCACTGAATTTAATGTATGTGCTACATGTGCTACAGAAGGCAGGATCCAGCGTGTGCTGTACATAATGGGTGGGCCCGGGACTGAAGCTGGGGCTAGTGTTCTGCATGCTTGACTCAGCATGCAGGACTGATTTGTGGGCCTGATCTGGCCCATGGATCAACCCCACTTTGTTCATTCAGGCCACAGGGCCTAATGTGTTTGGCACCCCTGACCTACAGTGATCAGCCTTGTTTAATGCAAACTGTACGTCATTCAGTAAAAAGGAATCCCTCTCAGAACCACATGTCCTCAATGGAGTGGGTGAAATGTGGTGAAAAATGCAGCAGAGAGTAGGAACAAGTGATAGACTTAAAAGATGAGATAAAGTCCATGGTAGGAAACAACAGCAAAACTGGCTGCAGGTATTATGTATGTGAGCTTTGTTTGCACCAATCTGCCCTTCTTCAGGGCACAGGAATGACAAATGAAAGATGGATGTGGCACCATTTGCTTTAATCTGCCTACTAATGTTGGATTGACATTGTCAAAACCTTCTGCTTGACTGTAAACCAAGCAGAGTTTATATTCCACTGTTGCTACCCAGTGGTTAGTCCTGTTGATCACCTAGAGACACTGGGACTGTGCAGATATACCAACTAATCAACAGGGAAGGAGGACGAGCTGGTAAAGCCTGTTCTGCTATCAGTCACTAGATGGCTCTCTATTTACAAGAGCTATATACAGGCACTGCACCCTATTGCAGAATATTAAGTGGCATTTTCAGCTTAGCAAGGCTAACCAGCAATATATTGCAAACCTATCAATAAAATGTATGTCTCGTGCCTAAAAATAGTTCTGCAAGAAGCAGTAAGCTATTCCAAATCAACTCTGGTAGTGCTTATAAAGTGCTAGACTGACTCCAGTCTCTTCATTTTCTTCAGTCGCTTAGATCAAGAATTTGTTTTTAAAAAGTGTCGCCTTACCTGATAGTGAACGTCTTGAGGTCAACTCCAGCAAGCCAGCCAGGCCTTTGTTCAATTTGTTGGGTCTGGAACTGTTTTTACTGTTGGTTTAGCAGATGCGAAGTTTGATAAGGCTGTTGAAGCTAATCTGAATGGATACTAGACTTTCCCCGTGAAGCTACTGAACAAATACAATCAAGACTTTCAGCATTTAATCAGCTGCAGACCTCCACATCAGTGTTTAGCTCACCTCTTACTTTTATGGGTCAGACCTAAACTGCATGATGAGTATTTTCATGATGAGGACACCTTAGGAGATTTGGATTAATATCAAGCCATCAGTTTTCAACGCTGGGAGATCTTGATGGCCTCAGGAGGAGAACCAGGTGAGCAGTGATTTAAAGAGTGAGCCCTACTTGCACTTTCTGTACTGGCAAAACCTCTTAGTAATCTTGATGAAGAATGAGTGCTCTCTGTTATGGGTTAAGAAAACCAGGGTAAGAAAACCAGGGATTTGCTGGAAGGATCTTGTCCCAAGGACAGATATGTTTTAGCACACTGCAAATTCAGCAAGGCAACAGAAACAATGGGAGCTGGAGGCAGTAAGAACAAGCTTTTATAGTAATGAAAGTCTCTGTATTTGATTAGTTATGCCCAATGTGTGATGAAGACATTTAGCTTTTGTATCTTGATTTGTTTTACACATACAGTAGAATCCACAGTTTTCATAGGGATTGTTCACTAGCTACTTAATTTGCCCACCAATTATTAATATTAATAGAGACCCAAATTTGGAATATTAGCAATGAATTCTGGGTTTTGCTGGTAAAAAAGAACAAGTTCCAAATGTAAACATTACAACATGTATAAAGCCTGATAATGAGAATTATACATGAGAGAAACTGCCTGGATGGCAGTCACGTTAAAGGTTATGGATGTGGCTATGCATAAATATCTAGGATCAACTAGCCAGTAAAGGCATGCTCCAAAGGCGTTTTATGGACTCTCAGACCTATTTTGCCTTCACTGCACAGAGCAGGAAGATCAAAATGAATTCTCCTCCAGTTTGTTCTGTAGAATTCAGGTTGACTGTTTTGACATGTTTTTAAAGGACTGGCCTATCCTGATGACAATTTGTGAAACAAACCAGGATAAAACAGATGGAATGCTCACAGCCAAAGTAGTCAACATTTGACTAAAGAGAAATACAGAGAATGTGTTGAGGATATGTTAAATACAGAAGCAGATTTTCATAGTTTGGATAAACTGCAAGAGGCTGGTTGCTCTATTCTTAAGAGAGTTTTTTTTCTAAATTCCAACGAAAAACATTGCAGACTGAAGTACCCGCACTTGAACTACAGGTAGTGAAGGTACAAATGGATCAAGCAGTTACTTCACCTCATTTTAAAGCCACTGTCCTCAATAGAAATTAACAGAGTGGATGCCTGCCTAGAGAGGAAGGGGCTGCTATGATCTGGGCATCTAATAACTGAACAGTCAGTCATGCCACTCATAATCAGTTTTAGGGCTGATGGTAAGCTATTCAAGCAGTGCTCATTAGCTGCTCAAGTTTTCAACAGCTAAACTAAGCAACTAAACTGGTAGGACATGATGGTTAAGCAACTGGAACGCAAAGGCATTTATGTCAAGATTGGGTTGCAGTTCTTACCTGCTGGGCCATGTGAGCAATCACCAGAGAAGCAAACCCTTTCTGCTAGGCTGTGGTAACCAGGGATGTGTTTCAATCTTTGGGGCTGGCTGCTGGGAGTAGTAGCTCTGGTCTTTAGAGCACCATGTACAGTTGCCTCCTGATTCTTGGTTTGTGTCTTGCTTCCAGATATCAGCCCAAACTGGCCATGCCCAAGTTTTTAGTTTGACCAATCCCCTCATAGACCACTTCGTTGTATCTGCTGAGGCCAGAGTGGCCTTACTGGAATATTTCTGGGGTTGGACTGTGCATCTGGGAGTGAGTGAATGGAGGTGCACTGGCAGCCACCCTAGCTGAGGCACGCTGCCACCATAGTACAGATGTATCCTGAATGCCCCTCAGCAGGCCCTGGCCAGGCAGCCAAGTTGGTCCAAGGTCCTATTACTGAAAATGTCCAGCAACAACTGTTGGCAGTTTCAGAGGGTTCTGAGTAGAGGTTAGCCACTGTTTCTGCTGAAGCCAGAAATGTTTGCTATCAATCACACCAACGTGGATCTGATTATAAGTCAATTAATCAAGAACATACTGGATTTGACCTTGCTGCTCCTCAAGAACTACAGCCCTCTACTTGACTGGTTTGAACATAGGCTGTGACAATCATCTTCAACAACCCCAGTGATGAGTGTACTGCTAAAGTGGTGCCACACACCCTAAGGAAGGAACCACGCCGTAGGTGCTGAATACATGGGGGCTCAAGGGCCCTGGCCCCGCTTGGGAAGCCCATCCCTAATTGGGTGGGAGAGTCCCAAAATGGGAGCATTAAGTTCCAGTCCCAGGCTGCATGATTGTGGGACAGCTTTTGTCCCGGATTCGCAGTATTGTGCAGGGATCTGGGTTTTCTGTACACTGCAAAAGTGCGGGAAATGGTGGGTTCCCCCTTGCAGGCTGACAGAGTTCCAGCCAGCAAGAGGCTGTGGGGAGCAGGATGCAGGGAGCACCACATGCATGTGTGCACACACACACACGCATGTGGCCAGGAATACAGCCCCAGGCAGTGGTGGAGAGCAGCTCCCTCAGCTGCCTACAGGTAAGTCAGGCAGGGTGGGGAGGGGAGATTGAGACTCCCATGGTGAGGCAGGCACTGGGCTTGGGTCACTGCCCAGCCAGGGTGGTGCATGGGGCCCAGGGCTGGGGCTGGGAGTGGAACAGAGCCATGGATAGCTTGTCCGGGGTAGGGGGGGGAGCAGTCCCTGCTGCTGCGTGCACTCCCGGGGAGGCGGGCATTGGGCACTTGCCCCCAGATTTGTATGCAGGGTAGGGTCAGATGTGAGATATCCACAGCAGCCTCGGGGCTTCCCACCCTGCTGATCTCCCCCCAGGAGCCCCATGCCAGCCATGCCATCATGGCAAAGTGCCCCCTGCCTGCCCCACAGCAACAGGGGTGGCAGCATGGAGTTGTGCCCACCACTGCTGCCAGGCAGGCAGGGGCACCTCACCATGGCAGCGCAGCCAGTGTGGGGCTCCAGGGGCGAGGGCAGCAGGGCAGGGAGGCCCGAGCCCACAGCGGGCAGCCCACATTCACCCCCACTCCTCCATGGGCTCTGCTCAGCTCTGCTCCGGCCATGCTGAGGGTGGAGGTGGGGGGAGGCATCACCTTAGGGTCCCCTGCCCCCGGCAAAAATAAATGTTGCCACCTATGAGCCACATCTTGTTTCCAGCTGTGCTGCAGTTTCAGCATCATGTGTCTGACACAGCATGGAATGAGGAAGCCCAACATTTTAATTCCCCTCAAGGTCTAAACTGTGAAATTAATTGTTAGTTCATCTTGCAAAGCAGGACTAGTGCAAAGGCAAATTGCAAGCAGGAGGTCTCCAGCTCAGGTAGGCTCATACTGCAGGTACCCCAGAGATGCAGACTGCTCTTTGTGCTGCTCCTTGAAAAAAATACACTCAAAAGGAAACATGCACATTCTGCTGCCTGAGGAAAATGTAATGCATTGGTCATTAGCCATTACTGGCATATAAAGTAGTATGTTTTTAAATGTTACTTTGTGTGTGTGCCTCCTTAGGCACCATATTTTCTTTCAGTTTTGGGTCCCTGTTCAAAGTAATAAACCTATCAGCCACATTAGCTGCATGGTACTTTCTTTCTCTCTCTCTTGTGTTAGTCTGAACCCCACCACTGTCAAAGCACAAGGATAGAACAGAAGACATGAAATAACCTCTAAGCAGCTGGGCGAAGCTGGAGGGAGCTGTTTCTGCTGAAAGCACAAGGTCACCTGGAAGATTGCAGTTGCCCATCCCTACCCCATGCAAAAATCCTGCTACAAGTCTTCTCATAGCATCTCTGCAGTCAGGGCAGTAGCAGGCCTCTTGAGACACCAACACAGGCATGGCACACAGCAGATGGTAAGCTGAATCCCTGCCTAGATTCTGAGCTGGTGCAAGTAATCTCTCAGACAGTGGGGTGGGCAGAGATGATCCTCACTCAAGTGTGGATGAGTGACAGGGGGAGGCAGCAGCACTGAAAACTTCATGTTAGAATGGCTTCTTTTCCTTTAACCACAGGCTCAGTAAATGTGGAGCCACCACAACCCTGTAAAATACTTGCAGAAACATCTCTCACTGCCATGCCAGAGATGTCCTGTTCTGCATGCAAAAGGCAAATTTTGGGTCTGTGTCCTGGAGCTGTGGAATCTGTGTCCACATACAGAAAGAGCAACCCATATGAAATGTGACCCCCGAACTCTCCCACCAGCAAGGTGGGTACTGGGAAGAGTGGTGGATGACTGATATATAGGTGCTTGAAGGTTAAGTCTCCTGAACCATGGGCTAAAATCCTTTATTACCTGTGTTGTTCTACACCCAGGGCAAATTTCTGATATAAATCATAATAAATGATCCACATAGAGATAATGACAGTAGCCAGCAAACCAGTTTGGCAAGCTGCTAGCTGGGAACAAAAAGCCCTATTTACCCACAAAGGAATGCTCCCTCCTGGGATCCTTGCCAGCCAGTAACTGCTCAGCCACCCACTGAATGCCATCAACAGTGTTCTGGATGCTGCTTCTGAGCCTGCCTTGCACCACTGTGACAATTGTGATCTTTGTCGAGAATCAAAATCAGTACAAGATGATGTGACCAGCTAGTATCAGAATGATCCCACCAACCCAAACACTGCATAAAACTGGAAAAGTGTGAATTCAACCAAACTCAGTAGAGTGTTTGAGGTACTTCATCTCCTTGGATCGGCCAATCATGGGTCCCCCAGGAAGTGTCTGGTATCCAAAATTAGGACCTGCCAGAGGACAAAGGAGAGCAGTGCTTTTGGAGGTCTGAAAAATTTTACCCATCCTTTGTCAAAGACTTTTCTGACTGGTAGCTCATTTGACAGTGCTTTTTGAGGAGGGGGTCCTCTTCCTTTAGTTTCTGGAAGAACAGCCCATACTGAACACAGCAAAGCAAATATTTACCTCAGCTCTGCTCCTAAAGTATACAGATCCTACCAAGCTATTTGCTGAAGAGACTGACACTTTCAGTTTGGCATTTGGGGTGCTCCTCCAAAAGACATACATCCCCAAACCTGACACCCCCTCAGAAGGTCCCAGATTGTGCCAGTACTCTCCCCTTGTCAGGTATTCAGTTTGTTCAAGAGCCTCCAGCCTGAACCTTTTGATAGTTTAAGATGTGACCCAACATATAAATCTGTCTAGAACATCTTGATGTCTCCACCTGAGCCAAAATACCCCAAAGAAGATCACTCATTCTCGTGCAATCGCTGCCCACTCCCCCACACCAGTCCTAGGGATCAATGTTAACTTAATTGTAGACCTGCCCAAGTATGGTAATAGTTGTGACAGGACTAGACCTGAGAATGGCCATGGCACCCCTAGCGCCTGAACTAATCCTGTCCCTCATTCCGGCTCTTCAGTGTACTCCCACTATCTCACCTGCCATGTCTTGATGTAACCATTGTAGTGAGTATGGAGACTGCCTTGAATCTTGGAGTGTTCCTGGTGATACTGCCTATAGGTTTACGTCCCTCACTTCACTGGGCCCTGGGTCCCCCTCATCACTGGATCTTCCCTCTGCTGACAAAATGCACTACTTGCACTACTTGCGCCCTGCTGGCACCACTTTTGTCTTTTCTGCCCTGATCCTGGCTCTACAGGTCTTACTGTCTGGGGCAATAATCACAACCTTCTTGGCCCCTAACTGCATCTTACAGGCTCTAATCATGGCCTCTAGCCAGGGTAGTAAAGAATATCCCATGACCCACATCTTAAATTGAGCCTGGTGGGATTCTTAAACCGGATGTAGAGGAATATAACTTGAACCAGGGACCAGCCAGGGATAGGAAGAACCAGCACTTGCTTGTGTTCCTAGATGATAACTCAGCTGAGCTTATCTCCAACAGCTACAAGACCAGCTGACAAATTACTGATAGGAGCTGAAGAATGTGAACACTTTCCGAGCAGATGATCATAGAATAGACAATATAACAAAGGCAGGAGGTAGTGAGTGCAGTTTAGGGAAAAGGCAGAAAAAGGTAAACAGTAGACATTGGTTATGTGCTAGGTAGTAAGAAGTAGCAGGAAGTGGAAGTTTATAGCAGGGGCTAAACAGCATACAGTATAGACTCAGGCATTGAGGATCCATAGTAGCCTATGCATTCTTATCACAGGCTTAGGAACAGGCAATTTTGGGGTAAAGACAGTGTTGTGAAAGGGATACTGGTTTTACAACTCCCACTGCTGCAAGTGAAAGACTGCAAGGACAACTGGTGGCTACAGAACACACCCTATAAACACCCCTGTATGAAAAAGAGAACTTGAGCTCAGTAACCATTCATCATAGTGTCCTGAAAAAGTCCTGAAAAGAATGGGTTATTTCCTTGCTTCAGTTTTTACCAAAAAGATCCTGGGGAAATTGCTGCATTTGACCTGTTCCATTAATGAAGATTTATTTCTGGTAATAAACATGGGTTACTTTGAAAGACTAAGATGTCAGAAGAAAAGGTGAAGCTTGTTAATCACTTAACAATCAGGAAGTCAAGTTTATCCAGCTGGTATACCATCAGGATTTCTGAAGGGCTTCAGCATGAATTCGGGATGGTGACAACAACAGTCACAATTCAGTTCAAGAACTAGGTGAATTAGAGACACACCATAAATTCACATGACAACAGTATCAATATGCAGAAGCTATCATTTTTTAAAATATCCTCTACTAACTATATAAGAAGTCAGGGGCTTGGGGAACTGCAAGTGGAGTTAGTGAGTGTTTGTGTGATTTATTGTCAACTCACAATTAAATCAATACATAAGTCTATCCAGGAAGGACCATGAAAGTCCATGTTTACTGTATTAAAAGTGGTTTATTCATAGCATCCAATGAAGTAAGCTGTTACTTATGAAAGCTTATACCTCTCTGACTTAGTCTATAAAGTGCCACTCTGCCCTGCCTACTGCCTGACTTGACACTAATACAGCTAACTACATCTCAGTAGTTTACACCATTAGATAACTGCACATGTACAAAATTGGCAATGTAATTTATACCTTCCTCAGATTGGAGCCGTGTCTTTAAAAAAATGAGTATCTGTCCAGGATGAACATAGGAAATATATACACATTCAGATTGCTTGCTTTTGCTTAGAACCGACCACCATGGGAGATATGAGCTGGTAATTGAATCTCTCTGTACCACGACTTGTCAGATCTTTCTTTTTCAGTTCACATGCCATCTGGAACTGTATAAATAGTCTCCTGCACCCTGTAGATTTGGTAAATTCTCTCCATATCTCTCTCTTCCCACCAAGCTCCCTATCTTTTATTGTTGCTGTTGTTCCAATTTCCCATCCCCATTTCCACATATAATCTTGATTTTGGTTATGGTTATAGTCTTATTAATACATCAAACTACATATATTGGGTCTTTACTTTGATAGCAATGGGAGATAAGCACAATCAAACTCTATGTCAATGTAAGTGCTAGCATATTTCACCCTCTTCTCTTATGTCATGTAGATGGCTTACAAACCTGGTTATGTGCTGGTTGTAATGCTGAGTTTAATTTTGTAACCTTACTAGCTATTACAGTGGAACTAACTATAATGCTGATGTGAAGAAAAACAGGAAATAAATAAAACATTCACCCCAGGGAATGAGTCCAAGAGGGAGAGAGAGACAAGAACAAGAAGAGAGCACCACTTCCCGAGCAGCTGCTCCATAAAGATACAACAACCCCAAGAGGGGAGGGGCAGGGCATGGAAGGAACGGATGTCAGAAGACATCCCGGAGCAGAAAGCTCGAGAAGAGAGCAGGGCATAAAAGAAACCCTGAAGACATGGCTCGAGTGGGGAGAAGATCTTGAGCAGATCCGGTTAAGCTGGGAATCAACGGCAAAAAAGGAAAGGGAAAAAAAACCTTAAAAGATAATACTCAAACAGCAAGAGAAAGGGAGCTGAGGAACATGGCTATCAGCCACATTACAGTGACAGCGGATCTTGGTTTTTCTTTTAATTGGACTTTGTTCTGAGCCATTTGTGATCTATAGAAGACAAGGTATAAAAGAGACTGGGATATGACTATTTCTTAATGAGACTGTGACATATTACAAGTTCTTGGGAAGGAAGAACATGCCTAGAGACCAAAAAACCCCAACTAAATAAATAAATAAAACTCTGAGAGCTATAAGCGGGACTGATTAAGAATGCTATGTTGGCATTATAGATGTTAAGTTAAGATTATATCTGAGTTGAATTCTGTCTAAGTTAATATTAAGACGTAATTGATGTGGGGAGAAGTAACAACAGCCTTACAAACAACAAGTTGATTATGGATGTAAACATAAATCTTGACAAATAAAAAAAACTGTTAACCTAAACAAAGTAAGCCTGCGAGTTCAATTGATGATAAGTCTTGGGTGCCATGTAGAAGAGTTACAGTAAAAGTTGTAACTCAAGAGGATCCCCACATAAGTTGTTAGAGTTCTACTGCAGTAGAAAACAAATAACACCTCCCTACTAATAACATCATACAATAATCAAGGAGTGGCAGGTAAAAGTCGGAATATACCTCAAGTAGTCCAAGACTGAGCAAACTGAGAAAAGAGGGGCTAAAATAATACATTAAGCTATAAGTGGTACCTCACAGCTCAGAATTTGCTAAGATATGTGTGACCATCGAGTCTCAAGTGTACAGTCATGTGCTGCCTTGATTCGCGCAACGGGTGGTGGGCGCCATGTGGGCTTCCAAGAATATCTGGGTAGATGTTCACTGCAGAAATAGTCTTCCCCTATCTCACCTGCCACGACTTTGAATGTTCTCAGTGGTGGGGCCGACTATCCGGGGTCCCTCTGCGACACACAGTTTGCCCGATGGTCACTCACGGGGCTCTGCCACCCCTACACCCCGTCCTCATGCCACCTTGCTGGCCCCCTTCTGTCTTCTGAGCCCCGTCCTCTTCCAGGCAGGCAGGCAGGGAGGGGTGGTGAGAAGCGGCAGAACCAATTATATTTATTTACATTAATTTCTATAGGAAAATGGGTTTTGCTTAGCGTGGTTCCACGTTTTTTTTCTGAACCAATTAAAAGCGCTAAGTGGGGGTTGCTTGTATAGATCAGCAGTTGGTAGCATTAGAGTGATGCAGCTGTGATGGTCCACGAATTATGTGAGGCGCAAGACTTTCTTGAGATAATATCTTTTATTGGACAAGTTTATTAGACAGGCGTTTGGATGCAAGACATTCTTCTTTAGCTCTTACATCCAAAAGCTTGTCTAACTCTATCCCAACTATGAAGTTGTTCCAATAAAAGATATTACTCTAAGAAATCCTTGTCTCTTGTATAGACCAAGACTTTTAATTGTTTTTGAGATTGTATATATATTATAATTGAAAATTAGAAGTGATTATGGGTCTATAGTAACCTTAACTATAAATAATGAAGATTAAACTCTTTATTGTCCATAGGTAAGATTTTTCAGAACCATGTTATAAAGGAAATCAATTTCTTTTCAGAGATTCATGATATACTCGGACTCTTCTTGCTTCTCTCTGGGATGGAATGAAGGCCTTTTTAAGGTGAGAACTACAGCATTTTTTAAAATTAGAGGTAGAAGTTGAAGTGTTGTTGTTGCCATGATGGTTCAGGAAATATGCAAGAGACAAGAATTCTTGAGTTGATGTCTTTTATTGGACCAACTCTATGACTGGAATAGACAAAAACAACATTTTCAGAAAATGGCCCTCCTGAATTATCTTGTTTTTCCCTTATCAAACTATTTGTGCAACTCTCTTGTCTGTTTTTCTTATGTCTTGTTTTTATGTATAGATGGAGTTTCACACAAGCTTTTGTTCCATCTGCTACTTAGTTCTGTTGTGTTGCTTTCTCTCCCAAAGACCTACTGTGATACCTGAAAACTCATCTTTGTCTATCCCAACCATGAAGTTGATCCAAAAAAAGATATAAAAGAGGCAGAATTCTAATTACATTTGAAAGAAACCATGTGTCAGAGTTTGCACACCTAATAGGGGCAACATTGGACCCCTGCTGAA
>NW_005842304.1:354400-357426 GCF_000455745.1 Alligator sinensis | reverse complement strand
TGGGGGTCATCATTGACCACAAGATGAACATGAGCCTGCAGTGCGATGCTGCAGCTAGTAAAGCGACCAAAACGCTGGCTTGCATCCATAGATGCTTCTCAAGAAAATCTCGGGATGTCATTCTCCCCTTGTACTCGGCCTTAGTGAGGCCGCAGCTGGAGTACTGCGTCCAGTTTTGGGCTCCACAATTCAAAAAGGATGTGGAGAAACTTGAGAGAGTCCAGAGAAGAGCCACACGCATGGTCAGAGGTCAGGGAAGCAGACCCTATGATGACAGGCTGAGAGCCCTGGGGCTCTTTAGCCCGGAAAAGCGCAGGCTCAGGGATGATCCGATGGCCACCTATAAGTTTATCAGGGGTGACCACCAGTATCTGGGGGAACGTTTGTTCACCAGAGCGCCCCAAGGGATGACGACTAGGTTGAATGGTCATAAACTACTACAAGACCGTTTCAGGCTGGACATAAGGAAGAATTTCTTTATTGTCCGAGCCCCCAAGGTCTGGAACAGCCTGCCACTGGAGGTGGTTCAAGCGCCTACATTGAACACCTTCAAGAGCAAACTGGATGCTTATCTTGCTGGGATCCTATGACCCCAGCTGACTTCCTGCCCTTTGGGCAGGGGGCTGGACTCGATGATCTTCCGAGGTCCCTTCCAGCCCTAATGTCTATGAAATCTATGAAATAGAGCTAATACTAAGCAGCACCTCAGTTGAGAATTGCTACTTTCTAGGGCAAAATCAGTGTTGCACATTGTGATTGTAAGATTGAAAAACACAGCAGTTCAGTTTGATGCCTGAGGAAAAGAAAGGAACTTGTATGGTGGCTGGTGTGTCCTTGTCAGGCCTCCCAGTAGAAGAGGGGACCCATTGTCTTTTCTGCTCTCTGTAAAAAGATTATTTTTGTGCTGTTCAGTAAAAGCTCAGTTGATCCTGGTCCTCTAGAACTCAGTCTCTTCTCCCTCTGTTCCTCTCATTCCCTTTGGGAAAGGATGAAGACCATCAGAACACACACCGATTCTATGATAATACAGAATCTGTCTCCAGGGAAATTATGGAAGCTGACTGACATGTTATGAAGCTAATAAACTTAGTCTGAATTCATACTATATAGATTAAAACCGTGCTGTCCAGCTTCTCGGCAGTCAGGGGCCACACACCATGTGGGCTGCAGTCCCAGAAGCTGCATGAGGCACAGGCCACAGACCTTGGGGCTGCTCATTGCATGCCCTCCCCACCCCCATCCACTCCCACCCAGCTCTTCTGTGCTCACAGCATGGACAACTTGGCTCCCCACCCCCTCCCAACAACACATGCAATATGGGCAGCCCCTGCCCCCCTGCCATAAGATAGGCAGCCCGTCTCCCCACTCCCCAGCTGCAAGCACAGAACCCTCTTCCCCTCATGGTCACATGCATCTCTCAGCTGCAATGCAGGCAGCCTGACTCCTTCCTTTGCCATATGCAGTGCGAGTTGCTTGCCCCCCCTCCCTCGCTGGGTATGCAGCACGGGCATCATGGCCTTCCCAACAGGCACTGTTTGGCACCCAAGCTTTCTCCAGCTGCACTGTCCTGCCCTGCCCACAGGAATGGACAAGAAGTACAAGCTGGAGGAGGGAGGGAGATGCCAAAGTACCCAGCTGCCATGATAGAAGCAACAGTGGAGAGAGAAGAGTGGTAGCCAGGCAGAAGCCTGTGGGTCACATGTGAACCCTTCAGGGGCCACATACAAGTAGGGTTGCCAAACCTACAGGATTGCCCTGGGGTCTCCAGAAATTAGATATAAATCTCCAGGAGACTGTTGAGAGTCACCAAGAAGAAAAATGATAGGGCATTCATTAAAGAAATATTAAATGTTGAATCTGATTTATACAGTAGTCCAGTAGGGTTTGAAATGTAATATTAATGTGCATTTGCCGTCCTAATTCTATTCACTATAATCTGTACCTAATATATGCAAGCACATGGGCACATTTGTATTGTGTGTCACAGGCACATTGGCGATCTGGAAACCTCCCAGAATAGATTGAAATGGAGTTGGCAACCCTACATATGAGCCACGGGCTTCCAGTTGAACAGCCCTGGGTTAAAAAGTATTTTGGGAAATCAGGAGATAAGTTATTGGCTTATCATCTATAAAGAACTCAAACATTGAAAATACGGGTAATTCAAGAATGTCGTGGCCATCTACTCACATCTCCCAGAAGCCTAAATGATCAGTTCCTAAAGTTCTATGAAGCTCTGTGTGACGACGGTGGTCTTACCCCCTCTTCCCTCGTCTCACCTGCCACGAATTTGCTAGTAAATTCTTCCGGGAGGGTTCTAGTGGAGATCTTCTCAGAGGGGTCCCCCGACACGGGTATACTCACAGTTATGATGTGCATTGTTCCACGGGGCTCCGCCACCCCTACACCCCGTCCACTCGCCAACCGATCCTGTGCTGGTAGGATGTTTATCTTCAATCCTCTGCAGGCTTATCCCACCGTCGGACTCAAAAAATGAAGGGACTCAAGCTCAGCTGCACAGCTCAGCCAGCCCGTCCCCTTTTTTCTTTCTATCTTTCGGTTCTCCCTGTATTTCTTTGTGTCTTTCCTCCCTATCTTCTTTTAGAAATAGTATTCTTCTGGTGCAGGGGGGCTCATGGAGCTGCCTTCCCTTCCCCAGCACCTTCCAGGGGATTCTGCCCCTGTCCCCTGTCCTTTTTCTCCTAGGGGAAGTGCTGGTAGCCGCAGGAAGCTTCGGCGTTCCCCTTGCTCCCTGTCTCCAAAGGGGAGTACTGGTCTCTTCCCGCTTTCTTGCCTCTGCCAGAGGCTTAGAGGCTTTCCCTGCCTCTCACGCCAGTACGGCACAGCCTATCTTGTGCCTCTTCCTGGCAGGAGCCTCAGCACACCAGACGTGCTGCCTGCTATGTCTCCCTCTCTCTCACTCCTCCTCCCCACGGGTACTGGTGGGGTTTTTAAACTTTCCTGCAGCAGCCATGTTGGCCACTGCGATTGGCCCGGCTGCGTCCCCCCCAAGGGACAGCTGCTTT
>NW_005842304.1:347312-354354 GCF_000455745.1 Alligator sinensis | reverse complement strand
GCTATAGCTGCAGCTGCGGCCGCCGCCGCATTTCTAACTTCGGCACTGCCGAGTTTTCCAGAGGTAAGTCTCCCCCTCCGGAGTTCTGCTTCAGGGTTTTGTGGGCCCCACGGACCTCCCTCGCCTCCTCTTGTGCCTATGGAGGCACGTTGCCACCACACACTGTTATGGGACAAGTCAACCAAGCAAGATACAGAAGGATTCCTAAATAAACTGAAATTTCCTTCAATCTTGCTACCAGTTCTGGCTGGACTCACCTCAATTAAATATTAAACCCCATAAAATACAAGGAAGGAGTTGTTATTTCTCGAGTTTTATCAACAGGTTCAGGCAAGGTTAGTTCCAAAATTGGCAGTGCATATAGTGATATCCAAAGAAACAATGAGGTATTGATAATACGAGATTTTCATCGGTATTGAAATACAGGCAGTCCTCAACTTACAACTTTTCGATTTACCAGGAATGGCACTTATGACCTTTATAAATTGACACCATGTTTTGAGGCTCCAATGTGGGTTTCAACTTTACAATGCTTGATACAGCTGTGTCCAGCTGATAAGTCTGGAAGGGGAGGGGAGAGGGAAGGGGCACGGGGGATGCAGATCAATGCCCCTACAGCAAAGAAGGGTTTGGAGCTGGGGCTGGGACAGGGGCTGAGGCAACCGCTGCCCAGGTGGGGCAGAAGGGGCCCAGGACGAAGGCACAGTTTGTCCATGGGGTGCGGGGAGGGCCAGGGTGGCTTCTGCTGCTGGGAGCTGCTTGTCTGGGAGCTGCTTATCCAGTAGCTCCTGTCGCTGCTCCCACCACTTGTCCAGGAGGGCATGGGGGCATGTGCCCCCGGATCTGCGCAGGGGAGATAGGGATGGGGCTGCACTGTGCTGCATTCCAGATGGGCATGTGGTGGTGCTAGGAGCAGAGGCTATGCCCTGCTGATGTTCACCCAGCTGGGGTAGGGCAGTGGGGCATGGGACGGAGCCACTGTGCTGCCTCCAGACAAGCAGCAGGCAGTGGCTGCTTTGCAGCCCCCCACCCTGCTGCTGTGCAGCCCAGCTGGGGTTGCCCAGGCTGCACAACCCAGCCCAGCCCAGGGCTATGCCCTGCTGCTGCTTACCCAGCCTAAGGTTATGCCATGCCGCTGTTCACCCAGCCAGGGTAGGGTGAGGGATTGTGGGATGGAGCTACTGCGCTGCCTCCAGACAAGTGGCGTGCAGTGACTGCTGGGCATCCCCCCTTCCCACTGCTGCACAGCCCTCCTCCCTGCACCCTCAGACAAGCTACACTTTTGTTCCACACCCCCCTTGCCCCACCCTGATTCAATGAATGGTGGGAGGTATCGGGGCGGGGGGGGATGTGCCCCCAGATCAGGGCAGGGTGGGTGGTGGAACGGGGGCTATGGGGGAGCTGCAGCAACCCAAAAATTTGCTGTAGCCCCCCCATAGCCCCTGCCGCCCACCCGGAGCACACTGCAGTTCAGCCCCAGCCTCACCTGCCCCATGCAGATCCGGGGGCACATGCCCCCCCATGCTCTCCCAGATGAGCAGTGGGAGCAGAGGCAGGAGCCACTGGATGAGCAGCTCCTGGGCCACTTGCTCACAGTGGCAGGAGCCGCCCCACCCAGATGAGCTGCGCCTTCATCCTGCGCCCTCCCGCCCTGCCTAAGCAGCAGTTGCCCCAGCCCCAATCTCTCCCTCGCTGTGGGGGCATTGATCTGCACCCCCATGTCCCTTCCCTCCCCCCTCCCCTTCCACCACAATAGACTTATCAGCTGGACACAGTTGTACTGAGCATGGTAAAGGAACCAATCACCCATTTATAACATTGTTCCTATGGGAAAACTGGTTTCAAGTTACGACGTTTCACCTTAAGACGCAGTTTTCAAGAACCAATTACGTTGTAAGTCTGAGGACTGCCTGTAAGTCACTGGCAGTCTCTAGAGACAGAAGAGGCATTTGACATGATTGGACAGCAATACCTGTTTGGCATTTTATGAAGACTTGGCTTTGATAACAGTTTCCTCAGGAGTATTCAGCTGCTTTATAAGCTAATTTTTCAGCTCATATGAAATAATAAGACTTGCCGTTAAACCTCTAGCATTTATCTTTGGCCTTGAATTTTTGGCAGGACAAATTAGGAATAAAAAGGTAAGGTAATAAAACACCAGGAGCACAAAATTAAAATATTACTTTAGGCTGATTAAACACTTTTGCTATCAGACATTTCTCTCTAGCATGTTGGATGCAAAAGATAAGTTTTTGGAAATAGTTGGGCTATAAAATCAATTAGATTAACTGAGGCAATTGGCATCTTCCAAGGAACAAGAGATAAAAAATGATCAATAGTTCCTTTCAAGGGTAAGAGATTAGTGTGAAGTATTTCATTATTCGGTTATTAAGAATAATGAGTGAAGTTAGAGTAAATCTTAATCCTTTAATTATGAAACTGACTAATGATTTATGGAGATGGCAGGCCTTACATCCCCTCTCATTGTTGGATAAGAATTAATCCAATTAAAATGACTGTATTTCCCACATTACGTTTCATGCAGAGTACATTATCAGTTTGTGTCACTCCTTTCAAAAAAACTAATAATAGGTTTAAAATCTCTCTCAGTAAATAAACAAAAAGCCAAGAATGTCATTAGGAAGTCTACAGCTATTCTTAGATCCAGCAGAGGGAAGTTAAATTACCCAGTATTACCAGATCTTCTGACATATAACACACCCACAATAAAATATGCACTTTGTTTCTGAAAGGCAGAATAAAGGAAAAAAATTTTTTTTTGCCTTATAGCAAGTAACTGAGTAGCAGAAGCCTGCTCATTGTTCTGCTCCCTGTGAGTCCTGTGCAGGTTTTATTTCAATTTTGCTTGGTAACTAGCAGAAACTGTTCTTACTGTATTTTTTGCATGCAATGCACACTGCATTTTCTATCAGCTGTTTTTGGGGGGGGAAAAATGTAGCAAGTCTATGTGGGAAAATATGGCAAGTTATGTCACCTCACTGCTATTCTGGAATAGGCCATTTGATGTGTTAAATTATTATTGTTAGGCTGCCCAGCATGGCATTGAACAGAAAATGCAGAAAAATTATCTCCCCTGACTTTGCAGGTATGGCAGATTATGGGGGTATTGTGATAGATCTATGTTAACTGTGTTCGTGTTAATCTAATATTGTATGACAGGGTTACCTATAATGCTAACACTCAGGGAAAGAAGGGTTTATAGAGTCCCTGCCAAGTGTCATGGTTGGCCACGTGTGGAACAATACAAGATGTATGTAAATGTACGCAGAGTCCTGAATAGCTTTGTTGTGAAGTGACATGGTCTACAGCCAGGAGGCTGGGGGAGAGGGGAGAAGGGAGCTGAATGAGATGAGCCTTAAAGGGAGAAGGGCTGTGAACAAGCTGGGGTGTCCTATGAGGAAAGACTAGGAAGAGATCCTGGGGTCAGAGACCAGCTTTGGGACTTTGAGGAGCTGGAGAGACTGGAAAGGAAACAGCTTAGTATCTTTGGGGGTACCCTGGCCTGTGCAAACTGGATAAGGGACAGAGAAACTGCTTAACCCTTTGAAGGAGGCCAGAGAACTTTTGGCTGCTGCCCTGATAAATATTGTGCTTGCAGAGCTGTCTGTTTGCTGCTTGAATACTTTGGATTGAGATAAGTCTCCTTAGCACAAGGTAAGTTCCTCTCTCAGGAACAGACCTGGATGCTGGCTCCTTGAGTCAAGGCCAGGATGAGCCAGGGAGTGTGAGGTCAGGATCTCAGAATGTTAATTCAGAACTCCAAATAAGGCAGTCAAAAACGGGACACAGAGGCCAGTGAGCTGCAATCAAGACAATGAATTTCATTGTATCCACATAATTAAATGGTCAATAACTCTTTCCACTGAATAATGTTTGACATACTCCTGAGATCTGGCATTTGCTACTGACATCTCAAGGGAGGAAAAGAAGTCCTGGGCCAGAGGCTGTGCTTAAGGTGACTGAAGAAGGAGGAATCTCAAGATGACAGACAGAGATCATGAAATTAGCAGTGTTTGAGGTAGGCTGTAGTCCAGGGATATGTCTAAGCTGAAGGAAGTGCTAGGTCTGGTGAGGCTATCCTCACAGTAGTTAAGGATCCTGGACCAGGACCAGGACCAGGACCAGGATCAGGATGGGTATGGGTCCCCCTAACCTGGCTACCAACCTTGGCAAGAGGCAGATTTGGGGGGTGCACTGGTGCATTTGCAACTCCCTTTGATTCTTGGTCCACCCAAAGTTTAAAACAACTGCCTGGAAGTGGCAGCACCATTTTGAATCAGGTAGTGCTGCGGAAGTCAATTGACTTCATGGCTCATTATAATCTACCTAATCCTTTTTAAATTCTTCATTCCACAAGTGTTAGTGACCATCTCCTTTTTTCTGGTTTTGATATTCCACCAATTAAGTTAGCCTTTGTTCTGCAATACTGCTATCTGTTTGATGCTCCAGGTAATGCAACTCCTATCTCACAGCCCCGCAGAATATTTTTAACTCATTCCAATTAAGTTATATTTGTTTTTGCTTCAGTCTTAAACTGAATAATGCAGCCATGGGTCACTAGCATTTAGCATCTAGTTTATTGTTAACTGGAGAAAAACATGTGTTGTTTTATAGGTGATGATGATGCACCTCATTATCTGCATCCCCTTTTCAAAATTCTAGATCTGTCCATGGCTAGAAGGATATTTGCTACCATCTCCCCATGGTTATGGTGATTATATTGGAGCAGTACTCGACACATAAAAAGTGACAACTGTGATATAAAGAAGGCATTAAAAATGCCCTGCACGTCCCACAGCCATGGGACAGATCATGCTCTAGAGATACACATGTTATCAGTGTCACTGGAGCACCTCCAGCTTGGAAGGGTAGCGTCTTCTTCCACAGGAGATAAAAAAGGCCTGGCTTGCTGATCCTGATCCTGTAAGACATCCTGCTGGAGTGGTAGTAATGGTTCCTCCACAGACACATCATAGACAAATTCCCATGCTGAGACATAGGCATCTCCTCCCTGGCAACAGTTCAGAGAAGCAGCCATGGGGCAATGTGGTGGGGTGACCCTCCCCCCTCGCCACAAGGCATGTAAGGCTAGTTGTGGGCTCTTCCCAGCCCTGGAGTGCTACTGTCCCATCTCACTTATCCGTTCTGCTCTCCTCAAAAACAGGCACCTGCAACTCTCACACATGCTAGGTAACACAAGCAAGGCTCCGCTTTCACAGCTATGCACCATGAAGGCAGAGTGACTTTGAATTCCCTGTAACAAAACAGATGCAGTCAGCATTTGCTCTTCAGACCCAAATCAGGGCCTCATTCAGAAGCTGGCAAGTAGGAAGGAAGAGAATGTAGGAAAGGGTAAGCAAAAACACTGTTCTCGGATAGCCAAACAATACGGCTTTGTCCAGTAATTCCCCAGTTAGATGTCCTCCTCCCTCTCCTACAGGGCTTCTGATCAGCACACGCATTAGGCACAGTGCCAAGCACAAGATACTTGTGCAGATAAACAAGACCCTGGACTTTAGGCAACAGAACTACATATCTCTGTGTTTGTCAAGCATATGCCTTCCTTGGCAGAAGATCCAAAAAGCTTACAAGTGCATCACATCAACACACGTGTACATACTTCACCACCCGGTTGCTTGCATATTTCAAAGAAAGATTCACATGGCTGCAAGTTTGCATTCAAGATGAGATGCCAAGTTCAGGAATGTGGGGCTGTTGTCCAAACTACTGAACACATCGTTGTCCTTTTCTATGTCTTCTGGTGGTTGGGCTAAACTGAACTGAAACTGAAACTGAAATGCTAAACTCTTCATTGCACAGGTGTTAACCGCACCGTTTTCTTTTTTAAGAGTCGTGATGTTTTACCATCAAGCTAGCCTTTGTTCTGCAGTTCTGCTGTCTGTTAGCTGCTCCAGGTAATGAAGCTCCTATTTCAAAGCCCTGCTTTTAATTCTTTCCAATTAAGTTATATTTGTTTTTGCTTCAATCTTAAACTGAATAATAGAGCCTGAGACCCCTAGCATATTAGCAAAATTTCTAGTTTATTTTTAAGTGGATAAATATATGTGTTGTTTCATATGTTTTAATGAACCTCACCAACTTCACCCTCCTTTTCAAAATTCTAGATCCACCCGTGGGCACATATCACATGGTTACAAAGCAAGTTACAGAGGGTATACTTACAGGTGAGGTTGGGTTTTCAGGTACACAGAGAAATAAAGGAAAAGAGAGAATTGTGAACAATGGTTCAAAGAAAAAGGGAGAAAGAAGATTTTTCAAGAGAGGATGGCAGGTGTAGGTCTCAGAAACGGTCAGGTGACAAGAGCAGGCTATGGACCCAGCATATGCCTAGATTATGACAGTATGTACTTAAGTATGCATTTTAGCCATAAGCAGTAACATACAAAAAAAGAATGAAGTCTGCTGGTCAAGGCCACTGGTATTGGGCCAGACCAGGTAAAAGTTTTTTTTTTTTAAATGCTAATGGTAGAGCTACCAGCTTTAATAATTTGATGTTTTATTTTTTGCTAGGAAGAACTGAATTGTGTGTAGCTAATTAGAATCCTATTAAAAGATAGTACATTTTTGTTGACTGAATATGGTAAGATGGAAATGTATAATCACCAGTTGCCAGTACAGATCATTTTCAAAGGGCCAGTGCCAGGCTACAAAGCAGAGGTAGAGCAAGAGACCAGGAAGTCTTCTTCTGAGTGACCATAGAATGAACCTTGACAGACATGACAACTAACAAAGGAAAAACAGCAATTAACATGTCCAGTAGAACCAGAATAGATTAAACAGAGCACAAGGCCTTCAATTAAATATCTAAAATATACAGTACATGGTAGTTTTAGCTTATAGTAATCATTGGTGTAACCGAATGTGTGGATTATAGTTTTATAAAAGAGATTTATGTTAATTTTCTTAAGTTATAAAAACAAAGCTGCTTTGTCATGAAAACTACAAATAAGATGACATGGTAACAGGACATTGTCAAACATCATTCCATGGCTGCAAAGGG
>NW_005842304.1:329882-347115 GCF_000455745.1 Alligator sinensis | reverse complement strand
AGGGAAAAGCACAGGGAGCTC
This sequence comes from Alligator sinensis, assembly GCF_000455745.1. Taxonomy (NCBI): domain Eukaryota; kingdom Metazoa; phylum Chordata; order Crocodylia; family Alligatoridae; genus Alligator; species Alligator sinensis. The sequence goes on along the minus strand of NW_005842304.1, from coordinate 347,094 downwards.
CCAAATTCAAGGAGACCTATTGCCAGGCTGTGCACTACCTCCTGAATCACCCCTACTGTCGCCGAGATGGTGAGAATCTGTATTAAACTGTAGTATTTTGTGGGGTAGTTATATGGCCACTGAAACAAGTGTTTGTTCTTGTGCCTTTGGGGTGTGACAATACAAGGTCAGGCTGTTGCTTTGTCTCTTGCTTGTTTTGCTGACCAAGTGGTGATAATTAAGGGAGCTGTATCTTAATTCTGTGCTTAAGCTGGCAAAAGAGGGCCTGATCATAGATGTGCTGCAATCTTTTCTCTATAGAGGATGAATGGTAATGAGTTTTTGGTAACACATGGACAGAGGAAAATGAGGATTGGTCAGGATTTTTCAATAAACTGAAAAATATAGGAAACAAGGGAATGTGGTATTTGAAGGATGAGCAGGGGGGCAATACAGGGATGTTAAGCACATATTGGGGGCTGTTAAAGGTTTCTATCAGGATCTGCATACATGTAAGGCACAGCACAGGTTGTGCTTGCCACTTTAAGAGGTTTCAGACAGGCTCTGAGTAGCTGGCTGGTGTAGTTTGGCCGAATTAAATGGTCACATGACCAAAAGAGGTCCATCGGATTAGAGGAGGGCTGAGCAGCCTCAGTATAAGCCCAGGCCATAGGAGCAGAGCTGACAGTTACACCTAGGGAGCCAGAAGAGCTAAATCACTCAGCCTGCAGACTGCAGTTTCCAAAACACCTGCAGGTTAGAGTAGGATCTACAGGGATGGAGGAGAGGCATGACCTGGCCCTGGGGCATGACCTGAAACAACACCCTGCTGGGGTTGGATGGTGTAGTGGGACTGCCTGTGGCAGTGCAACCTCCAAGAAATGCCACACCTGCGTGTCCCCAGTGAAAGGTGAGCATGAGACACTGGAAAGCCTCAGCCCCCACTGCCTTGTGGGTACCCTGTGGAGGGGAAAGGCTAGGGGAGTATACCCCGACAGAAAATTACAGGGGCCAAGGCCCATAGAGTGGGGCCTGAGGTCCAAGGGGCGCAAGGCCTAGTGGCCCCAGTGAAGGGGGCTGTTGCAGAGCACTAAGGTGCCTGTTCCTTTAAGGGCAGAAACTGCTTAGAGAGAGGGCCCCAGCAGCTAGGCAGAAACCCCACAGGTGCAGGTTACTGTGGCAGCAGGCTAATGAGGGAATTAGCCTGCACCTGCTCTTGGTCAGCTGACCGAAAGAAGGCAGGGCCCTGGGCGCACATAAACCCCAGGGCTGGGGCTAGAGAGCTAGTTCTCTGGCAGCAGCCAAGAGGGAAGGAGGTGTCATAGAGGAAGCTACTTGGAGATGCTTGACTGCCTGTTCTGATGCTGGTAGGATTAAAGGGCTGTAGGCGCTCATAAGTGATGGTAGGGAGGAGGCCCAGTAAGCTGAGAGAGAAGTTTGCCTTCTTAAAAAGGGATAGAGTGTGGACCCTATGTTATTGTTGTGTTGGAGCCCAGGGTCTTGTGCTTTCTGCTGTTATTTAAAGTGGTGGACCAGGCAGAGGCTATTGGGGAGGAGGAGGCCTCATTGGGGAAGACTACAGTGTGGAAACCCCAGCACCAGAGGGTGCAGAGATGGCGGGGGGGTGAGCATATCCCAGCACCAGAGGGCATGGAGATATGGGGGGTGAGCAGACCCCAGCACCAGAGGGTGCAGTTACTGAGGCCAGACTAAATTGAGGCCTCAACGTGAAAAGATAATGTCTACATACCATCTGCAAGGCATGGGGTGCAATAAAGGGGCGGTTTTGGAGTCACACATCTAGCCCATAAGGCTTGCGGGTATCATAAGTATCACTTCCTGAGTGTGGGACCCAGTAAGGGGGTCCAACAACCCACAGGGTTTAGAGGAGTCTGTCAGGACTATGACTGAGCAGCAACTCAAGGGCAGCCTCCTGATTCATCAATTACACCAGACATAGCAGGGAAGATTAGTAGGCACCCATAGGGTGGAGCTGACATGGTCACAGTCCCATAAGGAGATCTCAGCCATTCCTGGGGAGGCTGTAACATGACAGGGGCAGAGAAGTCAAGGCACATGTGAAGGAGTGACACAGAACTTACAGCATGGAGGGCTGGCAGGGCTGCAGCTGCAGCCCTGAAAGGAAGGAAAATACCCACCCAATTTCCAGAGCAGCATCTCACTCAGGATTGGTGGAGGGAGGCCTCTCAAAGGTATTTCCGGCCCTGGAGAGGGGCAGAGAGGGGGCAGCTCCCTGCAGGCTGCAGGGAGAGAGGAGTGGCTGAGCATCTCGGCAGGCAGAAACTGCATGCCTGAGGAACACTGCGGAGCAACCCTTTGGCAGGCAGAGTCCTGCAAACACATGGCTAGTGGTAATCTCTGGAGCGGAGCTGCAGCTGAGGATCCGGAGCGAGGGAGTCCACAAGACCTGAGAGAATCTCCAGAGTGGAGTTTTCCAACAGAGAATCTGGAGGAGGGCCTGAAGGAAAAATCTACAGTCACAGGTAGAGCTTTCCTGCACAGGGGGGAGACCCCAAAGAGACTGTGAACATTCACAGGGGTGCAGGGCAGGCTAGCACACAGCAAAGAATGGAGTAAGCGATTGTTTTGCCTGAAGTATGGTGATTGGTAAGTTGAGCACCTGATCACGAGAAAAAGGGACATTGCCAGAGCCTGACAAGAAGGCTGAGAAGCAGCCAGGGTTTTCTGTGATTTCCTTTTGGCTGTTTATTTTGGAGTACAGGCCAAGACTGACCCCTGGAAGCGTGTACCCAAAGAGGCACTAGGACACCCTGGGGTAGGGGCAAATAAGGTTACAACAGACAGCACTGCAACCTGGCTGTGGAAGAATATTGTAAACACCATCTGGAGAAGCTAGGCTGGGGTAAAGGGGAGGTTTAGAGCCCCACAGAAGACACAGGGATCAAGACCAGACAGGATCACTGTGGGCATTGCCTCCCGGAAATATATACGTCAAAGTTGTGGCAGGACAGAAAACATAAGATCCACTTCCTGGCAGACCTGGTGGTCCAGAGCCAAGGACTACCCTGTTGCCACCTGTAGGCAGACGAGCTCAGGGCAGTACTAGCAAGCCCTATAATACCTACAGACGTCACATCACGTCTAAGGACACCTTAGGCCAAGTGTAGGCCAGAGGCAGAGTGTGGCCCAGCTGAGGGGCTGGGGGACTTGGAAGTGATTTTTGGATGCCATCTGCAAGGCATGGGACATGCTGTAGGGGTGATTCAGAGCTGTATATTATGCCCTTGGCATCGGGGCATTAAATGGGCAGCCTCCAACCTATGAATAAGTTTTTATTTGCAACAAAGTCGTGGCAGGAGAGTCAAGTGGATGGACTGCCATAGATGGGTGGGCAGGCCGATGTTGTGAACAGCCTTGTGACAGCCCCCTGTCACAGCATGATCTGCTTTAGTTTTCCTTCCATCCTCCTCACTTAATTTGCTCTTAAGTCCCCCTAGGTAGAATGGAAGGTAAAGGAACTTTACAGAGCCATTGTTAAGCTTAAAAAATGGTGAGACAGGTTCCCAAAAGAGTATTATGCTCCTTTTGGGAGAACCTAGGACCAGATATAATAGAGCTATATAGAAGGGGGAGAAGGTACAGACAGTTCATGACAAGAAAGGGGTAATCACATTGTTTGAAGAAAATAATAAGGAGCTACCAAATAATTGGAAGCCCATCATATTATTAACACTTTGATTGTAAACTTTTGGCAAAGATGATGGAAAACTGCCTAAAATCAATGCCTGGCAAGATTATATTAGAAGATTAAAGATGTGCAGTACAGACTGGGTCAGTGAATCCATTATGTTCTGTTATGATGAAAAGATATGATCTGGTTTTGTAAGGAACAGAGGACGGGCAGGGCAGGGTTAATTTGGATTTGGAAAAAGTGTATAATTATGCAGTGTGCAACTTTCTTTTGCCACACTGAAAAAGATGGGGGTGCCCCACGCCTTTGCAATCTGGGTCCAAATATTGTATACAGGTGTAACCAGCCAGCCAGTCTCTTGTCCTTTCCATTCTTTTTTGTGTCTCTGCATAACAAGGTATTTATAGGCTTGGCAGGATTTGATTTTTATGAATAAACATTGATAAAAATAAATTTTGATAAATATTTACATCGATATATATCAAAAAACATTCATTTCACCTCACACTCATGGACTGACGGAAAAATATTCCCATCAGTAATAATCAAAATTTATAGAAAGGAGACTGTAACAGGGGACCTTCACTTCTGTTACTAGACAGTGGAAAAAGAGGGAGGATCAGAGGGTGGAGGGTTAAAGAGGAAAATAATGGGTGGCCTAATGACTCTTCAGTTAGGCAATTAGCTGCTCATTCTGGCCTAATGACCCTTCAATTCGGTAATTAGCTGCTTCATCACAGGTGCAGGAAGCAGGCTACTTAAACCCCTACCCAAAGCGGGCAAGGGCATGGAAAGAGTATTTGAGGCTCTAACCTGGTGGCAGCAGGGTCGTGCCCAGGCAGGGCCAGCCAAATTCTGGGGACCAAGGGCACCCGCCACCTCTCCCCATGTTTCCACAGCTCTGGAAGTGCCACTGCCCTCCTCTTCTGGTCCCTGCCTGCCTGGCTCTTTCCTAATGAATGAACAGAATGATTTAAATCAGGCATGATTTAAATAGATTTATGGATATTTACTTTTTATATTTTGACCCATGGTTTTCTTTTTATAAAGCTTTTAACAGTATACTGTCATTAATAAATTGTCTCCCCCCTAATTTTGCGCAATCCTGAACATTTACATCAATAAAAATCAAAATAAATTATTTAAAAAAACATTGATTATAGCCAGCAGGATCAGCCACTGGGAGACCCTCCCCCACCCCCGGGCAGCAAGATTGGCCACTGGGGGAGCACCCTGGTCACTGACTGGTGTCGGGGGAGCATGTGCCCCCCCCCGACTCAAGATGCACCAGACACCCATGGTTTAGGTGGTTGTAATTCAGAGGCTGTACCCCTAACTCCTCTGTCTGCCACTTGATTTTGGCACTTGGTCAGTTGGGCCACCTACAGACATGCAGCAAGGCTGCTCCAATCCACTGTAATTACAGCATGTGGGAGCAGACTTGAGTGTGCTGGAGCATGGTAATTACCACATCTATCAGTGTCCTTGTGCTGAAAAATGGTGGCAGAGGTGCTTTAACTAAAGGTCTTTCAACAACCTGTAGTTAAATCACCCCCACAACCACTGTTTAGCATGGGGACACTGATGCACATGATGCTCTGGGAGCTTTAATTAGAGTGGCTCTCAGAGCAACTTTAACTAAAGCACTGCCTTCCCCTCCCCCCCCCCCCTGCTGGAGCATGTGTATAAACACCCTTGGTTTTGTCACACACACTGCTGGACAGCTCCCACTCACTACACGGACTTTAGCAGAACTGTCCCCTCTCTGACCAGACTAGTCCCCCAGTTGTCCAGGATTGGGTTTTCTTTTACTGTTCTCTCCACCCTCTGGCACTGGGCACTGTCAGGGATGGGATACAGGATATGCTAGACTATACGGTGACGGGCTGCTACAGGTAGGGAATGAGCCCAGCTGAGTGGGGAGGGTGGGTGTGGCAGGGCACTGTTTGTGCCTGCCACTTTAAAGGGCCTGAAGACAGCAGGTGCCCAATTATGGCAGCCCTTTTGGGTTCAGGGGGGCCCATATAAACACGGGATGAAGGCCAGGCAACAACATCACTTGGCTGCAGGGCTGCTGGTATCATCTGGAGGTAAGGGAGGAACTGTAGGGGATGGTCAGGAGGCTCCTTGGTCCTGGGCATGACCTAAAACTGCACCCTGCCGGGAGTGGGTGGCCTGGGGGGGGCTCCCAGTGGTGCAGGAGCCCCCAGGAAATGCCAGGTCAGGGTGCCTTAACCCCAGCTTCCACACCCAGGTGGGTTACCCCCTTGTAGGGTCTGGAAGGTGGACCCCAGTGAGAGAGTGGGGCCATAGACTCAAACCTATCTTGACATCCCCCGACTGGTCTATGCTGGGGCCAGGACTGGAAAGGTCAAAGGGCCAGGGGCCCACCGCAAGGAACGCCCAAGACCTGAGGGCCTGGGGTTGTGACTGGCCTGGAGATGGGCCAGGGCCAGTGTAGCCAAAGGTCCCAGGGGGACCACACCCATTAGGAGGAGCAGCTCAGGGAGCTATGCAGCTGGGAATGAAGGCAGAATAGGCTGCCTGAATAGAGGGAATCTAAGTGGGGTTCAACTAGTAGGATTCTGGGGCCCAGTGTGGGGCCAGTGATGTTAGTAACATCCGGATGCCATCTGTGAGGCTTGAGCTGCGGTGTAGGGAGGAACGGAGTCACAGATAGTTCCCCCTGGCATCAGGGCAAGTAATGCGCAGCCTCCCACTTAATTAACATCAATTAACAACAAGGCTTGGCAGGAAAGAAGGCAGGTGTTTAGCCCAGAAACAGGTGGGCGGGCCACAGTGAGATCGACCCGGAGCAGGCCCCCTGCTACAGTGGGGCAGGCAGTGAGCTCATAAAGATGCATTGGTAGGATACCAGGCATTGGGCCAGAGAGACAGTGACCTCATAGAGGGCTGACAACAGCCAGCAGGGCAAGTTCCAGAACCCCAGGCCAGAGGCTCAGACTTGAACAGACCTTCATGGTGGCAGGTCTCTCTGGTTGAAGCTGATACAGGTGAGGGAGAATCTGATTCCTGTTTCTGGTCCCAGGGCCACCTCTCTTATCTGTCCATCCTTCCTGCCCCCAGGAGATGTCACCCCCAATAACTCTCAGGTTTGGGCCAAGTAGTGCAGTTGGGCCCCTCTCTTTGCCTGGTCCCCAACCCTTCCTTCTAGTTAATGACTTCAGGGTTGTGGCCCTTCTCAGTCACTGTCTGTAATTTAGGCCCAGGTCACAGGGCTCTAGCATGAAACAACATGGTAATACCTTTGGTGTAAAAGCCAGTTGTGAGCTCTGTCAAATCTCAGTCAGTTCAGGCCCCCTGACACATTTGGGCTCGGGACAGAATATCCAGTTGTACCCTTTTGATGGATAGGGAGCTTTGATCCCCATATTCCCCTGCAGCTCTGTCTGTCTCTCCAGCTGTCTGTCACTCTGACTTGGGTGCTGCTGCACTGAAAACAGGGGCTGCTCCAAGTTACAGCCACTGGAGATCAAGCACAGACTGCTGCAGATCCAAGAAGAGTTCCCCCAACTATCCTCTGACTTCCACAGGGGCCTTTCCTCACTGCTCTAGTTCTCCCTTCCCTTCTCCTTCCATTTCCATATTCCTACACTAGTTTCTGCAGAGCAGCTGAGCTGTGCCTGAAGAGATCTGGGGAGAGGCAGCAAAGGACAGGGATTCTTCTCAGGTTCCTTCCAGGGAGGGCTCAGGTGGGTGGCAGAGACTCAGGGTCAGGAAGGAGAAGGGTGGAGCAGGAGGAAGAGGTATTTAAGGAAGTCAAGCATGGCTAGGGACTCTGTGTCTCCGTGCCTGATAAAGGCAGTGCAAGTGAGAAGCAAGGGGGTGGGGAGACTTTTGGGGATGTCTTATTGGAGTGGGTATAAAATTTGGGAGTGATGTAAGACAAGGGCACAGAAGAAGGGCACCTGGTTCCCAGAAACTTCTCTAACTAAGCAAAAAGATTGTGACTGGGAGAAAAACAACAGAAAAAATAGAAATTGAAGTGTGGAATTCTTTCCCACCTATACGGTTGGTCCAAGAAAAGATGTCCCTAAAATCACCTTGATCCCTGCATATTGCCCAGACCATCATGGCTACAACAATACTCAAACCCTACTGGGAGGAAGGATATGGCTTTATTTAAATTAGACAGACATAGCCAATCATGGGGCAGAGCATTTGATGCTAGGAGACAATGGCCAGGTGGTTGCTTAGCGCAAGGTGATTGTGATCCAATTACATTCCATACTGCCTAAGAGAGGAGAGATTAAACCTGCAGTTATATGGCCATGACATCACATTACATGATCAGTGTTTCTAATCATCTAATTCCTCCAAGTTGAAGATAATGAGGAATACAACTGATGGGAGGAAAACATTACAAAAAAAAGACAAATGGAAGTGGAGAATTCTAGATGAATAGTTCATCATCTGGCCAAAAAGCCATGACAAAGAGAAATCTTTGTGTCTAAGTCTCTCTGCATTCATCAAGAAAGGGAAGGCAGCAAGTAAAGACCAAGCAGCAGTACATGGCAAGGAGAAAAGGGGGCAATAAATGGCACCTGGTAGAAATTAGTAGGAGTGGATTCTACCATCTGGGTTGACTCAGGAACTGACAACAACAATGGGTTGTCCACCTTTCTGTTCACCAGTCTAGAGAGAGAGGGAAGGGGGAGTGGCACACTTTATGAGTAAGGTTCACAAAAATTTGCTGACAGCAGAAAAGTGGGGAGACTTATGGATATTCAAGTCTATCCCAGGGGTACATTCTAGTGACCCCAGGGCCCTGTGCCCGTTCTTCCTCCTCAACAAGCCTGACCTCTGCTTTTGGGTCTCCTCCAACTTGGCCTTGTCCCTGTTCCATTTTTCCTCAATCTTGGCTCCTTGCCAAGGATCCAAGCACTCAGTTGGATATCTAATATCCCACTGTCAGGCCTTAGTATAAAATGCATGGAGAAGGTGACTTAGAACATCTCATAGAAAAGAGAGATATGGAGAATGGTCCTCTTCCTGGCTCGTAAGGGAAAGGTGCATCCTTCCACTCTCATTGTGCCTTCAAAAAGACGGGATGTGGCCTGTGTTAATTCATCAGCAATACACTCCACTGAACGTTTGCAAACCTCTAAGCTATAGCTGACAAACAATATTAGCAATTTATTGGAATCTGTTAAAAAATGTTACAATCGCTTTAGCAAAAAGAAGCCTACGTAAAGGAGGGGATGGGTGGAGCAGAAATTGATTGCAGCAGAAGTGATATTAATCAACTGTTTACATGTTTCTCAGGAGATTTAGCCAGGGTTTATAGCAACTATGAAAAACTCAAAAGCTTCTTAGAAGAAAAACATCAGATGGATGGACAGAGAAAGTGACAGAGCAAAAAGAAACAATACACACACACACACACACACATACACATACCTTAACGAGGTAATTAGTAAACAGCTAGAGTCAATAGTAGCCAATAGGGCTGCGCGAAGCTTCAGTCGCTGATTCAATTTGGCAGAGATTTGGCCTGATTTGGTGGCTGAATCTCCAAATCCAAATCGAATCAGGAGACCCTTTAATCTCTGAATTGAATTGGAACCCTCCAAAACAATTCAGGAAGATTCGGAAAGATTCGGTGATTTGGACATAGATGCATCTTTAAATGTTTTTTCTACATACCTCTAGGTAGCATGTAGGTCGTGAATGATGCGATGGTGGGCCAGATGAAGCATTCCACAGCGCTCGGCAGCAGACCTGGAAGTGGACCAGAAGCACTTCCAGTCCACTTCCGGGTCTGCCAGGGAGCATGCTGCTCCCTCCCCACCCCGTGTGCTCCCCAGCGGACCCTGAAGTGGAACAGAAGTATTTCCAGTCTACTTCTGGGTTCATTGCTGAGCATGCAGGGGCCACCCTGTGCTCCTGTGGGCGGCTCCATCAACCCCACCATCACAGCATTCACAAACTGCACCTGGGACCTTGAGATATGTAGAAAAAACATTTAAAGCTGTCTTTATGGCCAAATTGCTGATTCTCCGAATCAGCATCAAATCTTCAGATTTGGATTCGGACTAATCAAATTGGGGACAGTGATCTGAATCAATTAATCAAATCACTGTCTCTGATGCGGGTCAAATCCAAATCCAAATTAAATAGGGTCAGTTTTGCACACCCCTAGTAGCCAATGGATTTGCTGGCAATTCTGTTTAGAATTTCATAAAGAAGTTGATGATTACAGCCCCCATCTAACAACATGCACATGCTTTATTTCAAGAATGTCTGTGATCCCAGGGAGCTCAATAGGATTGCTCCCATGATTGTTTCTTAGCAAGTTACATCAATGTTTGCAGGATCAGGGTACAACACAGAAGGAAACTGGACCCTGTCGGTTTATAAATTTGATAAACAGAATTCTATAATGCTTGAAGGTCCTGATCCCCAGATACTGTCTCCACTGTTGTATCTGTCTTTTCACCATCTTTCCATTAAAATGGTTATACACCTCAGGCAAAACTCTGGCTACACCGAAGTCAACATCAAAACTCCCATTTAATTCAGTAGGGCCAAGCTTTTACCTTTACTCACTCCCAGAGTTGGGTTTTTATAGCAGAGTCTGGGTCAACAAGCAGTTTACACTCAACATTTAGGATTATTGTAGAATTTATTGTTTTTCATGTCAGGTAATCAGCAGCCTAGATTTGTGCCAATTGTTAATAAAGGCACAAATGAGAAAAGATCATCCGACAGGTAAGAAGTCAGGGCATGGGGAGATGTCAAAAGTGGAAGCTGGTGATGTCAAAACTGAAAGATAAAGTGCACCCTGCCATGACGTGTATTGTTGTGCAGGAGTCACCAAATGCCATCGTTCCACACAATCTTACACATTCTTTTTTGGAAACAAGTGAGCAGGATATAATACTAGAAGTAGTACTGTAAAGCCTGCACAGTCCTTGAAAAGCATAAAAGCTGCACAGCAGACAGAGTGTTTAGATGCCTTATCCTGAGAAAGAGCAGGGAGCAGCACTGCTCAGGGAAGATACAACTTCTGAGTTTTAGTGCAAGATGGAGAAAATGTCTGCAAATGAATTGACTCTTTTCTATAAGGAGAAGTGAGCTAGTTGATAAGTGCTTTCTCGGGGGGTAGGGGGAGAGGGGTGGTTAGAGACGGTCCCAATGCCAGGCCTCAGCACCTGTTCAAATATGGAACATGGAAGTGAGATTTCCTGTCATTTCCCACTCAGCATGTGGCAGAGTCTCTGGACACAGGGTCCACTGCACACTCCTAGCCCCCCTGACACTTGTAATAAGGTAAACTGGCAAAATTAGGTAATCTCCAGGCTCATGTGGGGGAATCCTGGCCCTTCTGAAATCAGTGACAAACCTGCCCTGGCTTCAAGATGGTCAGAATTTTCTTCCATGGTCTTCAGACTGCATGTCGGCCCTTCAGAAACAAACTCAAGGAGAAGCAATGCTTATCCTAGTTTGTCCTTCACTGACCTTTCCTGAACTGGCTGTTTCTTTATTTCCTATATTTATTCTGTTGGATTTATATCCTACCCTATCCAAAAGGCTCCAGTGAATACATGTCACTTTTCATGGGGGGCTGTTATTGTTTATCCTAAAAGTTTGAATTGCACCTGTAAATGGCAACAGCTGTTTGCTAGAAGGGAGAATGAAGGAATTAGTTAGGACAATAAATGTGTTTTCTCATTTGTCCCTGTTACAGAAAAACAAATATAATGACATGGTTTGTGGCTGATGTAACAGACATCATATATCCAGCAATAATACAATATGAAGAGAGAAAAATAGCTGAGAGAGACATGAGAGAGGAGGAGGCCAATGCCAAAAAGTTTGTCCCCACAGACAGAAAGAGAACAACCAGCAGATCACTAGGATCACCCCCCCTGGACACACTAACTAAGCCAAGGGCAGTCTGCTCCAGAGTAACTCTACCCCAGATTGGCAGGCAGCTTGCAAGAAAGCCCTTCTTTTCATCATGCAGAAAGATATTTCCTGAAGAGGAAGTACCACATAAGGCAGTGCAGGGAGCTCGCAGAAAGCCCCTGCCAACATATGCAATTAAGCCTCAGCCCTTGCAGTCACCGACCAGTATTTATGCTGATGCTTTTCTGAAAGAAACATGTGAGGAACTAATGAGCAAACTGGCCCCTTCACAAAACCTACATGCTCAGGACAGCACAATCCCTGGAAGTGATCCTTCAAGTCTCAGCACAGATATCGTTGATTCAGTGTTAAATAAGCATTGCATGTCAGGCCACAGACCTGCAGCCTTCTGAAGATCAGGGTCTCTCCCCCGACACAGTCACCTTGACGGCCAAAATTATTCACTCCAGTTTATCTGACCTTCTACAAGAAAGTACTTCCAAAGTCTTAGTTTATGCAGACATGAATAGCAACAAGAGTGTGTCAGCAGAGATCTTAGGTGTTTTGATAAGGAGGGAAATTACTGATTACCAGCAGGAAGAACCCTTAGCAAAAGCACCCTTTTCAGCTCTGTATAAACCTCTAGAATGGGGGGAAATTGATGAGAAGCTTTTAGAAGCTGCTACCAAAAACAACGCCTGATGCCAAAGTCCCACACCGTCTACTCTGGGGGTATGCCACAGATTTTTGGAAGATATAATCAGCAGGCTTTTATCTAACATGCCCCCAGCCGCTGCCGGCACATCTTCCTCTACAGAAAAGAAAACGGAACTTGAGCAAAGTTCTGGCAAAAATCTCTGAAGATGAGAACTCTTCCAGCCAGCATATTGAACATCCGCATTCCAGGGAGGAGGGTATGATTCAAGCAATTGCTGATTTGGTCTATAACAAGCTTTTGACACAGTCTAAATTCAACATGCAGAAGTGTTTAAGAAGTGGGTGCATGATTATTTCTGAAGCTCGGGGCGTCCATTGCAGAACTCTCTTTCTGGAGAATTAGCACTTCACCACTGTGCTGAAGTTGCCAGTATTGTTGAAAATACACTAAGACACATTACTGAGTCTTCGGATAACCCAAACAGTTTATCATCAGATCTTAGTAAAACAGTTCCTCTTATCACAGAAAAACTAGCAGCAAGTCTTTTGTCACCATTTTCTTCCCTCTTTCCCATTGCAAATTTGGATGCAGAAAAGACTTTGTTACTGAATGATGCAATTAGAAATATAGTACATGCTTTGCAAGAACTCCTGTCAAAACATCAGATCAACATGAAGGAAGATATCAGTGAAGGAGAAATTTTAAACACTGAAGACAGCCAAGCTATGGGAGACCTGTTCCCTTCAGTTTGCACAAGCACTGGAGAACATTCTGATTCTGACACTTTTGTTTGCAGAGACCTAACAAATAGGAAAGATATTTTAGCTCATAAAATAGCAGCTTCAATAGCAAAAGAAGTTGCCAAACCTGAATTTCAAGCCAGTTCAGAGGAAGAGGCATTGCTTACTTCATCTTCAACAACAGAAGGTGTTAGGATTGTTGAAAATCTCCCTACTGATCTTAGCATGATAAAGAAGATTCCAAAACCAACTTTAAACCCACATATTCCTGTGGTCTTAAGTTCAACTGATGACAGAAGCCCAAAATACAGAAGACGTTTATCAAGAGATGAAGTGAATGAAATTGCTGAGAACCTTAAACATGCCATGAGACAAGGCCTGTTCAAACATAAAATCAGCCTTGTGGCAGCTACAGATGAAGAAGAACAACATCTTCATCCAGAACATGAAGAAGCAGTTAATCGAGTTGTTCTTTCTATTTCCAGGAATATTTTACAAAAATCTGGATCTGAGCAAGACCTTTATGATGATGTAACAGGTTTCAATGCACTTTTTCCTCAAGAAGTGGCTACTGTAATGATTGAGGAACTCTCCGATTGCCCCCTTTTATAAGCTGTTAGTGACAGTCCACCAACACTGAGCCAAAGTGCAATGAACCCAGACAGAATTGCTGACAAAGCTCTTTCCCAAGTGTCTGTTAGTGCAGAGCATAAGGCAGGGAGTTCTGAAAAAGCTATCCCAGGTTCAAGTGCAAATGAGACCCCATCAGAGACAGAGGAGCTGCCTGTGAAAATAATCCCTCATGTTAGAATCAAACATGTACCCATTGCTCAAGACTTGGTGTCTGATCATTTACAATTCATTTCCATAAAAACAGAACCTCTTGAAAAACTGCAAGAAGCATTTGTTGCTCAGACTGGGGATGGCCTAAGAGACCTACAAGCATCACTGGCTGAGAAGTGTCTTGAAGATGAAAGTTTGAGATCTGAGGCACAGAGAAAAGAAGACAGTCATTCCTCTCTGGGTAGCACAGGACAACTGGTTGTAAGACCAGAGGAGGTAAGTGGCAAGAATAAGGCAGGGGCAATCCTGTTTGGTGAATGTCATTTTGCTTCTAACTGGATCTATGGTTAAGATGTTCATGTGGCATTGAAAGTCTATCTACTATGAATGCTGAATTCTTCTGTAATAAAGGGTTTAGTCCATCTGTCTGCCTGTCTGTAATGCTCTTGCAGCACTCTGATTGGTTAGTGAAACGACCAGTGTGTGGAAGCGTTGCCATGACAGTAGGGATGGAGGGGATGAAGTAGGGGAGTGAGGCCAGCGCTGCTGGCCTGGCTCCTCTCCCCCTGGCCCTGCTCCTTGGAGGCAGCAGAGAGCCACCATGATTGCGGGGATGGAGGGGACAGAGTGGGAGGGCAAGGCCAGCAGTATCGGCATTGCCCCCCCCACCCCCCAACTCTGTCCCTGCCATCATGGCAGCACTCTGCCTCCAAGGAGCAGGGCTGGGGGGGAGAGGCGAGGCCAGTGGCACTGGAGGCAACGGCAGCACAGGGTACTGGTGGAGAGGGATGGAAGGGATGGCAGGGCAAGCTTCCCCTGCCTGCCCCCCCGGCTCCTGGTGGTAGCATGGGGTGGTGGGTGGTGGTGCTCCATCCTTCCCACCCTGCATCATTCTTGATGGGCAATTCACTAGTGCTCTTATAAAGATGATAGACCCCTAGAGAGCCTGCAGTGGGCCATTAGTGTGGCGGATCCTTGCTAGCTGGGATTCTGGGTTAGTGGTCAGTAAATTCACTAAACTTGAATCTACCTTCTTTCTAAGAAATCTGTCTGGGGATAAGAAGAGGGCTGGAATCCCTTAGGCTAAGTATATTGACAAGACAGCTATAGCTCTCTGCTTTGCTTACAGATGGCAGAGACTGTTTCAGGTAGCTGCTCTTCAAGCCACAAGGGCCATGTGATCACTAGGAAGAGAAGACTGTGTGTGGCAGTATAAGGGGCTTTGCCTGGGTGCAAAGCCCCTCATACTGCCACACGTGGTCTTCTTTTCCTAGTGATCACATGACTCCATTTTGGCTAAGGGCAATGGCTGAGTAATTATAAGACTGGACTAGAAATCCAAAGGTGCTTCCCTTAACAAAATAAAATCCTGTCCACAGTAGAGGCTTGTTTTTTGAGGAAGGACATTGGACTAAATGCCATTTGGAGACCCTTGCTTTATTCTTCCATATTAAGTGACTGCTCTCTTTTCTTCACAGCAGCTGCTGCCAATGTTCCCCAAAAAAATCTTCCTTTTTTAAGAAGATATCAAATGCTCTGTCCAGAGTGCACTATTTTCTCTCAAGTTGCCTACTGCACTACAGGAAATTTCAGAAAGTCACACCAGAGATTATACCTACATCTAAAATTGTTTTAGGAAAAATTGGAAAAATATAAATAGAGTTAGGAAAAAATGCAGTCTGGTGGAGGCTGCTTATTGTACTTTGTGATTGTTTGCAACTTCATTCCCATGTAGTTAAACTCAAAGAGGGCAGACAGAGAAGGCAGACAGGAGACCTACTGCACAGGGAGGAGGGAGGCTCCTTTTAGGTTGCATTATTCAGGTGTTAAGGTGCACTCCCAAGCAGTTGGCTGTTGGGTGTTGGAGAGAGAGGTCAGGAGGCAGCCCAGCCAGCAGATAGTTCCACAAAAGGCCAGAGAACTCCTGGAGGTAACTTGGAGGTACCACCTAGCAAGGGTGGGGAGTTAAAGCCAGCAGATGAAGCCATTTGGAGATGCCAGCATTCTCCACCTGGAGTCACAGGGTAATCAGAAGGCCCCTGGAATCACAGGTGCTGACATGTCATTCTCAGTGCCAGTAGAGGGAACAATTATCTGCATCTTTAGCTACAGCAATTGGGGTCAAGGAAACATGCAAATAATATAAAGAATGATATACAAGATTGAGAATATTAAAACCTTAATAAAAAGATAAGTAAGGATGGTGGGCCTTGGTTAAAGTTTTCTTTCAAGAGAAGGAGTAGAAATATGCCAAAATCAGGCACACTTTAGCCACTTAAACATTTGAATTGGCAAATGGAACAAGGGTTTTAATTAACAGAAGAGATAAATGAAGTCAAGTGTCAGTTAAAGGAATGGTTTCAAGAAAAAGTGGAAGCTCTCTCACCTTGAACAAAGGAAAGGGCAGAATGATCCCATTATTTTAACATCAGAGGAAGGGCAGGTAGAAGGGAAATCTCTGCCATTATTGATGAGAATAGGTAATGTTACAGGCCTGTGTGTCTTTGTCAGACAGGTGTTCATTTATTCTTCAATGTAGTGATCCCCCAGTCTGTTCAATGCAGACAGCAGAGGAGAAGCTAACAAGAAATGCTGTGATGTATTGCATAGTGACAAAACAGGGATATGTCACTGTTCAGGAAAAGAATGCATTTCAAGGCAGTATTATGGAAGATGAGGGATCTTCTTTGAATGTTTGGAGTGCACAACAGAAAACTGTCTAAAGCTAAGATTAATGTATTATGTGTGGGACCATGAGGGCCTGTGGGAAGAGAAGGCAAATATTTTATGGAGAAAGAGAGGCTAGTCCTTATTGTTTGATTGAGTGATTTTTTAAATAAGAAAATCTATATACTGTGTATACGTATACATATGGGGAATCTGCTTAACAAGTAAAGTTTTTCTTTCCACTGATCACCTTCAGCATTTTTGGGGTGATGCACATGACTCACAACAGGGATGTTGAATGCTTTTGTGTATGTCTTCTTATGTTATGTTCTTTTTATTCACTTTGATACTTCTTTGCCTGAAAGATACTTTTATGTCTGAAAACTTTTAGGACTGCTGTATGAACCATAATGGAGAGGAAGCTGGTGGGTCTTGAGTAAGTCAAAGAGGGGTTGGAAAAAGGAAAAGCATTTGTTATGTATATGAGTAAGAGTCGGCTTTATGACCCTGACCATGACCCTGTCCTGACATCATGGAACCTGGACTGATATCTGGCTTTGACCTTGCACCCCGACTTGCACTTTGGCAAGTCAGTGACACCGGGTAGGTCTATCCATCAGACCCTTCTAACCATCAGACCCAACCACCTACACCCCAGTCTATCCTTATGTGTTTTGGTAGATGTCTGTCAGCTCTCTCCTCTGCTAGGAAGAGGAAGAGAATGAAACATTATGTTATCTGCCTATGAAAGCTCTCTTTGGGAGTTCATAGATTCATAGATGCTAGGGTCAGAAGGGACCTCAGCAAATCATTGAGTTCAACCCCCTGCCTGGGCAGGAA
>NW_005842304.1:323358-329851 GCF_000455745.1 Alligator sinensis | reverse complement strand
GTTGGGATCAGATGCCCCCAGCCAGATGCCTATCCAGCCTTCTCTTAAAGACCCACAAGGTAGGGGAGAGCACCACCTCCCTTGGAAGCCCATTCCAAATTTTGGCCACCCTTACCGTGAAGAAGTTTTTCCTGATGTCTAGCTTAAATCTGCTCTCTGTCAGTTTGTGACTGTTGTTCCTTGTTACCCCGAAGAGGCACCCTAGTGAACAGAACATCTCTGATCCCTTGATGTATCCCCCTAATGAATTTGTAGGCAGCCACAAGATCACCTCTCAGCCTTCTCTTGTGGAGGCTGACGAGGTCCAGGTCCCTTAGTCTCTCCTCATAGGGCTTGGCTTGCAAACTCTTAACCATACGAGTGGCCCTCCTCTGGACCCTCTCAAGGTTATCCACATCCTTCTTAAAGTACAGCACCCAAAACTGGATGCAGTACTCCAACTGTGGTCTGAACAATGCCGCATAGAGGGGAAGTATCACCTCCTTGGATCTATTTATCATGCATCAGCAGATGCATGACAGAGTGCGGTTAGCTTTGCTGATGATTTCCTCACACTGACTCATGTTCATCTTGGAGTCCACTATGACTCCAAGACCCCTTTCCGCTTCTGTGCTGCTGAGAGAGTCATTCCCCAGCCAGTTAGGTGTGCTGGATATTTTTACGCCTTAGATGCAGCACTCTGAATTTGTCCTTATTGAACTGCATCCTATTGTGCTCTGCCCAGTTTTCCAACCTGTCCAGGTCTGCCTGCAATCATTCCCTACCCTCTGGTGTGTTCACTTCACCCCACAATTTAATATCATCTGCAAACTTGGACAGAGTACATTTTGTGCCCACATCCAAATCACTGATGAAGACATTGAAGAATACAGGTCCAAGGACCGAACCCTGTGGGACCCCACTGCCCACATCCTTCCAGATCAATATCAATCCGTCCACCACCACTCTCTGGGTGCGACCCCCCCAAGCCAATTTGCCACCCACTGGACTGTGTAATCATTTAAGTCACAGCCTCTTAATTTATTTATGAGAATGGGATGAGTTACCATATCAAAGACCATCCTGAAATTCAAGTATACAACATCTACTTCTACTCCTGCATCTAAGCGTTTTGTGACCTGGTCATAAAAATATAACAGATTAGTCAGACATGATCTACCTGCTACGAATCCATATTGGTTGCCCTACTGCATTATTTTTCCCACTGGACTCACACAAATATGATTCTTAATAATCTTTTCAAAGACTTTTCCAAGGATAGAGGTGAGACTTACTGGCTTGTAATTATTCAGATCCTCCTTCCTCACCTTCCTGAATATAAGGACCAATTGGCCCTTTTCCAGTCCTCCGGGACCTGACTCGAGCACCACGAATGCTCAAACAGCCATGCCAGTGGTTCTGCTATGACACCGGCCAATTTCTTCAGTACTCTTGGATAAAGCTCATCCGGGCCTGCTGACATGAACACATCTGTCACAGGCTGGGGTCCTTAAAGATGGCCATGATCTCCCCAAGGCCCCTTTACTGTGCCAAGTTGGCCCAATGGGCACCCTCTGTTCTCATCTGCCACATCTTTGATGGACTGATTAATAGGGAGGCTGCCTTTAAGTCCTCTCGGACACAGTTTTGATTGGTTCTCTGGACCCGGTGGGTTACTGGACCCTTGGTGCATCCTGCTTCAAAATAGATGTCACGATGTGTGTTCTTGGGCACCCTAGCCTTATAGGCTGTGTGTGGCTCCAACCACCTCTTTACCATGCCCCAAGCCTTGCAGATGGTACCAACGTTGTCTGGTCTGGGCCTTGTTGTAATTTGGCCCCCTTGTCCTCCCTGGGCTCTCCACAGCCCTGTCTCGCTCTGCGCCTCACTGGTGCCTGGGCTCTCCACAGCCCTGCAAAGTTTGGCGCCCTCTCTGGTGCCAGGGTCTGTGCATCCCAAATGCTGCACCCTCTCTTGCGCTGGGGTCCCCACACTGCCATGGGCCCTCTATGAGGCCTCCTCCTTCCCCTAATAGCCTCACCCAAACCACCGGTCTTATACAACAGCAAACAAACCACAAGCCGCCCAGCTATAACATAAATTCAAGCCGCCCAGCTATAACATCATTCAAGCCACACTGGGGGTGCTCCATCCCTCACCAGTATCAGAAGCTATATCTGCAGTCAGGCCTCTCCCCTTTGCTTGCTCCGGAAGAGCTCCTTCCCCCTTGGTTGCTGGCAGGGAACTGCCCTCTTGGCCTCAGCCCTGGGGTTTATATATGAGCCAGGCCCTGCACTTTCCGGTCAGCTGACCGCTGGCAGGTGTGGGCCACTAGCTCGTTCTGGCTCTCCTGGTAACCAGCAGCTGGGGCTTCCAACTCACTGCTAGGGCTCTTCCCCTAGCAGTTTCAGCTCTTTAAAGGAGCAGGGCACCCTAGTGTCCTGGAACAACATCCAGTCCATCCAAGTGACTCTGCACTAAGTCAGCATCAACAGTTGGTAGGCTGGTGTCCCTCTGATGCCCATCTAAGAAGCCATTAGGAGACTTATCTTGATCCGTGTTCAAGAATACTGAGGCAAAAAACTCATTGATGAGCTCAGCCTTGTCCCCGCTGTCTGTCACTAATTGCTCCTGCTTGTTCAGTATGGTTCCTATGCTGCCCTGCACCTTCCTTTTACTCCCTACATACCTAAAAAAAGACTTTTTGTTGTCTAATTTGTGTTACCAGCCTCAGCTCTGTAGTTGCTATGGCCTGTCTAATTGCCTCCCTGCAAGTGAGGGCCAAGTAAATATACTCCTCCTTGGTAGCTTCCCCCTGCTTTCACTGCCTATATGCCTCTTTTTTGCTTTAGGCTTCCCTGGATTTCTGTTTAGCCAAGGAAGTTTTTTGGCCCCTTTCTCCCCTTTCCCTCACAATGGTATCATTTCCCTCTGCGCCTGAAGGATTGCTTCCTTTAGGCATGACCACCCTTCCTGGACTCCTATCTCGTCAGTACTCCTATCCTGCAGTGCATCATTAACGCATCCCCTGTAGCCAACACCAAGTCCAGTAAGGCATTCCCCCTAGTGGGACCGTATACCTCCTGCATTAGGTGAAGGTCCTGTATGCAAGTTAAGAACCTACATGAACGGGTGGGATTTGGCTGACTGCTCCTCCCAGCAGATGTCAGGGTAGTTTAGGTCCCTCATGACAACCACGTGCTTAGATCATATGGTCTTTGAGAGCTGCCTCAGGAATTCCAAGTCTAGCTCTTCCTCTTGATGTGGTGGTCTGTAGCAGACCCCCACCACCAAGTCCCTTTCCCCCCGACCTCCATATATCCTAACCCACAATACCTCAACTTTCTCCTCCTCTGATCCCATTTTGATTAGGGTAGATGTATAATGCTCCTTAACATAGATAGCAACCCCCTCCCCACCGTTCTTCCCTACTATGTCCCGTCTGTACAACCTATAGCTCTCAATGTGTACTGCCCAATCATGGGTAGGGTCCCACCAGGTTTCCATTAGCTCCACTAAATCAAAGTTATTGTCTGCAAGCAGGAGTGCAAGTTCTTCCTACTTGTTCCCTATGCTCCTAGAATTAGTATAGAGGCACTTGAGCCCTCTGAATGGTGCCTTTGATGCCTGCCCATTCTGATGCCCAATGGGCCCCTTAGTACTTGCATGGGATGTTCTGTTGCATGTCTCATAGACTATAGGTCCTAGCTTCTCTTCATCTTCTGCCTCCCCATCCCCCATCAAACCTAGTTTAAAGCCCAACGTAGGAGATCAGCCAACCTGTAAGAAAAGAGACACTTACTTTTTGCAGAGAGATGAAGCCCATCATGTCCCAGGAAGTCCCTTGCATGGAAGTGCAGATCGTGGTCCAGGAAGCCAAAACCGCATGATGGCACCAACTCTGGAGCTGCTGGTTGACCTCCCTGACACAGGTGATGTGATGCTTACTGCAACCACTGACTGGGAGGATTGACAAGAAGACCATCTGTGCCCCACTCTTCCTAAGCCTGATCCCCAGAGCCCTGTAGTCACTCATGATACGGTTCCTATCCTAAGAGTTCCTATCTCTTTCCTGAAGAATCCATGGATCAAGGCTACTGGGGGGAGGAGGGGTGGGCAGTGTGAAGAGGCAAGAAAAACCTCTCATGAGACACTGGTGGGAGAGGGAAGAGACCTAACTGCCACACCGGAGTTGGCAGTAATGACAGGGATGCAGCCGTCACAGGAGCCATGCTTTACTCATTGCTGCTCCTTCCAGATTGGTCCTTCCCATGGCTGTGTCAGTATTTCTGGCCTGTCGCCAATACCAGAAGAAAGAGAGGATGGACGGAGGAAGGGAGCACATCACCTAGAGCATGGAGACGCCAGAGCCAAAACCCTGGGAGACAGGGAGAGGGCTGATTCTCAGCCCGGGAGCTCAGAGGAGGTCTGATTATCAGAGATGCCACCAATGAGCTGGCAGTGGTGAAAGCTATGAGAAGACCTGGAAGGAACCCACGTCACAAGAAAGAGCTGTGTGTGGAAGAGCCAGTGACACATGGAAAACAAGGTTTTGTTTCAGTTCTAATTTACGTTTGTTCTGAACTGTGAGAATCCTGTTAGGCTGGGTTCCAGCCACTCTGGAAAAGGGAAAAGCCAGTGACAGCCCTGGGACAGAGGGCACTGGTGGAGAGATCCAAGTCCATTACTCGAGGACAGAGCCAAATCAACGAGGATCAGTAGCAAGGCTTGCCCCATTGTTGAGGATTGAAAGATCCAGCAGGAGCCACTAAGGACCAACTGAGATATGGCAAAGATTGACGTACACGCCCAAGTTTGTAGGCAAAATTGACTGAGGACTTTCCTGTATTTTTCTCATAGATTTCATAGACATTAAGGCTGGAAGGGACCTAAAAGATCATTGAGTCTAGCCCCCTGCCCCAGGGGCAGGAAATCAGCTGGGGTCACAGGATGCCAGCAAGATAAATCTCCAATTGACTCTTAAAGGAGTCCAGAGTAGGTGCTTGCACCACCTATGGCAGCAGTCTGTTCCAGGTCTAGGGGGCTCAGACAGTAAAGAAGTTCTTTCTTATGTCCAGCCTGAAATGGTCTTGGAGGAGTTTGTGACCATTTGACCTTGTCATCCCGTGGGGTGCTCTGAACAGGCATTCCCCCAGATCCTGATGTACACACCTCATATACTTATAGGCAGCCATCAGGTCCCCCTGAACCTGCACTTTTCCAGGCTGAAAAGTCCCATAGCTCTCAGCCTCTCATCATAAGGCCTGTTTTCCTGCCCTCTGATCATGCACGTAGCTCTCCTTTGGACTCTCTCAAGCTTCTCCACATCCTTTTAAAATTGTGGAGCCCAGAATTGGATGCAGTATTCCCGCTGTGGCCTCACCAAGGTCATGTACAGTGGGAATATGACATCCTGGGATTTGCTAGAGAAGCATCTATGGATGTGTGAAGAAGTGAGAGAGAGCAAACAGAAGCCCTGAGGTGTCTTACATTGCTGGGCAGGGAAGGTCAGGAGAAGAAAAGCAGCTTGCAGCAACTGGCACAGAGAGTGAAAACAAACAACACTCACAGCATGGAGGGCCAGCAGGGCTGTAGCTGGAGACCGGAAGGGAAGAGAAACACCCACCACACTTCCGGAGCAGCAGGTATTTCCAGCCCCAGAGAGAGGCAGAGATGGGGTCAGTTCCCTGCAGGCCATGGGGAGAGAGGAGTGGCTGAGTATCCGGGCAGGCAAGGGTTACAAAAGTTGCCAGAGGAATGCTGCAGGAGTGACCCTGAGCAGGAGGCAGGTGGAGGCCTGCACACACACAGCTGGTGATAATCTCCAGAGCAGAGTGTCAGCAGAGGATCCAGAGGAGAGGCCTGAGGAAAACTGCAGTTACAGGTTAGAGCCTTGCTGTACATGGGAGAGATCCCATTGAGACTGTGAATGTTCACAAGGGAGCAGGGCAGGCCTGTGTAGAACAGCAACTGGACTAACTGATTTGTTGATCATTGTAATTGGGATTTGAGAGCCTGGCCCTGGGTGAAAGGGGACATAGACTGAGCCTGGCAAGGAGGCTGAGAGCAGTCGGGGGTTTTCTTGGTTTTTCCTTTTTCTTTGATATTTTGAGCACAGGCCAAGACCAGCCCTGGAAGGGGTGTACCTAATCAAGACCAAAGGTCATCCTGGTAATAGAGGGCTGACCAATGGGCACTATTCAGACCTAGCTGCAGAGAACTACGAGTGCCATCTGGAGAGGCTAGGCTGGGGTAAAGGGGAGGTTTGGAGCCACACAGAAGAAACAGGAATCAAGACCAGGCAGGATCACCGCAGGCAGTGCCTCCTAGGAATATAATTTCATCAAAGTTGTGGAAGATAAGAAACACAAGACCAATCTCCTGGCAGACCAGATGATCTGAAGCCAAGGCCCAACCTGTTGCTGCTGTGCGGGCTGGCTCCCGGTCCCGTCCTCGCCGGGCGCGAGCTGGGCCCGTCTGTGTGCACGCGGGCTGTGGCCGGCAGCCCAGGCAC
>NW_005842304.1:313565-322807 GCF_000455745.1 Alligator sinensis | reverse complement strand
CACAATGCAAAGAAGGCTACAGAACGGCGGGAAACACTTTTCTGCACGCGGGTTCTCCATAACAACAGAACACTCCATCGTGCAAAAGAGCTCCAATTCAGCGGGAACATAATTTAGCGGTGCTGAAGCACACACAATTAAAAAATCCACAACTTTGGGTTGTGACAGCTGCCTGTAGGAAAACAAATTCAGGGCAGTGGTAGCAAGCCCTACAACACCTACAGGATGCAAGCCAGAGTTTTGCTTGCTTTGCCAGCTGCAACATCACACTGGTAGTTCATATTCTTCTTGTGGTCAATTACGACTTCCAAGTCCCTTTTGGCCGTGGTGCTAGCAAGCGTAGCACTGCCGAGCCTATAACCATGCTGTGGGTTTTTCTTCCCAAGGTGAAGTACCTTGCATTTTTCAGCATTGAAGGCCATCAGGTTTTCATCCACCCATTTTCCGAGCCTATCAAGGTCAGCCTGGATCACCATCCTGTCCTTGGGTGTGAATGCTTTACCCCAAAGTTTGGTGTCATGAGTAAACTTGGCCAGTCTACTTCTGATAACAATGACCACATAATTAATGAAGATGCTGAAAAGAATAGGCCCAAGGACAGAGCCTTGGGGGACCCCACTGGTCACAGTGCACCATGATAATTGATTTCCATCAACTACCACTCTCTGGGTCCGACCTCAGAGCCAATTCCCCAGCCAGCGAACTGTGATGTAGCCAAGGTCACAGTTGGCCAGTTTTTCTATGAGATGATCATGGGATACCAGATCAAAAGCTTTTTTAAAATCAAGATATATGACGTTGATCTCTTCTCCCTTGTCCAGGTGATATGTCACCTGGTTGTAGGAGATGAGATTGGTCAGGCAAGACCTACCCACAACAAACCCGTGCTGGCTATCCCTCAGGAACTTGCCTTCAGCCAGTTTGTCAAGAATGGTCTCTTTGATGATTTTTTCCAAGATCTTCCCTGGAACAGAGGTCAGGCTGATGGGCCTGTAGTTCCCTGGATCTACTTTCCTCCCTTTCTTAAAGATAGTTACCACATTGGCCTTCTTCCAGTCTTCAGGCACTTCACCTGAGTGCCATGAGTTCTCAAAAATCCATGCCAGTGGCAGAGCTATGATGCTTCCCAGCTGTTTAAGTACCCCGGGGTGTAATATGTCTGTGTCAGCTGACTTGAAGGTATCCAGCCTCTCAAAGTGTTCCTTCACATGGTCAACATTGATGAAGGTTAACAATTCTCCCTCGCCCTGGCCATCCCATACCATATTGAGCAGGGCTGTCCCTTGGCGCTGGTGAAAAACCAATGCAAAATACCTGTTAAGCAAGTTGACTTTTTCCTGGGTGTCGGTTGTCAGTTGACCCTTATGTTTTGGCAGGGGTCCAATATTACCCTTGCTTTTCCTTCAGCCCCGCAAATACCTAAAAAAGGACTTTTTATTGTCCTTGATACATGTAGCCAGTTGGAGTTCAGTCGCAGCCTTGACTTTCCTGGTTCACTCCCTACAGGTCCAGACCAGTACAGAGTACTCCTTTGGGGTGGATCCAGCCTTCCATCCTTTATAGGACTTTCTTTTTAGATGCAGAAGGTCCACTAGTTCCCTGCAGAGCCAAAGGGGGCTGCTGTGCCCTTATGCTGCCTTTCCTCCGAAATGGGACAGACATTGCTTGATCTTCCAGAATCGCTCCCTGGAGGAGCAACCACTCATCCTGAATGCCCCTCCCCTTTGGGTCGAGGTCCCTTAGAGCCTCATCAACAAGCCTCCTGAGCTTGTCAAAGTCAGCTTTCCTGAAGTTGAGGACTTCTGCTTTGCTGACTGACTTGCCAGCTTTACAGTGGATGGATGGTGAAGGTGATCAGCTCATGGTTGCTGTCTCCCAGCTTCCCTTCTATCATTAGGTCACTGATTAAGTCATCCCCCATTGCAAGTACCAGGTCGAGCAGTGCTTTGCCTCTTGTCAGTCCATAGACTTCTTGAGTCAGATAAAGATCATCCACACATATAAGGAACCTTTGCGACCATTCGGATGTGGCGTTCTTTAGTTTCTTTTATCTGATAGGGCTTGGTCTTGAAGGAATAGCCCACAGCCCTCAGGAGGGACATACTTTGTTGATGAAGGCCATAGTCAGCAGCCCTAGCAGCTCTTGTGGCTGAGAGACTTACTTGAGATTACAGTTTCCTTGTTTTGTGTTATTCTTCATTTCCCTTTTGTTTACCAAAAGGGGCGGAGCAGCCTTTGGGGGCTGGCTTAGCCACCATATCCTTGAGATGGGCCCAAGATGACTACAAGCCTAAAGGACCAAAAAAAAGAACAATGCCAATTGAGAGCTGGTGCACTTAATTGATGCCTTAAGAGCTGGTTGGTGCTTGGATGGGGTGTAAGAAGAGGTAGGAGCCCCAAAGAAGAAGTGGACCCAGTGAATCCAGGACATGGCAGGTGAGAATCAGGTAACTTTTGCTGAGTGTTCCAACTGGGTGAGTTCATTTTCCTCATGGCACAGTCTCACCAGGCACAGGGCTGCCAGGGCCCTCAGCCCTATCCTATGCTGAAGTCACAGGATGGTAGGCCTCAGGCAAGAGTTAGAGAAGCATCAGAATTTCCTTTCTGAAAGCAGAATCTGGTTTGATTTTCTGCTTAGGCTGAGAAGCAGTTGTAGAAGCTACTTCTTATACAAAATATACAGGGCAGTTGGTTCCAGGCTCTCCTAAAGATCTGCCCTTTGGGGAAATAATATCACTTTTCAAAATGGTTAACTCACTACCACAGGGCTGGGAAAGCCTTGTCTTAAGGTAGTGGGGGGTTTGGGTGGTCAATACAAAGAGACTGTGCTAGAATAGAGGCTCCCATAGACAGTGACGAGGTCAAGCCAAGCATTCATCCAAGTCCAAGGCATGGAGCTGGGGGTCGTGACAAAATTGGGATCAATGCAGGCCACTGACCATAACAAAAGGTCCAAGCCAGGGACCATAGCACTCAGGAACAGGCAGAGCAGGAAAAGAGCAATACAGGGCAGGAACAGGCCGTCATAGCAGCAGGAGCAGAGACAGGCAGATGCTAGGCAAGGATCCAGGCAGGGGTGAAGTATAGGTATAGGCTAGGTCTGGACTTTGGCCCTCAATTCCAAGCCCAAGAGTTCTCCTCTTCATTTAGGGCTTTCAAGGCACCTTCCTCAGAGGCTGCTAGAAAAACCCATGTGTTCCCTTTATACTGGTTTCCAGCCTAGGGATCCTGTAAGCAAGAAACTCATTTGCTCCAGATTCCTCTCTCTCTCTCTCTCTAGCCTATTTCCTAGCATCACCTATCTCTGGGCTCTTCTCTGGGACCTCTTTCTGGATTGTGCAGAAATCTTTCATTACCAGTGCTTTTACTGCATCAATTAATTAAGTGGACAATAGCTATCCAAATTTACAGTTAGAAAGCTAAACCCAGAGACTGACATCTCAGATCAAAAGAATATTCAGAAT
This sequence comes from Alligator sinensis, assembly GCF_000455745.1. NCBI lineage: Eukaryota > Metazoa > Chordata > Crocodylia > Alligatoridae > Alligator > Alligator sinensis. Next base: position 319,343 of record NW_005842304.1, on the reverse strand, counting down.
TCCTATTTGAAGGCTGTCAGAACACCCAGATGGATTAAGGTTCTTGTTAATTATAAAGCTATCTTTCGGATGTTTTAATAATAACAATACTCAATAATGCATTTACCACTTAGACATTATATTTATATAGATACTTTATATTTAAATATGTATATTCAACATGTCATTAATTATATTTAACATTACACTAATTACACACACACACTAGATCTGTGCGAATAGGTAAGTATTTGATTTGGATTCAGATTCAGGCGATTCAGAGGACAGTGATTTGATTTGAAGATTCAGATCACTGTTCTGAACTGACTTGGCCGAATCAGCTTTGGAAGATTTGGCACTAATTCGGAGAGATTCGGTGATTCAGATCAGCTGGGGAGAGGTAGGCACAGCCGGGAGACTGCAGGTTCTCTTGCAGCTCCTCTGACTGTGTCTGCCTCTCCCTGGGCAGGGGAAGCTGCAGGAGAAGCCCCTATGGCTGTCCTGCCCAGCCCCATCCCCCACCCAGGCCCAGCCTCCCAGCACTTAAAAAAAACAAAAAAACAAAAAAAAAGCCCCGTGATCACCAGCTGTAGCAGGGGTTGTGGGGACTATGGGGCCTCCTGGAAGAACCCCCCCCATACAGCCCCCGCTCCCCGATTACCATTCCCCACCCAGCCCCGGCAGTCTGGGAATCAACCTCCGCCCCAAACAAACCCAAACCCCACACTCACCAGCAGTAGCAGTGGCTGTGGGGGCTCTGGAGCCATGTGGCAGAGCCCCTGCCTGGCCCTAGCATCCCGGCAATTAAAAAATAAAAAGCCCTGCACTCACTGGCTTCAGGACCAGTGATTGGGGCCTCTGGGAGCTCGTGCTGGAGCCCCCCCATGCAGCGTGGGGCAGTAGGGGGCAACAGGGATCACCCCCCACTTGGCACCCATGCGGCAGCTGCCCCATGGCATGGGTGCAGCATGGCTCGGCAGGGCATCACATGCTGTCTGGGGGCTGGGACAGTCAGGCCTTTACCACAAACTCTTACATAATAGTGAGCTTCCTCTTTTACCCTTTTCTTTTCTTTTATATTTTATGCCTATAAAACTATAGTAGATCAAGTGATACTATTCAATATTGTTTCACATAAGGTAAAAAGATTTTTAAAAATTTATCAATTAAGATTTAAGAGTCTTGATCAGAAGTCAAAGCTATCTGAGAATCTTTTCTAACACAATCTTTCAGTCTGAAAAAGTTTCATTCTAGGCAACCTGATTACAAAGCTCTTCAACTAGTTCAAAGCCAGGTCAGTAAGAAATAACCACATTTTAACAGAATATATATATTCTGTTTTGTTCAAAATATTTAAAAATGTATGTGTGTGCATACACACACACACACACACATTTTATTACTGTTTTTAACAGAATATATATATAAATGTTTAACAGAATACGTTTAACATATATATATATATGTGTGTGTGTGTGTTAAGCATCTCTATATATATCTATACCTATATTTAACATATATATAGATATATATATATATCTATATATATGACTATATATATAGATATATATATATGGTAAACCTCTCTTTCTCTCCCTCTCTATCCATCTCTCTATGTTTAAAATACATCTATAGTTAAACATAGAACATATATAGAATTCTGTTAAACATATATATATTCTGTTAAAATATAGTTATTTCTTACTGACCTGGCTTTGAACTAGTTGAAGAGCTCTGTGATCAGGTTTTTTTTGTACTAAAGAACCTGATAAGTTCAAGCAGTATTTTAAGAAGCCAAAGAGAGAGAGAGGTAGAGAGATATCTGACTTCTCAAAATACTGCTTGAACTTATTAGCTTCTTTATTTCAAAAAAACTATATATATATATATATATAGTATTTTTTGTGTACACACACACACACACACATATATACACACACATATATACATAGTATTTTGTACTATAGTAGCTGGTAAGTCAAGCAGTATCTTGAGAAGCCAGTCTGAAGTTTAATTCTTTAGGCTGAACCTAACAAAAATGCCATCTGACCTAAATAACCATATGGCCTGATTAATTGTTTGACTGGCATTTGGCAAACAAAGCAGGCCTACTAATCTCATTACTGAATCAATCGTCATCCTCTTTGAGACAGTTCCCTACTCAAATGCTCTCCACTTGGCACTGTCTGTTGTGATCCCTGCCACTGTGTTTATAGGTAATCAGTCCAGGCTTCTACATCATCATGCCATTTCTTTCTTGGTCAACTCCTCTTTTCTTCCCTGCCACACGATCTTCTATTATAACCTTATCTAGGCTTCTCCCATATTCTTCTCCCATCTTTAAAAAAGACTCTAAAGGGGGTATAGGGAACTACACGCCAGTGAGCCTAACTTCTGTTCCTGGAAAATTGGTAGAAACAATAATAAAAAAATGTTCAGTGATAATAAAAAATAGTTCATAACTTGCTGGGGAGGAATCAACATGACTTTGTCAAAGGGAAATCATGTTTTACCAACCTACTAGACTTCTTTGAGGGTCTCAATAAGCAGTGGATTGGGACAAAGTATATTTGGCCTTTGACAAGGTACCTTATCAGAGGCTCTTAACAAAGTTAGGTAGCCATGGAATTACAGGGAACATCTACTCATAATTTAGAAATTAGCTTAAAGATAGAAAGCAAAGAGTGACTATAAATGGTCAGCTTTCAGGAAGGAAAGAAATAAACAGCAGGGTCCCTCAGGGATCTATGTTGGGACCTGTGCTGTTTAACATATTCATTAATGATCTGGAAAAGGGGGTGAGTAGCAAGGTGGCCAAATTTGAGGAAGACAGAAAATTATTCAAAGTGATAAAGACCAAGATGGACTGTGAGGAATTACAGAAGAATCTGGCACTGTTGAGTGAATAGGCAAATAAAGGGCAGATGAAATTCAATGTAGGTAAGTGTAAAGTGATGCACATGGGGGGACCTCTCCCCCGCAACTATCCCTAGACTATGATGGGCTCTACTTTCTTTGTTGCCACAGGAAAGACTGGGAGTCATTGTGGACAGTTTGTTAAAAACATCAGCTCAGTGCTCAGCAGCCACCAAAAAGGCAAACAAAATGTTAGGGATTATTAAGAAGGGAACTGTAAATGAAACTGAAAATATCATCATGACACCTCCTAAATCCATGGTGCATCCGTACCTTGAATCCTGTGCCCAGTTATGTCCCAGCACCTCAAAAATATAGAATTATAGAAAGTCCAGAGAAGGGCACTGAGGATGATTAGTGCTATGGAGGGGCTTCTATATGACACTAAAGAAGCCAAGTGTATTCAGTTTAGAGAAGAGATCCATGGGGGGGGGGCATAATAAGGGTTTACAAAATACTAAATGGCAAAAGAGAAAGTAAATAGGGATTTATTATTTACTCTCTCACAATATAAGAACTAGGGGTAATAAAATGAAACTAGTAGGCATTAAGTTTAAACCTGTCTAACAGGGCCCAGTCCCATTGAGGCAGGGAGGAGCATGTCTTGAGCCACCTTCGGTGGGAATTGTTGGGCATGCTTGCTCAGTGGAAGACATCCTGGCTTAGGCCTGAGGCAAAGGGGCTCTTAGGTGAATCCAACTGAGCATGAGCTCTGCAAGATTGACCCATGTGGGGGAGACTAACCTAGACTGGCAGTGGGAGCTAGAGACAGGACAGGTTGCGGTGGAGCAGTCCCGGGAGGACAAATTCAGGTGGATATATGAAGGAGGCATTGCCTGGGTGGAGGAAGAGGTGGTGTGGCCCAACCTGGCATGGATGGTGTCCTGATACAAGGTAAATGGAGGGGTGGGGGGGGCGGTCTTGTACCAAACAGACTGTGGGCAAAGGCCGGGGAATGAGGTCACCCAACTCCTGATGCTGAAAACGTACTGGGGGGCCTGCTAAGAGCTGCCCACAAGCTCCCTACAGGAGGCTACTGGGAGGAGGACAAAACCAGGAAGTGCATCTTAGACAGATTTTTTTGGCTGGGGATCTGACAGGAGGTAGGGCAGTTTTTCTGGTTCTGCCCGGAGTGCCAACTGGCATACCCAGGATGTCCAAACGTCCCACTGGTCTCTATGCCACTCATGGAAGAGCATTTTCAGCGGCTGGCAGTGGACATTGTGGGGCCTTTGCCCCAATGTAATGCAGGGTTCCAATACATTTTGGTCCTGGTGGACTACGACAGAGGTGGTACTCATGAGAGTGGTGACCACAGAAAAGGTGGAATTGCTTAAGATCTTTACCCGTGTGGGGCTGCCAAAAGACATATTAACAGATAAGGGCAGCAATTTTATGGCCTGGGTGTTCAAAGAAGTCTGCATTATGTTGAAAATCCGGCACCTTGGTCTGTTTGAGGGTGGTACACAGATTTTCAGTCTGGTTGAGCAGTTCAACTGGACCCTCAAAAGTATGCTCAAGAAAGTCACTGGGTGAGATTTGCAGCGGTAGGACTAGCTACTGGAACTGTTAATGTTTTCCTGCCTAGAAGCCCCGCAGAGTGCCACTGGGTTCTTACCATGTGAACTATTGTATGGCTGCCACCCCCGGGGGATACTAGATTTGATCAGGGAAAATTGGGGACAATAGGAAGGAGTGGCACAAAGCTCAGTGGTGCATGTGCTAGAAATGAGGGAAAGGGTACAGATTGCAAGAGCGTTAGCATGAGAAAACTTACAAATGGCCCAAGTTAGGCAAGCTGCCAGATACAACCAATGGACATGCAAGAGGCAGTTCAATGAAGGCAATTGGGTACTCATGTTGCTCCCTGATGACACTGTTGCTGCGCTGGGTGACGAGGCTCCCAGGGATCCCAGGAGCAGGGGGGATTCCCCCCTGACAAACTCCAACTGATGGGAGATCAAAGCCTGGAGTGGGCTGACAGGCTGCTTACCATATCCGCAGGAACCCAAACTCGAGAAGTGGAGGTGCACATGGTGTCTCCCCAACACTTTAAAAGCATGGTCTCCCTGCATGTGGAGAGACACACTGATGGTGACATCATAAAAAAGTGTCCGGGGCCTTGACAAGCCCTGGCAAGCACTGCAGGAGCGGCAGCAGCACAGGCTGCCAAGAGTGCCCCTACAGACATGGCAAAACCTGGCAAGGATGCCAAAAGCACACCCACAAGCTGGGATGGGAAACACCTGGAGGGATCCCAAAACCCAAAGATTAGCAGCGGTGAGCCAGAGTGGGACTGGTGGGACCCACCTCCAGAGTGAACCATAAGACTGATGGCGGACATGTGAGTCCAGTTCCCTGAGTGGTACCCAGGGTACATTAGGTGCCCAGGGTGTTTTGAGTTTAGTTTTCTTTTGTTGGGAATTTATTTCTTACTAAAACAGGCCCAGCCCAGAAGCATCCCAGCATGGCCTAAGAGGACCCAACAGAAGGAGCCTGTAGTCTCTGACTCATCTTAAGGTGGACGGCCAGAGTTACAGTTATTTCCCCAAAGACTACTGAAGCAGGTGGAGAAGAAAGCCCATCCCAGAAGGAAAGGGACAACATATTAGTCAAGTTTATGGCAGCCAAGTATCCTATCGTTGCCATGACTTTATCCCATTGGTGAGTGGACAGGGTGTAGGAGAGATGGAGCCCCAAGTCACTCACCATAGCACTTAGACGGGCTGAGGGTGGAAGGACACCCCATCTCCCAACAGACCTTCCATTCTTTTCTTAGACCATCAAGGCATGGCAGGAGAGTACGAGGTAGATCCACCTCAGTCATAGAGGCTTCAAATGCCCAGTAGACCTTCCCCAGGCACGAAGTGGTGCACTGGCCAG
>NW_005842304.1:309479-313534 GCF_000455745.1 Alligator sinensis | reverse complement strand
ATGCCATTGATTGGAGGGTAACGCCACAACCCGTCCCTCTCAAGTTGCAGCAACATGCAGCCCACAATGACTACACACCCCAAGTTGCTTGGGCAAACCCTGCAGGATATAAACCAGGTCTTTGAAGCCCAGCAAAGGAATGGCTCCAGGGCAATCTCTCTTTCTTCAAGATGCCAAAGTTGATGAGGGATGATGATCCTGAAGCTTACATTGAAGCTTTTGAAAGGACAGGTGTACAGGTGGGACTAGACCATATATACTGGGAACACCAACTCGGCACTCTTGTGATTGGCAAAGCCCAAGTAGCCTACAGGGCACTACCACAAGACAAAGCCCAGGATTATGCAAAAGTCAAGGCAGCAATTTTGTACTGACTTGACATTACCCTGGAACACTATAGATGCCTCTTCCAGGCTATGAAACCCCACAAGGACTGATGCCCCTGGATCTTGATGCCACTGCCCTGAGACTTAATGAGCAAGTCATTGTGGCCAGCAATGTACGACTGTGATGCTCTAGCTGACTAAGTTCTGCTGCAACAATTTTTAGCAGACCTCGAAGACGGGACCCAATGCTGGGTGCAATGCCATACGCCTCAAACCTGAGGAGGCGCTTCATCTCACCAAGGCCTTTGCAATCTCTGAAGGGGAGTACAGTAGAGAAAAACCAACCCCTGGTGCACTGAGTAGTGGAAGCATTGACAGCAAAAAGAGGCAGTCCCCTAAGTAAAGGCAGCATGAGAGAAGTAATGGGTTTTTGGTGCTGCAAGACTGGGCACATGTCCAAGGACTGCTACAGTAACACAGGAGATCAGTGGAGGCTAGAAGGAATGCCATGACCACTTTGAGATAACCACATAGATGACATGGAGGTCATGGACTACAGCTACAGAAGTATAGATGAAAACAGGAGTTGGAGCTGCCCTGTAGTCATGGCCTGGGTTAGGGGTCAACATGTCCAAGCTGTGCTAGATACAGGATGTTTGCAGTTCCTGATTAGAGATGATGTGGTACCACAAGAACAAGTAAAAGGATCCACTCCCATCAGGCTGACGTACATCCACAGAGAAGCAACACAGTATGAAAGGAAGTTCGTGCCCATAAGGTTAATGGAATATCAGGGTGAACTGAGAATTGGAGTGAATTGAGAATCCCTGCCTTGTTTTGTCTCACTGTTTATTGTATTATTATCCCTTCTCATTCCAAGTTGCTTGCCAATAATAAATCCTCATTATTCAATCTTTATACCCCTTCATATCATCATCACTGCCCCTAAACTCATATGCAAGGTACTGTTGGGGTGTGATTGGCCTTCCATCTCTCAAGTCATTGACTGAGTACAAGAGGCAGACACCGAGTGCCAGCGATTACAGAGTGAAGACAGGTGGCTTGGGGAAGCCAAGTCAGACCAGGAGGAGGCCTATAGGGAAGATGAACCCATTAGACTAGCGGATGTAGCGAGCACGACACAATTCCAGGAAGCCCAGGTACAGGATGCTGAGATACAATAGATCTGGGAGGACAAGATCCCAATGGCTGTGACCCACCTGAGCTGCCAGGGCAAGCATGCCATTATGAGGTGAGGCAAAACTTGTTATATTGAATAATAGTGCAGTGGGAGGTGGAAACTGAGGGCTGGTTGTACCAAAGCCGTTTCAGCAGGTGGTATGGCGCATTGCCCATGCCACTCCTATGGGAGGTCATCTTGCCCATGATAAGACCATCACAAGGATCACTTGGTGGTTCTTCTGGCCTAAGTTACAGGATGAAGTTGCTCAGATGTGTGCGGATTTCCTGGAATGTCAAAAGGCTAGGGAGATGAGGCCCCCACATGCCCTGTTACAACCTAGGCCTATCACTGATGTCCCTTTCTCCCAAGTGGAATAAAAAGGCTTCTTGGGGTCTCCAGCGAGCTAAGTTCAGGAGAGTAGTGACCTCCTGAAAGGGATCCAAGGATTTGGAGTGCAGGGAATCGGGCTCTGAAGAATGGATCATAATGTGCTTTGGTTTGGGGAAGAGAAGTACTTCTTGAAAAGGAACATCCCTCAAAATAACCTTCCTAATCAAGTTTGTGACTCTTTAGCAGTCTTGTGTAAAATTTAATTGTGTAAAGGTAACTAAGATAAAAGAGCTCCTGATGCAATTCAATTGACTGGTGTTGGTGCAGCTGCCTATCTGTCTAATCATCTGAAGTTTTTTCATCTGATTGAACCCTCCAGGGGTAGAGTCAGTAAAGTACTGTTTATATGATCCTTTATTACCCCTGTTCATCCCTGCCCTATTTTATCTCACTGTTTATTGTATTGTTATCCCTTCTTATTCCAAGTTGCTTGTCAATAATAAATCCTCATTATACAACCTTTATACCCCTTTGTATCATCATTCAGGCCAATATAAAAAAAATCAATCCAATATTGTAACCGGCAGCATTGAAGGGAATGTCAACATCGTTAGATAGCCCTTTCATCACCTCTTTCCAAGCCCAGTGAGGTTGGGGTAACACCTCCAAAACCTGCCTACAATAGATTGGTGTCCCTGTGTTAGAAAGGGTTAATTCTACACCCTTATTTATTAATTGGACATTAAAGGATTAAATTTGTGTATTTCTGTAAATGAGTTAAATTTCCTCAGATTGGCATGTGTACTGTCAAATTTGGCTATTAAAGGGCTAAATTCTAACAAACTTGTAATTGAATGATTTAAGAGTCAATTTTCAAAATTATTTGTTATCTATTTTACTAACAAACTAACCAGCTAATGCCAGTGTATGTATGTTCATACGTGTTTTGGGGTTGGGTTCAAGTGTGAAATCTGTGGAGTGCATGGAGTAAAGGTGTGCTGGTTTGTTGGAGTGTTCCGGACCTGCAATAATTGTCAAATGATGTGATTGTTTATATATGGTTTAATGATAGATTTGAGTATTTTGTCATTTGGTTGTATTTGGAACTGTGGTAAGTGAAGAGGGAAGAGCTGCTCCCTTTGTGGAGAGGGAAGAACTGCTTCACAGGAAAACCCAGTCCGCTTGGTGTTAACTACCACCCTCTCAACATTACAAATTCACCTGTTTTGTTTGTTTAAAGTTTAGCGGGTTTAGTGTGTTAGTGGTATAGTCATAATGACCACTAAAGATCAGCTTGGAGAATTTAAGTAACTCTAAACTTGAGGTTTTTGAGGAGTGGTTTAAGGTAATGGTATGGAAGCAGGAAAACTCTTGGAGTTGGCTGTCTTGGAGTAAGACTAGTTTGCAGGATAATGAATCCACTTATGAATATTTTATGAGATAGGAGATGTGAATAATTTATGCTGCGCATCATTCAAGTATACAGTGCATTGGGGTTAAGGTTGAGAGATCATTGTAACAGCACCGCAGCTGCGACGCAGTTACTAGAAGAGAGGTAACAGCTGCCGGGAACTAAGACAGCCAGGAAATTGCTGGATAACCCCGGGCAGCCAATACAAAGCTGGAAAAGCGTAATAAAAAGGGGAGGAAACTTACCAAGGGTGCCTTTGGGCATGCACTCACAGGAGACCAGGAGACACTCCAAGACGGAAGTAGGAGTTTTGAGGGGAATTGAGACGTCCTTCCCCTGATCGCGTCCTACCTGATAGAAGACAGTCTCAGCGGTGAGTTATCAACAGAGCGGCAGCACGGGAGTCAACCGCAGATCTGAGGGGGCTCAGCATGGGAATTCCCCGAGCGAGGGGGGGGAGAAGAGAAAAAAAGAAGACAGAGAGAAAAGGGCGGAGGAGCCTTGGCAGGGTCCTGTAGCCCCAGTAACTCCAGGCTCTCCTCGGAGGAAAAAGGGGAAGCAGAGACGGCAGAAAGCAAAAGAAAAAAAGAAATTGATGAATCTGGGCTTTAGAAGCCGGCACAAGCCGCGGCCGGGGGGGAATCCCGGTATCGGCGTCAATCAGCCGTTAATTGGCTTGTTAACGGCTGATTATTGCAGAAGAGGATAGAAAATTGACTAAGCCAGGCTTTAGAAGCCGGCACAAACTGCAGCTGAGGGGAATCCCAATGTCGGTGGCCAACAGGCGTTAATTAGCCTTGTTAAG
>NW_005842304.1:294018-308739 GCF_000455745.1 Alligator sinensis | reverse complement strand
AGGGGAGGAACAGCCGCCCGGAAACAAAGCCAGCCAGGAAATTGCTGGATAACCCCGGGCAGCCAATACAAAGCTGGAAAAGCGTAATAAAAAGGGGAGGAAACTTACCAAGGGTGCCTTTGGGCATGCACTCACAGGAGACCAGGAGACACTCCAAGACGGAAGTAGGAGTTTTGAGGGGAATTGAGACGTCCTTCCCCTGATCGCGTCCTACCTGATAGAAGACAGTCTCAGCGGTGAGTTATCAACAGAGCGGCAGCACGGGAGTCAACCGCAGATCTGAGGGGGCTCAGCATGGGAATTCCCCGAGCGAGGGGGGGGAGAAGAGAAAAAAAGAAGACAGAGAGAAAGGGGCGGAGGAGCCGGGGCAGGGTCCTGTAGCCCCAGTAACTCCAGGCTCTCCTCGGAGGAAAAAGGGGAAGCAGAGACGGCAGAAAGCAAAAGAAAAAAAGAAATTGATGAATCTGGGCTTTAGAAGCCGGCACAAACTGCAGCTGAGGGGAATCCCAATGTCGGTGGCCAACAGGCGTTAATTAGCCTTGTTAAGGATGGGTTATTGAGTAACAAGCAAACCAACGTTACTCCCAGAAGGCAGACCGTGGGAACCACAGCAAGACAGAGGAATCCAAGTCAAAGGGAAAGGGAGAAAGCCAGATTTACTTTAATAAAGCACTTACAATGAAGATCTGACCCGCATGGTTATTACCGGGGTACTGGTATCTAACAACTATTACTCCCCCGCTCACAAATCTCATTTAGATCAAGTCGTGGCAGGCGGGAATTGGGGGGAGTTACCTGAAAACCAGATACCCAGGACAGGCACGCACTCACAGTGGTGCATTGGCTGGGAAGTGAACCCAGGCCTCCCTCATGGCAGGCGAGAATTCTACCACTGAACTACCAATGCCCTTGATTGCCTGGCCCTTTGATCGGATAGCCTTAGATATCGCGGGGCCTTTCCCGCACAGTAAGACGGGCTACCAATTCGTCCTAGTAATCATAGATTATGCGACAAGGTTCCTGGAGGCGATCCCCCTAAGGTCCGTTACGGCCCCCACTATAGTGACCGCCCTGCTACGATGGATAGCCTGGGTAGGAATTCCCCGTGAGATCCTAACCGATCAAGGGAAGAATTTCATGTCTAAAATCTTAAAGGGGGTGTGCAAAGTCCTGAGAATAGACCAGTTATGCACTTCGGTATATCACCCCCAAACAGATGGGCTCGTCGAACCATTTAACCGTACACTTAAAGGGAAGATTAAAGCCTGCATACAGGGGGATGCCCGGGAGTGGGACGCACTTTTACCCCCGTTGCTATTTGCAATAAGGGAGGCCCCTCAGGCCTCCACGGGGTTTGCCCCATTCGAGCTAGTCTACGGACACAGCCCTCGGGGCTTGCTCAACCTAGTGTATGAAGGGTGGACTCAAGAACAGGGGGAGGAACCTCAAACCCGGGTAACAGGAGAGTTCCGAGAAAGATTGCAGAAAGTGGTGGAGATTGCCCAGAGGCATCTTAGCCAGAGCCAAGAAAGGCAACGGCAACAGTATGACGCAAGGGCCATGGCCAGGGAATTACAAATAGGAGATTGGGTGGTAGTACTACTGTCCGACAGTACCCATAAATTAACGGCTCAATGGCAAGGACCCTTCCAAGTGACAAGAAGAACGGGGCCGGTGAACTATGAGGTACTACGTACCCACCCTATGCGCCGGAAGCAAATATACCACATCAATCTCCTAAGGAAATGGCAACATGGGGAAGGATGGTTAGTGGACCAGGAGGAAGAGGAAGAAGAAGAGGCTACGACGGTAAGGCGCTTAACAGGAAAGACAGAGGTGCCCCAAGTAGACAACCAATTAGATCTAGGTCGACAGGCTGAGGTGAAGGCCCTAATCAGAGAGTTTCAAGATGTGTTCCAGGAGACACCAGGGGAAGCAAAGGGGGTCTGCCATTCCATTGTTACCCCTCCGGGAAGAATAATAAGGGATCACTGGCGGAGATTACCACACCACCTATGGCCCGTGGTCCACTGGGAGATCCAGCAAATGCAGGAAAGAGGAATAATTGAAGAATCCCAAAGCCCCTGGAGAAGCCCAATAGTAGTGGTACCCAAGCCAGATGGATCTATCCGACTATGCGTGGATTATCGAAGGCTAAACGAAGTAGCAAGATTTGATGCCTTCCCGATGCCCCAGGTGGACGATATGCTTGAGAAAATCAGACAGGCACGATTTATATCCACCTTGGACCTTACAAAAGGTTATTGGCAGATCCCCATGGTGGAAGGGGACAATGAGAAGACAGCGTTTGGGACCCCATGGGGGCTGTTTCAATTTAGGAAGATGCCCTTTGGATTACATGGAGCAGCGGCATCCTTTCAACGACTCATGAAACAAGTCTTGGTCCCACATCAGGGGTATGCCGCTGCTTACATCAATGATATTATTATATTCTCCCCCAGCTGGGAGATGCACTGTAAACATCTTAGACAAGTACTAAGCAGCCTACGTCGGGCAGGACTGACGGCAAATCCGCAAAAATGTGCATTTGGGAAACGCGAAACCCAATACCTGGGGTTCACGGTAGGCCAGGGAACTATAAAGCCCGTAATGGAAAAAGTGGCGGCCATAAGATGACAGCCTCTCCCTAAAACGCTAAAACAACTTAGATCATTCCTGGGATTTGCCAATTATTATTGGCGATTCATCCCAGACTTCTCAGAGAGGGCCGCCCCATTGACCGAGGTGACAAAAGGACGACGCAGCCCAATAACCTGGAACCCAGGGGCTATAAAAGCCTTTGACCAATTAAAAGACGCCTTGGGCCAACACCCTGTCCTATACACCCCAGATTTTGAGAAGACTTTCTACCTTCAAACCGATGCCTCGGCACTCGCACTAGGAGCGATATTGTTCCAAAAAGATCAGGAAATAGAGCGGCTGGTAGCTTTTGCCAGCCGGAAGCTTAAACCGGCGGACACACTATACTCCACCATAGAAAGGGAGTGCCTGGCGGTGCGCTGGGCTGTAGATTTGTTTCAATATTATTTGTTAGGATGAAAATTTGTGCTTATCACAGATCACGCCCCCCTGTGGTGGTTGAGAACCGCCAAATTAAATAATGCTAGACTTATGAGATGTTCATTAGCCTTACAACCGTTCTTTTTTTCAGTGGAACACCGAGCCGGAAGAAGAAACGGAAATGTAGACCTCCTATCACGTCAAGGAGGCGGTCGGGAGGAAAAATACAACAATACCAACGGAACACCAGGAAAACATACACCAAGCACGAATCTTCATGACAACGAATCCAGGAAACAGGTGAACAGCTTAACTGAAGGGGGAGGTGTGTAATAGCGCCGCAGCTGCGATGCGGTTATTAGAAGAGAGGTAACAACTGCCGGGAACTAAGACAGCCCGGAAATTGCTGGATAACCCCGGGCAGCCAATACAAAGCCGGAAAAGCGTAATAAAAAGGGGAGGAAACTTACCAAGGGTGCCTTCGGGCATGCACTCACGGAAAGGAACCAGAAGAGACACTTCAAGACGGAAGTAGGAGTTTTGAGGGGAATTGAGACGTCCTTCCCCTGATTGCGTCCTACCTGATAGAAGACAGTCTCGGCAGTGAGTTATCAACGGAGTGCCGGCGCAGGAGTCAGCTGCAGCTCTGAGGGGGCTCAGCGTGGAAACTCCCCGAGTGAGGGCGGGGAGAAGAGAAAAAAAGAAGACAGAGAGAAAAGGGCGGAGGAGCCTTGGCAGGGTCCTGTAGCCCCAGTAACTCCAGGCTCTCCTCGGAGGAAAAAGGGGAAGCAGAGACGGCAGAAAGCGAAAGAAAAAAGAAATTGACAAAGCTGGGCTTTAGAAGCCGGCACAAGCCGCGGCCGGGGGGGAATCCCGGTATCGGCGTCAATCAACCGTTAATTGGCTTGTTAACGGCTGATTATTGCAGAAGAGGATAGGAAATTGACTAAGCCGGGCTTTAGAAGCCGGCACAAACCGCGGCCGAGGGGAATCCCAATGTCAGTGGCCAACAGGCGTTAATTAGCCTTGTTAAGGACAGGTTATTGAGTAACAAGCAAACCATCGACCCTACGTTACTCCCAGAAGGCAGACCGTGGGAACCGCGGCAAGATGGAGGAATCCAAGTCAAAGGGAGAGAGAGAAAGCCAGATTTACTTTAATAAAGCACTTACAATGAAGATCTGACCCGCGTGGTTATTACCGGGATACCGGTATCTAACAACTATTACTCCCCACCTCACAAATCTCATTTAGATCAAGTCATGGCAGGCAGGAATTGGGGGGAGTTACCTGAAAACCAGATACCCAGGACGGGCATGCACTCACAATCATATATCTCATAGTTACATTTGTCGCAGTGGGTGGTTAAACTGCACTATAATAATAGTTTTTCCTTTTGTCTCATTTCAGTAATGAGTCACAAAAGAAAATATATAGAGGAACAGTGCAGTGAACACCCTGACCTAGAATTAAAAATGATAAAAAAGACTGGCAAGGGAGACAAGGAGATTTGGATTACAAATATCATGGAAAATTAGGGTTGGAAGGGACCTCAGGAAGTCATCTAGTTCAACCCCTTGCTCAAAGCAGGACCATCCCCAACTAGATCATCCCAGGCAAGGCTTTGTCTCTAGCCAGTGGTGTCCTACAGGGTTTGGTTCTTGGCCCTATGCTGTTCAACATCTTTAGCAAGCATTTAGATGAGGATGTAGAAAGCAAACTGGCCAAGTTTGCAGAAGATACTAAATTATGGGGAAAAGCGGTTACACTAGGGGATAAGATGTGGATCCAAGTAGATCTGGACAAGCTGGAAAGATGGGCAGAGTGGAACCAGATGCAGTTCAATAAGGACAAATACAGAGTGTTGCATCTGGTGAGAAGTAACCAACAACATGAATATAGGTTAGAAGGAGATGCCCTGGCCAGCATGATAGCAGAAAGGGACCTTGGGGTTATGGTTGGTCACAGGATGAACATGAGTTGCCAGTGCAATGCTATAGTCAACAGAGCTAATAGCATACTGGGATGCATTAGCCGATGAGTTGAAAGGAGGACTAAGTGATACTTCCTCTCTACTTGGTGCTGATGAGACTCCAGCTGGAGTACAGTGTCCAGTTCTGGGCATTACATTTCAAAAGAGACATGGAGAATCTTGAAAGGGTCCAGAGAAGGGCCACAAGAATGATTAAGGGCCTGGAGGACAAACATTATGAGAAAAGACTGAGGGATCTGGAAATGTTCAGCCTGGGGAACAGAAGACTGAGGGGGGAGTTAGTGGCTGTCTATACGTATGTACAGGCAATCCTCGACTTGCAACGTTTCAAGTTCCGACGAACCGCGGTTACGATGTTTGTATATTGACACCTGGGTTTCGAAGTTCTGACATGGGTTTCAATGGAAAAGGTGGGGGGGCAAATGCTTCTGAGTGGGGGCTATAGGTGGCAAGAGAAGCCGTAGTTTGTCTGGCTGCTCCCCCAGCTGCCCCACCGGGGCAAAGCAGGCAGTCTCAGGGCTGCGCCAGATGACCATGGGAGAATCTGCAGCTCAAGCTATGGCTCATCTGCCTGCTCCCTCAGCTGGGGCAAGGCAGGCAGTTCCAGGGCTGAGCTGGGCGGCTGCGGGAGAAGCCGCAGCTCAAGCCACAGCTCATCTGCCTGCTCCCCCAGTTGTCCCCACTGGGGCAAGGTAGGCAGTTCTTTTTCCAAAGTGCTCATAATAATGGCAGAAAAGCATAAATCCGGTGCAAGTCATGTTTCTTCTTCTAAGAAATGTAGAACAATTACTATGGAAACAAAAATGGAAATAACTAAGAGGTCTGATAAAGGTGAGACCCCAGCTGAAATAGGTAGAGCTTGGATATCCCGCGAACGACTATCGTGACCGTCCTGAAAGACAAGGCAAGAATTCAGGAGCATGTTAAGGACTCGGCTCCTATGCATTCAACTGTGATAACTAAGCAGCATGTTGGACTTATTGCTCAGGTTGAGAAACTTAATTATTTGGCTGGAGGATTCAAAATAAATGCCGTGCTCCTGCGAGTTTAGGCATCATTCAGGAAAAGGCTAGGAGTCTTTATGATGATCTGAAGAAACAACAGGGGGAGAGTTCTAATGCTTTTACTGCAAGTAAAGGGTGGTTTATGAATTTTAAAACCAGGGCCAATTTGCATAACATCAAGGTCTCAGGTGAAGCTGCCAGTGCTGATGAAGAGGCAGCTCGTGCTTTTCCTGAGACATTGGCTGAAATCATTGAAGAGAACAGCTATTGTGCTTAGCAAGTTTTTAATGTTGACAAAACTGGACTCTTTTGGAAAAAAATGCCGTCGAGAACCTACATTGCCAAAGAGGAGAAATCCACGCCAGGGTACAAAACTGCTAAAGATAGGGTCACTCTTTTGCTTGGTGCAAATGCTGCAGGTGACTATAACTTAAACCTTTACTTGTGTACCGTTCGGAAAACTCGGTAAATTTGAAGGGACATTCCAAGGCATTTCTCCCAGTGATATGGAAATCCAATCCTAAGGCATGGGTCAATAAGAACATTTTTGAGGATTGGTTTAATCATAATTTTCTGCCAAGTGTCAGGGATTATTGCAGCAAAAAAAATCTTGCATTGAAAGCGCTTGTTAATCCTCAACAATGCCCCTGGTCATCCAACCATCCTTGATGACATGCATCCTGACATTAAAGTGGTGTTTCTGCCCCTCAACACCACCTCATTGTTGCAACCTATGGACCTTAAACAAAATCCTGGTTACTGGCTAGAATTTAATCACATACATTGTATATTTCATTAAAGGGGGATTCAATCTTCTTTCTCCCATCTTAAATTTGTGGCAGGTGAATCCTCCAGAGGAGACAGGGGGTCCAACATTCCCAACCCTCCTACAACTGGTGCATTGGCCTGGAACCCATGAAGTGACGAACAACTGGCAGCAGGATGTATTCCATTGAGATACAAACCCCAACAGATTGGCAGCAGGTGCATACCATGACACTACGTATACTTCAGGGGCAACAAGCCCAGGTAGAAGAAATGGTGAGAATCAGAACAAGGAGGCGGAGGCCCAGATCTGCCTCTTCAACTGCCAGCAAGATTTAAGTGAAAAAATCGAGGCACAGCAGGTAACAATGACCCAGGAAGGGGAGGGGACCAGGTTCCCTAAGATGCGTCCACAAGATGACCCAGAGGTGTTCTTAGAAGCCTTTGAACATACAGCCATGACCCTGAAATGGAATCTGGCTAGGTGCACAGTAAGGCTCGGACCCCTACTGATCGGGCCTGCCCAGGCAGCCTACAGAGCCCTAACCAGAATGAAGGCTTGGGACTATGGGAAAGTGAAAGCCATTATATTATACCAGTTGGAGATCTCCCCCAAGGCTTATCGGCAAAAGTTCAGGGCTAAGAAAAAGGTGGAGGAGCTTAGACCATGCCTACTGGCCCAGAGTCTGAGGGATTTGGCAGAACAGTGGCTCCACCCCAAGGAACAGACAATGGCTGAAATAATAGATCTCACTGTATTAGAACAATTCCTGGCAGACCTAGGGGGCCAGACTCAGAGGTGGGTCCAGAGGCACTGAACCAAAAGCACGGAAAAAGCACTCCAACTGGCTGAGGATACATACTGGTGGAAGCTGAAAGGGATTAACCCAAGAAGGGAGAGAGGGGCAGGGACATCCCAAGCCCTGAGGCCCAAAGCGGGCCAGAAGATAAGGAGGGTAGAAGTGCCCTGGTACTCCACACGTGAGGGCAGAAGCTGGGAAAACAAATATTTCACTTGTTACCAGTGTGGAGAGAGAGGCCATGTGGCCAGGGCCTGTCCCCAAAAGGCATTACAGGAGACACCCTCCAACTACCCCTTGAAGAACAGTAGCTTTGGGAGACACAAAGGCCCCTGGAGAAACAACAAGCCAGTGGCAGAGGGCAAGATATGGGGGACAATAATCCCCACTGTGGTTGATACAGGTTGTTCCCAGACCATGGTCTGGGCAGATTTAATACCACCCCAGATGGGAAGCCCTGAAACCACCGTAAGCATGATATATATACACGAATTGTCGTATACCTACGAAAGGAGGCAGGTGATACGGTGATGGGGCAGATGGCTGAACTGGCAGTAGGCCTGTCCATGACCCTACCCTGCTCCATGTTGTTAGGTATAGACTGGCCTTATCTCCGAGAAGTGCTGGATCGGGCCATGCAGAGTCCATCAGGGGAAGACTCAACCTACAATTCCCACCCAGCATGCTACTGAGACCCTGCAGATTCTGAAGCTGAAGAGCTCAACCTGGATCAACTCATAGATGGGGACCAATTCCAAGAAGAACAGAAAAGAGAACTCTTGTTCAAAAACATCCTACAAGACCAAATAACCAGATGAGAAAGAAAGGTGCTGGATCCAATGCGGGCAGGGCAACCCCCCCATTTTGAGGTATGAGATAACATCCTCTATGGGGTTGAGATTGGGAAAAAGGGGATGGAACAAAGCCAGAGTGGTGCATTGGCCAGGAAGCATGGACTGCATGACAGAAGCCATGGACACGCAGGCTCCCACGGATTGGCAGGAAGCTCACAACCCGATGTTAAGACTCCTCCAGGGCCAGTAGGCCCAGCTGGAAGAGATGGTAAGGATGCGGACTCAAGAGGCTGAAGCAAGAATCCAGCTGTTTGCATGCCAACAAGACCTGTGTGAAAAGATTGAGGCACAACAGATGTTAATGGTACGAGAGGGAGGTGGCTTGGGGCTGCCTTGGATGTCGGCTGAGGATGACATAGAAGCCTATCTAGAGGCATTTGAGTGGGCGGCAGCAGCTGCAAAATGGGATCCGGGAAGTTGGACGGCCAAGTTGGGGCCCCTCCTTATTGGGCCGGCCCAGGCTGCCTACTGCGCCCTCAACAGGGCAGAAGCACAGGACTATAGCAAGGTGAAAACAGCAGTTTTATACCATCTGGAGATCTCACTGGAAACATACCAACACAAATTCCAGGCCCAGAAGGGCCCCGAAGTGGGACGGCCTTGATTACTGGCACAGGCCCTCCGGGATCTAGCCGAATGGTGGTTACAGCCAGAAGCACACACCACTCAAGAAATAGCAGACATGATAGTTTTGGAACAGTTCTTGATGCACCTCACGGGCAGCTCCCAGAGATGGGTATGGCGTCACCAGCCAAAGTCTACGGAGGAGGCACTCCACCTAGCCGAAGATTACGCATCAGCCGAAAGGGAAGGGGAGACCCCCCAAGAGGGACTGAGCCAGTGGCCCTGCACCCACTCCACAACAGACCATCACCGCGCCTCCTAGACGGGGAGAGACCATGCAGAGGGCGGGACATGCAGGGGGCTATCGGGAAATGACCTGCTACCACTGCGGAGAGAAGGGCCATATGTCTCAGTTCTGCCCTAGGCTGCCCCATGCTCCAACCCCTGTGGCCGAGATGCACACCGAGAAGATGGATTGTAGCTTTAGGCAGCACCGAGGCCTGGGCCAAAAGAGCAAGCCCGTGGTGGAAGTTCGAATAGGCGACACAATCATACCAGCGGTTGTGGATATCGGCCGTTCCTAGTCAATGGTATGTGTCACAGGGAGAGACAAACGGGGGAGACCCCAAAGCCCAAAGGGGGAACCCCAGGGCCAGGAAGACCCCTCGAGAGACCACGGATGAACCGGAGCAGGAGGCCAGATAGACCAGTACAGGTAGGATGACAACATCCCTGAACAGACTGCCCCAAGGCAGCTTAAGGGGGGAGTTATGTCACAAGGAGAGACAAACGGGGGAGACCCCAAAGCCGAAGAGGGGAACCCCAGGGCCAGGAAACAGGGGAGGAGCAGGAAAAATAAAAGTAAAAAAAGAACACTTACTCACAGCAGGACCTGAGGCAAAATTGGAATGACAGGGAAAGCCCGCACGGGCCATTAGCCGCGCTTTCATTCAGCTGCGGCCAGCGGGTGATGTCAGCAGCGATTACTGGCTGGCAGAGACAAAAAGGACAGTACACAGAGAGGCAGGGGGTCGGACGCTGGGAGGAGCCCTGGCCGGTGGAGTCAGCCGGCAGGACGGGGCGGAGCAAGAGGCAACGATCTCCAGCAGAGGGGGATCCAACGCCTCACGCAGCGAGGGAAAAGCCGTTGGCAGCAACAAAGACAAACCTGCGCTAGGAGCAGGAGCTCTGGTGCAGGGAAAGGTGGAAAACAAAGAAAGAAGCTGGAGAAACCCCGGGACCAGTAGCCTTTGCGGAGAAGGGGGAGACACTGGTCCTCCTTACAGCCTCCAAACAGGTGGGACGGTGGAGGGACCTGAGGTACTTGAAGAGATGCCCCAGAGGGAGGGGCAATATTGTGAAGACCTAGAGAGAGGGCTGCAGGGTACTGAAGACCCGGAGAGAGGGCAGCCTCACTGCAAAGTCCCAGAGAAAGGGCTGCAGAGTTGGGGAGTCCCAGAGAGAGGGCTGCAGGGTTGTGAAAGCCCAGAGAGAGGGCAACGAGAGCATGAGGGCCCAGAGAGAGGGCGACAATACTGAAGGCCCGGAGAGAGGGCAACAATGCTGAAAGTCCCAGGGAGAGGACAACGACATTAGAAAGACACCGAGGGAAAGCACCCATAGCTAGGGTGGTAGGGACCAAACCGCGAAGCTAGGTGAACTAGAAAGGACCCTATCGGTCAAATACGAGCACGGGGTCTATCTTGGGCACACACAGGGGGCACGGTGTTGGTGGCAGTTTTCTTGTGTTTGTCTTTTGCTAGAGAGAGTATTTTGTGTTTCCCCGTACCGGAAGGGGTTGAGGCAGAGAGAAGTGAGAAAAGCAGGAAGAGGAGCTGTACGCTTGTTGCTTGATAGAAACTCGTGGAGTACAAGATTGGCTGCAGGATCAACAGTGACCCGCCAGGCTGGGTATAGGGCGAGGTAGAGGGGAGGTGGAGCCTCACGGAAGACCGCCAAAGGAGCAAGTGGCTAGCGAGGGTAACAGAGCAGTACTAAGCCCCCCCCACTGAAGAAGATTCAAAGTTGTGGCAGACAAGAAGGGGAAGATCTGCATCGCGTGTGAAGACCTCCTTGTAAGACCACATGCGATGGCAGGGCAGATCCCGGTGAGCACCCAAACTAGAGAGGTACGGAACAAGATGTTCGAGGCCAGGCGGGCACAGTACGTAAAGATCTGCTCCCCCCTCATCTAGGGATTCCCGGAAGCCCCGTATCCATAATATGCATGCATGGAGCAGCCTACACATATCAACGGAAGAGGGTAAAACTCTTGGTGCTGGGGTGCACGGAAAAGATCCCTGTGGGGTTGGCCAAGATGTTACCTTGCCCCATGCTGTTGGGCATAGATTGGCCACACTTGAAAGAAGTTATTCACCAGTTGATTGTGGACATGCCCAAAGAAGAAGAAAGGGACCCCCAGGCCCTTTGCTTCAGGGATCCAGAGGAAGACCTAGATATGGACCAGATTATAGGCGAAGGGGACTTTCATCAGGAACAACATTAGGAACCCTTATTCAAGAATATATGGAGACCCCAGCTCGCTGGACCTGAGGAAGAAACCAGAGATACGCAGAGACCCCCCCAAAACCTGCGCTATGAGGTAAGGAGAGGCCTTCTCTACCAGGTAGAGAACCAGGAGGAGGGAGGAGAGAGAGCCCAGATCCTGGTGCCCCAGAGATATTGGGAGGGCTTGCTGTGGGTTGCCCATACCCTACCCATGGGAGGGCACCTAGGAAGAGACAAAATGGAGGCCAAGCTAAAACGCAAGGTCTTCTGGCCTGGCATATACAAGATGGCAGAGAAGTTCTGCATGGAATGCCCAGAATGTCAAAAAACTGGGGGAGTAAGGCCAGCAAGGGTCCTCCTGATACCAATGCCCCTGACTGAACGGCCATTTTACTGAATTGCTCTGGACATAGCTGGACCCTTCCCACATAGTAGGATGGGGTACCAGTTCATCCTCGTGATCATTGACTATGCCACTTGGTTCCCCGAGGCAGTACTGTTGAGGTCTGTGATGGCTCCAGCCATAGTGATGGCACTACTAAAATGGATTGCCTGGGTGGGGATACCCCGGGAAATCTTGACAGGCCAGAGGAAAAATTTCATGTCAAAGATTTTAAAGGGGGTCTGTCAGGTGCTGAAAATTAAACAACTGCGCACCTCAGTTTACCATCCCCAAACTGATGGCCTGGTAGAGTGGTTTAACTGCACCCTCAAAGGAATGATCAGGGCATGCATGCATACAGGGAGACCCTCAGGAGTGGGATGCCATGCTACCCCCACTACTCTTCACAATAAGGGAGGCCCCCCAGGCCTCAACCGGGTATGCCCCATTCGAATTAATTTATGGGTACAGCCCTTGAGGTCTATTAGACCTAATATGTGAGGAGTGGATGCAAGCTGGGACTGACCCATCTCAACCACAGGTGGTAGGGGAGTTCAGAGAGCGGCTGCAGAGGGCCCAAGAAATAGCACAAAAAAACCTTAGTCAATGTCAAGAGAGACAGAAACAATGGTACAACTCCTGATGCACTGAGAGGGAACTTCAGGTAGGGGACTGGGTAGTGGTATTGCTCCCAGACAATACCCACAAGATCATGGCCCGGTGGCAAGGGCCCTTTCACGTGACACAACACACGGGGCCCATAAACTATGAGGTCTTACGAATAACACCAACATGGAGGAAGCAAATATATCACATCAACCTGCTGCAAAAATGGCATCACAGAGACAGGTAGTTGATGAAGCTGGTAGACGAGATTGAGGAAGAGAATGGGACCACCGTCCGGGACCTGACGGAAGCTCGAGGGGAGCCCAGAATAGATGATCAATTAGACCCGAGCTGTCAAGCTGAAATGAGAACACTGATTGCCGAATTTCATGATGTATTCAGAGAAGTACCAGGGGAAGCTAGGGGGGTCCACCACCATATTGTGACCCCACAGGGACGCGTAATTAGGGATCATTGGAGGAGGCTACCGCGCCACCTGTGGCCAGCCACGAAGCAAGAAATTGAGCAGATGAAGAGATTGGGGATTATCAAAGAATCTAAAAGCCCCTGGAGGAACCCCATAGTAGTGGTGCCAAAACAGGATGGGTTGATCCGTTTATGCATCAACTACCGGAAACTAAATGAAATTGCCACATTTGACGCCTTCCCGATGCCCCAAATTGACAACATGTTAGAGAAAGTGGGACAGGCTCGATTTATATCCACCCTGGATCTACCAAAGGGTACTGGCAGATCCCGATGGCTGGGAAAAACAAAGAAAAAAATGGCCTTTGGGACCCCATGGGGCCTCTTCCAATTTAAAAGGATGCCATTTGGGCTACATGGCCATCTCCTTCCAGTGGTTAATGGAGTGTACATTTGCCCTACACCAGGACTATGCGGTGGCCTACATAGATGATATCATTTTTTCACCTGACTGGGAAGCCCATCGTCGACACCTGTGGCAGGTATTAGAAAGCCTCAGGTGGGCAGGGCTCACTGCGAATCCCAAAAAATGCACCCTAGGAAAGAGCGAGATGCAGTTCCTGGGATTCTTAGTAGGCCAGGGGGTCATAAAGCTGATGACCAACAAAGTGGCTGCCATAAAACAACATCCCTTACCAAGGACGTTGAAGCAGCTCCGGTCCTTCCTAGGGTTCGCCAACTACTACCAGTGGTTTATCCCCAACTTCTCGGAAAAAGCAGCACCACTGATGGAGTTGACTAAGGGGAGGCACAACCCGGTCCCATGGGATCCAAGAGCCCTCCAGGCCTTCGACCAGCTAAGAGAAGCCTTATGCCAACACGCGGTCCTGTATACACCTGATTTCCAAAAAGCCTTCTTTTTACAGATGCCTCAGCAGTAGCCCGGTGGGCTATACTATTCCAAAAAAGAGCAGGGAGCAGAAAGACTGGTGGCCTTTGCCAGTAGAAAACTCAACCCAACAGAGGCCCATTATTCCACAGAATGCCTGGCAATACAATGGGGCATAGAGCTCTTCCAGTACTATCTGTTGGGCAGGGAATTTGTGCGCATCATGGACCACGCTCCCCTGTGATGGTTACGGACAGCTAGGTTGAATAACGCCAGATTCATGAGATGGTCTCTGGCCTTACAACCATTTTGTTTTTCAGTGGAACACTGAGCGGGCTGAAGGAACAAGAACATGGATTTCCAATTCCACTCCGGATATGACTCCCACAAGGACACACAACCCACCGGAGAGGACACGCAGAAAGGTCAGGTACCAAACCCCGGAACTTATTACCTTCTAACTCAAGCAAGAGTTCATAGATTTCATAGATTTCATAGACATCAGGGCTGGAAGGGACCTCGGAAGATCATCGAGTCCAGCCCCCCTCCCGAAGGCAGGAAGTCAGCTGGGGTCATAGGATCCCAGCAAGATAAGCATCCAGTTTCATCTTGAAGGTGTTCAATGAAGGCGCTTGAACCACCTCCGGTGGCAGGCTGTTCCAGATCTTGGGGGCTCGGACAGTAAAGAAGTTCTTCCTTATGGCCAGCCTGAAACGATCTTGAAGTAGTTTGTGACCATTCGGCCTCGTCATCCCTTGGGGCGCTCTGGTGAACAAACGTTCCCCCAGATGCTGGTGATCACCCCGATAAACTTGTAGGTGGCTATCAGATCACCCCTGAGCCTGCGCTTTTTCAGGCTAAAGTTGCCGAGGAGAGGTTCTTGTCTCCTTTTTGGTTCCCCCCCCCCCC
>NW_005842304.1:287793-293987 GCF_000455745.1 Alligator sinensis | reverse complement strand
CCCCTCCGGCCTTTTCTTCTCTCTCTCACCCCTTTCCTTTTGGTTCCTTCTGGATGGACCCCACATTTCTGCTCCCCTTCGGGGGTGGCCCCAGCAACCCCTTCTCCATGCCAAACTGTCCGACACCTTCCAAAGGGAAGGGAAACTAAGAGACCAGAGGAGGAGGTGTATAACAGGGTCCCTGACTGGAGCCCTGTTACTTGAGGAAATTCCTGCAGCTGACAGTAATAATGCCCTGGTGGGGGCAGGGCGGGGAGATGCCCCACACCTGTGGTGAGCCAATGGGGCTCAGCTTCTGGAGATATAAGGAGGACGAAGCCCGGGAAAGATGCCTTCGGGCACCAAGGAATTGAAGAGGGGGTTGCTTGAGACCCCAGAGGGAGAGGACCTTGGCAGAGGGATCGGAGGCCCAGAACAACGCTGAGACTGCGGGTCCACAAGGTTGACAGGTCGGCAATACCGGCGGTTACTTATGGAGGAACTCCCACCGCCTCGATGAGTCTGGGGAAAAGCAGAGGCTCCGTGCGGTGACGAGGCGAGGAGCCCCTGATTAGAGAAGCAACCTCAGGGTGAGACTCAGGAGGAGAAGCTAGCCACGGCCCTGGAGCATGGGGGGAACTGTTCCTGGGCCTGCAGTGCCAGCTCGGATGGTGAGGGAACTCCCAGAGCCACGCCAGCACGAGCCACGGGGAGAGACCGCGGGATACCAATAAAGAGCCGCTAATAAAGCAATTAGCAGCAATAGACTGAGGCATGGGCATGGGAATCCCTTTTAGCCACTTTGAAACCGAGGAGTGACTAAGTCAACACCATAAAGCACAACAGAACTGAGGGGGATTAAACAGGGTTGCTCCCCACATAAGTAGCCGGCATGCAATAAGAAACGTCGTGCTCGCGGATTGCTAATGAAGTAATTAGCACCACCAAACATCAGCCAGCACTTACCTTAAGGGTTTTGAAGCCAGAGATCCACTCCTGAGCCCAAGGGCGAGAACTGGGGGAACAGATGGTACCCCACAGACACGATAACAAACCCAATAAGGTGAACTCCCGAGGCTATCCAAGCCTTCGAGCAGGTGAAGCGGGCATTATGTGAAGAATCAATACTTTACACCCTTAATTTCCAAAACACTTTCTTTTTACAGACAAACGCCTCTAACACCGTTCTGCGAGCCATCCTATTCCAAAAAGAGGGCTCCGAAGAGAGGCCCATAGCTTATGCTAGTAGAAAACTGACAGTGGCAGAAGGCTGATACTCCACTATAGAGAGAGAATGCTTGGCAATCTGGGGGTGGGGGGGGCGGGGGAGGGGTCGAGCTGTTCCACTACTATTTAATGGGCAAGGAAATTTGTCTTGATTACAGACCATGCCCCATTACACTGGCTGCAGACTGGGAAAACAGACAATGCTAGATTAACTAGGTGGTTCCTTGCTTTGCAACCTTCTTATTTTTCAGTAAAGCACCAGTCTGGAAGAAGAAACAGGAACATGGACTTCCTCTCCCGCCCTGAGGAATGACACACCTGGGACCTGCAGCCCCACAAAGAGCAAACTGCAACAAGACGGTCCGACATGAGAACACTCAAAGTTCCCTTTTTTCTTTCCTTTCTTTTCCATACTCTCATGCCCCCCACTTAGTGATGCCAAAACTGTGGGGAGGAGGTATGTAATCAGGTGACATGGCAACCCTGTTACTGTAATGACTGAGAGTAACCCCACAGGGTCATAAGTGGGGCAAGCACAGTGAGAACGCTGGTGTGGCTGAGGAGGAAGCTGACACCAGCAGCCAATTACTTTAATTTTTGTGGGCAAACTCATGGGGAGAGGATAAAAGGCGGCCACTTAGAACACAGGATTGCCTGAGGGGGCACAAATAGGATGAGAGATCTGACGAGACCAGCAACCAGAGGAGCTCGAGCAGATCGCAGATGGGTGAATAGAACCATGGCTGATCCCACCACCAAAGAAGGTGAGGAAGATTTTCCACTTACCTGAACAGGATAGTTGCCGGGGCACCACCGGGAGAACCAGAGCAGGGATTCATAGATGCTAGGGTCAGAAGGGACATCAACAGATTGAGCCTGAACCCCTGCCCTGGGCAGGAAAGAGTTCTGGGGTCAGATGACCCCAGCCAGATGTCTATCCAGCCTTCTCTTAAAGACCCCCAAGGTAGGGAATAGCACCACCTTCCCTGGGAGCCCATTCCAAGATCTGGCCACCCTTACCATGAAGAAGTTTTTCCTGATGTCCAGCCTAAAACTGCTATCTGTCAGTTTGTGACCATTGCCCCTTATTACCCCCAAGAGGTGCCCTGGTGAACACAGCATCTCCAGCTTCATGCTGCACTCCCCTAATGAATTTGTAGGCAGCCACAAGATCACCACTCAGCCTTTTGTTGCAGAGACTGACGAGGTCCAGGTCCCTTAGTCTCTCCTCATAGGGCTTGTCCTGTAAACCCTTAGCCGTATGACTGGCCCTCCTCTGGACCCTCTCGAGGTTATCCACATCCTTCTTAAAGTACGGCACCCAGAACTGGACACAGCACTCCAACTGTGGTCTGACCAATGCTGCAGAGGGGAAGTATCACCTCTTTGGTTCTATTTGTCATGCATCTGCTAAAGTGCAGTTAGCTTTGCTGATGATTTCATCACACTGACGACTCATCTTCATCTTGGAGTCCACTATGACTCCAAGATCCCGTTCCCCAGCCAGTAGGTGTGCTGGATATTTTTATGCCTTAGATGCAGAACTTTGCATTTGTCCTTGCTATACTGCATCCTATTGTGATCTGCCCAGTTATCCAACCTGTCCAGGTCTCCCTGCAATTGTTCCCTACCCTTCAGAGCATTCACTTCCCCCCACAATTTAGTATCATCTGCAAACTTAGACAGAATACACTTCACGCCCACATCCAAGTCACTGATGAAGACATTGAAGAGTACAGGTCCAAGGACCAGGCCCTGCAGGACCCCGCTGTCCACATGCTTCTAGGTCGATACCAACCCATCTACTACCACTCTCTGAGTGTGACCCCCAAGCCAATTTGCCACCCACCAGATGGTGTAAGCATCTAAGTCATAGCCTTTTCATTTATTTATGAGAATGGGATGAGATACAGTATTGAAGGATCACTAAAGGAAGAGCGAGCTGGGGTCAGAGACAGGCTCTGAGGCTCAAAGAGCAAGGGAAAAGCAGCGGTTTGCCTCTTAAAGTGACAGATGCTTATTTCTGTTAACGAGTGTGAAGGAATTATTCAATAAACAAAATCCTGGTGCCTGGCTAGAATTTAATCACAAATGTTGTATATTTCATTAAAAGGGTATTAATTCTTCTTTCTCCCACCTTAAAGTTATAGCAGGTGAGTCCCCCAGAGGAGAAAGAGGGTCCAACATCCCCAACCCTCCTACACCCACGGTGTTCTCAATAGAAAATTGGAAGATTGTGGGCTTAACTGCGAGAAGTTAGGTGGGTAGGAAGCTGGATACGGGGTAGGACTCAGAGTTCTACTGAATGGATCTGTGTCGTCCTGGCAAGAAGTGGCCAGTGGTGTCCCTCAGGGGTCAGTGCTTGGTCCAGTGCTTTTTAACATCTTTATCAATGATTTGGATGTGGGGGTGAAGAGCTCACTGGCTAAGTTCACGAAAGACACCAGGTTATGGGGAAGTGTGATCATGCTTGGAGATAGGCTGCAGATACAGGCAGACCTAGACAGGTTGGCAAGTTGGGAAGATCGGAACCAGATGAAGTTTAACATTGAGAAATGTAAAGTGCTCCACCTGGGGACGAACAATCCCCTGCACACCTACAGGCTTGGCAACACCAATCTGTCCAGCACTACAAATGAAAGGGACCTGGAGGTAATAATTGACCACAGTATGAACATGAGCCGGCAGTGTGACACTATAGCCAGCAAAGCAAATAATACTCTGGCGTGCATCAATCAATGCACATCAAGCAACACCAAGGAAGTGATTCTTCTGATCTACTTGGCATTGGTGAGGCTACAGATGGAGTACTGGATCCAGTTCTGGGCACTGAAATTCAACAAGGACGTGGAAAAGTTCGAGAGAGTTCAGAGAAGGGCCACCTGTATGATCAGAGACTTGCACACCAAGCCATACAAGGAAAGGCTGAGGGACCTGAGACTCTTCAGCCTAAAGAAGAGAAAGCTGAGAGGGGACTTGGTAGCAGCTTACTGTTACATCAGGGGCGTACAACAAGGGCTTACTGAACAAGCTCATCGGGGCTGCATGTAGCAACAGCAGCTGTGACCCCCCCTGCTTGCCATGCTAGGCAGTATTTGCCATCGCCACCTGTGGGCTGCCCAGTGTGCCAGCTCTAGGTGGGCAGCAGCAACCAACACTGCCCGGCATGGAAAGCAGGAGGCCACAGATGCTGCCACCAACGGGCAAGCCCAGAGCTGGCGCAGAGCCCAGGTTGGCAGCAGGGCCGGGTTACAAGCTGGTGCTGAGTGCGGGGAAAAGTGGCCCCTCGCTTGTCCCATGGCCGGCACCCTGCGCTGTAGCCACTTGCAGACCACCTGGGGCTGCCTATGCCTGCTCCAGACAGCCCCACATGGGCTGTGTGCACCTGCAGCAGGGAGTGCCGGCCATGGGGCAGGCGAGAGACCGCTTTTCTTTGTGCTCAGCATCAGCTTCTTCCCTGCTGGCAAGCAGGGGGTTGGGGCTGTGCGCTGCCCCCCACCTGTACTGCAGGGCTGGGGGGCACTGGGAGTGAGCAGGTGTGGGAGCAAGCGGGAGCATGGGGCCTGCACTGGTGTCCCAGAGCCAGCGCCAGCAGGGCCCAGAGCAGGGCAGCAGGACTACAGGGTCCCGACCAGCAGGGGCTCTATGGAGCCGGGCCAGCTCCCTCGTCTCCCTTCTGGTGCAGCACAGCCTGGCTCCACAGACCCCTGCCAGCCTGCATCCCACTTTGGGCCCCACCAGTGCTGGCCCTGGGACATTGGTCCCAAGATGGTGACCAGGGGGCAGGGCACCTGTCAAGGGGCGAGGCTACCCATGCGGCCCTCGATAGCCTGCCAAAACTGGGTATGCGGCTCTCCACCCGAAATAATTGCCCACCCCTGCATTAGATCCAAACGTCAGGCTTAAATCAATCTTTACCACACCTATCAGGCTTGTTGAGTTTCTGGTCCTACCTTTTGGTCCAAAAGGGACACCACCTAGGTTTTAGCATCTGGTGGATGGGTTACCAGAGTGAAGGTATGGGTTCACTCTTGTATACACTGATGATATTTGCACTTTCTGGGAGGAATATGTAACTCACTGCTCTAAGGAGGCTGCACTTATGGTGAAAGTAGAACAGTATAAAATGAGGATGGCACAAGTGTTATATCTTGGACACAAGGAAGAAGCCAACTAGACCACACCCAAACCTGTTAAAATAGAAACTATTCAAAACTGGCTTGCTCCCCAGATGAAAAAAAAAACCAAGCCTAATTCTTCACTAGGAGGATGGGATATTACTGCTCATTTGTGGCCCAGTTCAGTACCCTAGGAGCTCCCATCACAGAGCCATACAAGAAGGGCAAGCAAGATAATGTGACCTGGAGACTAGAATGCCCGGAAACTTTCTTTTCCTGAAGAAGCCTTAGGCCAAGAACTGCCGTGTTAGCAGATCCAGACTTTTACAAACCACCTGTGATTTTCAAGGCTGCTTTGGAGACAGGGCTGCAGGCAGTACTAATGCAGGTAGATGTCCAGGGGGAGAGATCTCATTGTGTATCTGAGTCCAAAACTGCTCCCCATGCAGAAAAGGTATGCAACATGGATAGGTAACCCCCAGTATACCATAAGGGCACAGGTGGCTAATGAGGTTGTTGTCTGAGAGAAATGGAGGCACATTCGAGGCTATCACATGAACGGCTGGTGCAATTAGCCGCACATGGAGACATTTTCCTTGGCATGCCAGGAGGTGTGTCAAGGAAAATGTTTAAAACCATTTTTTAAGTTGCTACTCCAGCCTCTCTGGAATAGTGACAGCTCCCAGGCCTGCAGCAAGCACTGGGGCAGGGTCAGGAGAGCACAGGCCAGGAGGCAGGGACACTACCTGTGTTCTGCTGACCCCACCCCCATGTCTGTGGTGGTGCACAGGGCAACCTGCAAAATCAAAGAAGCTCCTGCACACACCACTCCCACCAAATCTGCAGGTTCCCTGCACACCCCCCCCCCCC
>NW_005842304.1:282017-287762 GCF_000455745.1 Alligator sinensis | reverse complement strand
ACTCACTGCTCGCTCTTGATCTGCAGAAGTGAAAACTGCAGTTTTCTGACAGTCAACAACAAACAGTGGTGCTGCCAGGGCTCCTTGGCCAATCAGCAGTGAGCAGCAAAAAGGGCATCATATTTAAAACTGTGGTTTTTGCCTTCCTGCAGATCAGGAGTGAGGGCAAGCAGCAGTGCCCCTCTGCCAATCAATGGTGGGGGGTGCACAGGAGAACCTGCAAGGTTAAAGGAGCTGCTGCACAGCCTGCTCCCTTTGTTGATTTGCTAGGGCCCTAATCAGGAGCAGCACTAGGGGAGCTTTGGGGGGCTATGGTCACCCCAAAATTCATCCTAGCTCCCCTATAGCCCCCCTTCCCAGTGCTGCCCCTCTGCCACCCACCCCACGTGGTTGAGCTTGCCTCGCTTCCACCCACAATGTAGCCCCATTGGGAAGAGGGTGGTCCTGCCCCTGTCCCTAATCAGAGGCAACTCATGGAGGGGGCATGTGCCCCCTGATTTCCACCAAGGCCACTAGCAGGGGCCCAAGAGACTTGTGCCATGCTGCTGGCCAGGGCTGGGGCTGGAGCCACAGAAAGTGGCCTGAGCCCAGCCACCATGCTGTGCAGCAAGCCCCTCTTGGCACCAGCTCTGTACCCACCCACCTGTCTGCATTGTTCGGGGAGGGGAAGGGACACCAGCAGCAGCAGCGGTGGCTACTGCCTCATGGGCCTGTTACTTGCACTGCTCACCTGTGCATCTGCATTGCTGATGGGATGGCAGGGTGCAGTTGGGTTCTGGCAGCCACTCCTCATAGTTTCCTCTTTCCTGTCTCTCTCTTCCCTCTTCTTTCTTTTCCCACTCTATCTTCCTGCTTCTTTCTTTCTCCCCTCCCATCCTCTTCTTTCTTTCAAAATGGCCACTGACAGGTGTGCTTGTTCGGAGTTCTGAAAGCTTCTCCCTGTTTTGTGAGCCTTTCTCCTTCTCTTGTTTTGTTTTCTCTCCCCTAGACAGTCTGACCCCTTTCCCACTGTAGTCCCCCACTTTTCATTATTAATTCCTGCCTTTTCTCCCCTTTTCTCAGCCCTTTCTCCTGCAGTAACCCTCTGCCCTTCCCCTCCCTCAGGTTGTGTGAAGGAGCAAGAGGAAGCAGGGACACAATGGAGGAGAGCAGAGAACATCGCTTTAGAGAGCACTGCTTCTGGAGCTGTTGCCATATAAAGCACCAAAAGAAGCGGAGAGTGGCAGGACACAAGCTCCGAGAGAAGCAGGGCCAATATACAAGAAATGTGATATACAAGAGATATACAAGAGATGTGGCCCGATATACAAGAAAAGAGGATAAAAAAGAACTAAAAAGAGAAGACACCAAAGAAGGAACCATAGGAGGATCGGAGGAGAGACCTGCAATGCTCACCATTAGAGCGAGAAAGGACGGAGAGAAGGGCAGATCCCTGGGAGGACTCTGTGGGACTCGGGATACCCGTCAACAATAGTAAGAAAAAAAAAAAGAGAAAGAGAAGGATTTTTATTGCAAACTCTCAAGTGAAGTGAATGAGACCACTAGTTAAAGAGAAAGCCGATTGGTGGCATTGATGGCAACAGATATAAGTAGATTACATGCAGGAAGAACTGAAGACATAAGATCTCCCTTTAAACTGTGAGACGCTGTAACACATAGAAGGAATTGTTACCAGATTTGCCCATTACTTTGGGATGTGCTCATTTATTAGGGATAATTTCTAGGGTCTTGGTAATTCTGTCAATGTGCTGCTTGTGTTTCTATACGGAGCTGTATCCTCCCTTCTGCAAGCCCTCACCCCCAGTGGAGCTATCTTGCAGGACTCAATCTCAATGGGACTGGGTTCCTCCAGTCACCAAATCAGTCATACACACAAACACACACAAATTAACGTGACACGCCTGACCTGGCCGGGCTGATCAGCATGGACAGGCTGACACCCTCATATGCCAAGAATCAGTTCATAAGAGCAACAATAAAATGCAGTCAGACACAAGCACACAGGTAAACAGAATCCCTCTGAATCCGGCTGGGTGTCCAGCTGACACCCTCATGGGCCAGCATTCAGTTCATAAGGGCACGTCTGAGTCAAACTGGGTCAATCAGCCTGTACAAGCTGATCCCCTTATGTGTTTCAAACTCAGCACGTCCCAATCTTTGGCCTCTTGATGAGCAGACCCCACAATAATTTGGGCTTCACAGGGATCTTTAGCATAGGTAAAAGAAGCGTTGCTGCAGAGCATGGGAGGAAAGAGAAGCAGAGAAGGAAAAATATACCCAGTTACTACCAGTTTGACTATAAAAGTTATTTATTGCTAAGTATATGAAATATATAATGGTACTAATAGTAATAGACATGCAAAAGAAAAACAAACACCAACAATGACAATACTACCCTGGTTTCACTAAGTATTTGGGGAAACTTAGCTCAAGCTTAACTGATACAGTTCAGGTTCAGAAGTTTATGCCTAGAAAGAAGACAGAGAACGCTGGGATCTCACCTAGTCCACGGTACTCAGGCTGCAAAGCTGACAGGCACAGTCTGTAGCACAGTCCTTGAAGGGAGAGATGATCTGTTCTTCCAGCGTCCCAAGAACGACAGGGGATGGTGTCAGCACAGGGGTTTTCTTCTTTCTTCTTCTCCTTCTTTCCTCCTGCTTCTACTTCTTTTCCTTCCTTTTCCTCTTCTAGCAGCACACACACTTACAGATTTTTATACCCTCAGTTCAGCTGCTCCGTAGCACCCTCAGTAGTGTAAATCATTGTCTTTTCTATTGACAAGGGGTTATCTGGTTTGGACCATCTCAGGAAACTGATTGATAATCAGGAAACACTTAAGATTAGGGAGTAACCCAAATACTTGGGAGCCAGCTTGAGATTCCTATGGGTGGCAGATATACTGATGGGATATCTCATGGTTTCTTCAGTAACAATAGATAGCTTGCAGCATCAGGATTTTGGATTTTTACTTGTTGTGCACAAGCCTCAGCTTAGCATGACTTTTCCAGATCTTACTATAGTCTTTTAACAGACTTAAGGTAATTATTGGGGTGCTCATAACCTTTTGTGGAGAGGACTCCCACCAGTCGTCTCGGGAAAAGTATGACAACACCTGTGATTTAGGGCTCCAACGGGCTGGAAGCTGTGATGAACCCTTAACCACTGTTCAAATGTTGCCCATACCCCCTCTGACTCGGTCTCTTGCCTCAGCATTCCCTAACCCGGCAACCGAGTTTTAGTCAATCAAGTTTAAATAGGCCTCCCATAGTGGGACCAGGGAATGTACGGCCCGAGATGCCTATTAAACTTAGAGGTGTGTGTGTGTCTGGGGTGGGGAAAGTCCTTAGTAAATCCAGATTAGAACTGGTCTGATAAATGCTGAGCTGGGTGTGTGTGAACATGGGTTGATTAACATTTGGAGCACAGATTCCCCATCATGCAGTGTTCCCCTGCTTCTCTGGTCCCAGAATTCACTGCAGTCTCTGCTTCAGGCTTTCTGTTCTCCATCTCTCATGTAAATGAATGGTCATCTGGTTCCATCTCTGATGCAAATGAGACCTAGGGCAGTTGGTTCACTCTTGTCACCCTTATCTTGAGGGTCTTAGGTGTGTCTCACTGCATCTTAATCAGTTTCATTTATGTAGAGGAGGGGAGGGAGGGCGGGGTGAGTCAGACAGACTGCATCCTGTACCAGGGTTCCCAAGAACACACAGCTGAGATGTAACAGAATGGAAGAAGATCCTAGTGGAGGATCAACTCATGAGTGCCAAGTTCAGTTCATTTGTGTATTAACTGTTGCAAAGTAGAATTGTTTTGTGTGGGACAAGTTACAAAGTTAATATTTTAAGGGAAACAAGGAACCTCCTCAATCTGATGGTGTGTGGAATTTAAACGAATGTTGTAGAAGAAAAATAAAGAAAAAGAATCAATGCCTTTAAACGGACTGTGAGTGGATAGCTTGATTCGAATTCAGTTGTGTATACAAATAAGCAGATTGGCTGATATATACATCTTGCATGTGAGCCTCAGTACATAGTCCCAATAAGAACAAACCAAAGGAAAATAACCCTCCTGGCTAATAACATATAGAAGTAACATTAATAATAATAACATCAAAGACGTGGCAGGCGGGAGAGTCGGGGGTCTACTGACAATTCAGGGCATAACAGCAAGTGCAGGCAAAGGCACCATAAGCAAAAATATGACAGGTTGTTTTTGTTTTCCCTCCCTCTCCCTTCAGCTTTCTGCTGCTTATTCTTTTCCTTTCCCTGCTACATTGCTTACCTTTCTCCCCTGGAGTTTGTTTGTTTGTTTCCAGCTTCTTTGTTCCCTGCCTGCCCATCCCCCACCCCCCTGGTTCCTTGCAGGGTTAACTCCTTTTTTTCTGGAATGGCTGAAAACAGATCCCAGCAGTTCACTGCTGGGGCTTCAGCCTCTCTGGACTGGAGCTTTGGTCTTTGACTTCATGCCCCTCCCTCCATTGGAGTAGAGGAGTGTGCTGCTGCTGTAGGGGTGCTTGTGGGCTGCAAACATGTCCTGGGTTGCCCAGGTAAGTTCAATTCCCATTATCTTCCTCAGCTCCCCTCCTTTAGTGCATGCGGTTTTCGTAGCAGGTGTGTCTGTCGGGGGTGTTTTTTGCTTTGCAGTGCCCCTAGACACACCAGCCATTAATGTGGTAGCCTTGAATATGCCTCCATTTCTCTCAGACAACAACCTCACTAACCGCCTGTGCCCTTATGGCATGGTTACGGTGCCAGTCCATAGACTGCTTGGCAGCAAGGTCCCTGAGCTCTGGCATGTCCTATCCTTTAAAAGGCAGCTGTTTATGCTTCTCAACAGGGAGGGTCAGGACTTGCCCCAGAGTCCATGTCCTTCCTGTTTGACATGCAGCATTATGAGGTCTACCTTACCACTGGGGACACCTTGTGTTTTTGATGTGGTAACAGGTTCCACCTGGCTACCCAGTGTCCAAAGAAGAAACCGGCCATGGCGGAGCCACCTGTGGCTACACCCTACGGTGGTTCATCCACCTCTGGTGTGACAGTTCCATCGAGTGGTGGGGAGGGGCCTTCCTCCCAGTTGCTCCCTGCTTCAGAGTCAGCTAGCTCTATGGCAGTGGACTCAGGTCCCCCCTTTCCTCCTCCCTCAGGGGAGGATTTAGCCCCTCCTGCTAGGAAGGACAAGTCCCAGAAAATAAAGGGGTCTTTTATAAAGGCCTTGTTATCCCCTCAAGACCTCCCCACCACTCTGAAGGGAGCTGAAGTTAATGAGCAGAGCCCCCCTTTCTCTGCCTGCCTCCTTGGCATCCCCCCCAGACCCTGTAGTGCTCGGGGGTGATCTGGGGGTTGGGGAGGTGGTAGGGGAGTCCAATGGCCCTTCCTCCACTTCTCAGATCTGTGAGCCTAACAAGGTTGACATGGAAGTTGGACCTTCTGGGAGTGTAACAGCCAGAACTAGAGGGATTAATAAGCAATACATATGTGCTTCTTGGAGGCATTTGGTATTTTGCCTAAACAGGTAATATTAGTTAATATAAAGCTTGTAAGTTTGTAAACCACAAATGTAACTTGTCTGTCATAAGTGTGACAGCGGTGTGCCGCCATCACAGGCACAGGAGAGGCACAGGGAGGATTGGGAGGGAGGAGGCCGGGCAGCAGCACCGGCTCAGGAAAGCCCCAGGCTGAGTTACTCACCCTCGGGAGGGATGGTGGC
The DNA here is from genome assembly GCF_000455745.1 of Alligator sinensis. Lineage (NCBI taxonomy): Eukaryota > Metazoa > Chordata > Crocodylia > Alligatoridae > Alligator > Alligator sinensis. The sequence goes on along the minus strand of NW_005842304.1, from coordinate 282,050 downwards.
GGCAGAGCCAGGACCGCAGAAGGAGCAGCCACC
>NW_005842304.1:264996-280915 GCF_000455745.1 Alligator sinensis | reverse complement strand
GTAAACAAACTCCTGTAACCTACACGTGTCTGTGCCTGGTTAATTCCACTCCATCCATCACTACCCGCCTGCCGAACTCTAAATCTAAACACTCCGGTGTGAGTCAGGCGGCTGCCGGCTGCTGCTCTGATTCACGACACCCCCCTCCGTCGGGTAAGCCCTCTGGTAGAAGATCTCCACTGAACCCCTCCTTCGAATCATCTATAACATCAAAGACGTGGCAGGCGGGATGAGGAGGAGGGACCACCGGACGAAGGGTGGTACCGAACGTGAGGTCTACCGACGTTACAATAAGGTTAACCAAAATGATAAATTAACTGTTCGTGGAACTGACTGGGCCCCATAGGCAAAGCTGTATATGTGAGATTAGCTGACCTAATGGTTTCTGCTCACGGTTCAGCTTAAACAATAAAAAACTGGATCCAACACATTTCAGGAAAGCACGTCCCAAGAAAGCATATTCAAAAAAACCTAAAAGGGGTTGGGGCTTAGGTGGAGCAATGTCAATTTCAAGCCTAAAGGTGCTGCATTGTAATTTGCTTATTGGATAAACCCGAGTCTAGGTAGTAACCTTTCATGATAATTTAACACCTTTTAATCCTATAGGGTAACAGCTATAGGGCAAGATTGTGAGTGGCTCTAAAGCCAACAGATTAGCATAAGACTAGGTATAAAAAGCATGTGTATCAGGTGAGCAGCAGGAAGGAGGGAACAGAATGGTCATTGCTGTTCCATGCCCGGACCCCGGGCTCCCAGTGTGAGTGAGGATCAGATCCTGATCAAGGGAACTTCTTGGTAACCCCTCTGAGAGTGCCCGGCCCAGGACAGTATCCTACCCAAGAGATCAGAGACTGATGTCCCCTCCCAGGACTCCTTAGGTGACACTGCTCCCACAGAGCCTGATGCTGAGAGTCCTGGTGAAGGGTCAAGTGCTCCCCCTGGGGCTTAATGGCTCTCAGTACCTGACGTGTACAGCTCCTCCTCTGAGTTGGACTTTGATTCTGCCTCTGAGGATGAGTTGACAGAAGTCCTCCCTCAGGAGATAGTGTCCCATGATTCAGCTAAGGTGCCCCCTCAATAGGGAGCGTCCCCATCACATAGGCAGAATCTGTTCCTGCTTCTGAGGAACCTCCCTGTGCTGGTTACTCTGTTGAATGCCTCACTGAGTTTCTAGACCAAACCAAGCACCACCAGAGGGTTGCACAGCATATATGTAAATAGTTCCCAGAACCCAAGACATTTGTAGTGTCTGCTAAGACCACAGCAGTGGTGCTGCACTCTAATCCAGGGATGCAGCGTTATAGTTTTCACCTAAGCAAGCTTGTGGGTGATGTTGGGTGCTAGTTATGAGAAGTGCCAGCTGGAAAGTTGTAGGCCGGGTCTTTCCCTGTCCTGCATGTTTGCTCCTCTCTGCTGTTTCTCTCTGTTTTTTGGCTTTGCCTGTCTCCACTTCTACCCCCTTCCCACATGGCTGCCACAACCTTTGGTTCTCTTAATACCAATGGCTACAAAGACCCTGTGAAGCAGAAGGCACTCTTTGATTTTCTGCACCAATAAAGGCTGGACATCGCCTTTCTGCAGGAAACACACATTGATGCAGCTAATCAAGCCGACTGGCGTGCCGCCTGGAAGGGATGCAGTTTCTTGAGTCATGGTACCTCCCTCAGCACAGGGGTCACGATCCTTCTATCACCACAGCTGACACCTGACTCAGCTGTAGTTCAAGAGGTCATCCCTGGCCACCTTGCTCACCATTTGTATCCTGCTCGCACAACATCACCTCCTCCTAATAAGCATCTATGTGCCCACTGCTGGACAAGAACAGACTGCCTTCTTTGAGACCCTGGCTGACTTCTTGCAGAGCACATCTGATGGAGATGACCTCCCCATCCTAGGCGGCGACTTTAATTGCACAGTTGACGCATGTCTTCACCAGAACAGGCTGGAGTCCCATCCATCCTAGGCCCAGAAGCTGTGGACTGCTTTGGAGGCAGCAGACCTTGTTGATGTCTGGCGCCAACTCCATGCCAATGTGAGGCAGTATACCCAGCAGACCCTGCCCCCATGGCTGAGCCGATTTCCACGAAGACCCCAGTAGCAGCTGCACTGTAATAATACAAGGCCAGGGTTTCATGGAGACTGGCCCCAGCAGCACTGGCAGGTCACAGGGGAGGGCACAAAGTTGCTCCAGAGCCCAGCTGGGATCTTGCAGCGGTGACAGTGTGGTCCAGAGCCAGGCCAGAGCTGCATTCTGGTTTCCCACTCTGGCACCTGGACAGATTTGGTCAACTGGATCACCCCTCTAAATTCTAATAATTTGGCTCATTTAAGTTATGATGAGTGGGGCTGACCAGTCATAAGCATGATTTTTACAGACCAGAAAGAAACGCTGAAGCACAAAATCAAGCTGTTAGCTCTCTTTACCCTCACTGACACATTGCATGTATGTCAGTGTAATATTGTATTGTCCAAAATATTATTACTACCATAGCAACAATTTGTATCAAAGGTAATGTAAAAGATTTATTAAAATACAATATAAGTCCAATATTATACAAAATAAACATGTACCATTAAGTCTTTGTTTTAAGTGAAAATGTATATTTTATCTTGTAAAACAATTTTTTATATTTATTTTCATTTATGTAGAACTAGTGGTGATGGAGGCTGAGTCTGTGGGTGGGAATATGTTTGCTTCAAGCACAAGTGAAGATGATGATGAGCCACTTTACAAGTATACAAAGCTCTTCTCCCACAAGAAATGATGTTCCAATGGTGCTCCCAAAACAGCTGCCTCCCAGATAGCGAGATTTTTGGAATTAGCAGAAGATACTGAACATCCTTGCTTGAAGTTCTGGGCATCTAATAAAAGAAAGCTGAACTTGCTTTCTTTTACTAATGCCCTTGTAAAGAAGGTTCTAGCAGTCTCAGCATCCAGTGCACCATTTCCAGTCGAGGGGGAGCTGTTGATGAGGCCACATCACTCTCATCTCAGTGACAGATTACTGTTGGACTTGGTACTGCTTAAATGCAACTTGCTTGGTATTATTTCAATTTGCAAAAACTGCATCTCACCAGTGGTGGGAGACATTCCTTGGATGGTCACTTACTGTCTAGGATGTTTGGAATTTGGCATTACACCTCATTATGGTGGTACTAACTGGGCAAGTATGCTTGACTGAGTATGATTGGTATGTCAATGTATTTGTGGAAAACAAAAAGAAATTTGAAGTGCATGATAAGGTTAAGTAAAGTGTGTGTGCATCTGCAAGAGCCAAAAGACTCTGTGTATGCTAGTACATGGGCATGTGATAGAGGACACGTTGTTAGATTCTTAGCCAGAGAAATTGCAAAACCAGACCATAGTTGGCACCAAGGTGGGGGGTGGCGGGCGGTGATGTGAGAGTGATGTCACCTGACCCTGGGGTTCCCCCCTGAGACAGGTACTGAGTGGAAAAGTAACAGGGCAGTGTCGTGTGCAGAGGCAGAGTGAGCTGTGTGCAGAATAAGTACCATGTGCAGCCTGAGTATAAAAAAAAGGATTTTCACTTCCCAAAAAGATTTATTGGAGGCAGTAAATCAGTGCGTGTCAAAATTGGGAATGGACTGGAAAACATTGGTGAGTGACCACCGATGGAAGCCCAAACCAGACAGACAAAAATATTGGATTGCTCAAAAGAATTAAGACCAAGTCAAAGAAACAAATCCAGAACAGAATTTAATTTTTTTTACACTGTATTATTCATCAAGAGGTCCTCTGTAAGTCTTCTAAAACTAAGCACTGTTGTGGGCACAGTTACAAAAGTGGTCGACTACATTCAAGCAAGAGGATTAAACCACAGGCAATTTATAACTCAGTTTGAGGAGCCTAAATCTGAGCACACAGGTATCATACCAATGTAAGATGGCTTAGTTTGGGTAATGTTTTGAAAAGTGTGGAAACTGACAGCTGAGATTGGTTTATTTTTTAACACGAAAGGAAAAGACTTGCATTTCCCACAGCTGAATGATGCAGAATGGCTCTCCGATTTTGCATTTTCTGTTGATATCTTGGGCTACATGAATTATCTGAATTCACAACTGCAAGGGAAGGGGCATTTTGTTCATTAATTGCATTCTAGCTTCAAGTCATTTATAATGAAGTTACTCCTTTTCATCTGTCAGATAAGACACACAGATTTCTGCCATTTTCCTACCTTGCAGCAGATTACTGTTTCTGATCAAACCCTAAAAAATACATTACTAGTGGACTTGCATGCTGAATTTTCTCACCAATTCAAGGATTTTCAAATGATAGAAAAAGACTTGTTTTTGATCTCCTCACCTTTCACATTTAATGTTAACAGCGCTCCATGTGACCTCCAGCTTGAGTTTATTGACCTGCAGTGTGATGCATTGCTTGCAGAGCAATTCAAATCAGTGCCACCTCCTAGTTTTTATGTCTCTCTCAGTGAGCAGAAGTTTCCAAAGATCAAGGCTCATGCCCAAAGACACGTGTGCTGTTTGGATCAACACATGGATGTGAGCAGACATTTTATGTAATGAATGTCAAGAAATCAAGTCTTAGATCTTTGATGAGTGATGACCAACTTGCAGTTGTGCTCCAAGCTGCAACAACAGAGATGGTGCCTAATTTTGGTTGACGCACATCAGAGGCTTCATTCTTCACATTGAGTTCCTTTCTTTGTCTCTAACTTAATCACCTTCACATACACTACTCAAATTATTTTTTAAATAAAATTAAAATCTGTTATAGTAGATGCTTGATTTTTAGTATATGATATTTTAGCTATACTTTGTTAAAATGATTTGTTCTGAAAGATTTTGTGTGCAGCCTTTGACTCAATTGGTTTGGCTCCATTCTTGGGGAGTCCGGATGCCCCTGAACTCCCACCAATTGGTTGAGGGTGATGGCGCAGGATGTTAGAGGAGTCATCAGTCAAGGAGTAGAACTTCTGATGTCAGGGATCATGTGATGAGGGCAGGGGATTCTGGGACAGATGTAGCAAATGGTCAAGGTTTGGTGTTGGGTAGGTGGGTCTTATAACACGGACCATGTGACAGGATGTAACTTCTGGTTCCAAGGCCACCCCCCCCCCCCCCCCCCCCCGTCCCAAAAGGAGTACTTCTGGGAGCAAGAGGAAGGACTTCTGGTGGCAACAGTCAGGGGTTAAGGGAGGGGCTACCCATGCAGCCCTCGACAGTTCACCAAAACTCGTGAAGCAGCCCTCCAGCCAAAGTAGTTGCCTGCCCCGGGTCTAGTTTAACCCTTTGGTAAGCCTGTGGCCAGGCTGGTATGGAAAAGTACCCGGACTGGTCCTTTGTCAGGGAACGTCACCATAGGGAGTATGCCATGTGGAGAAACAGAGTGCCAAGTGCAGAAGTAACTGACAATGTGTGGTGCCATGTGACAGGGGTGTAGGCTGTAGGTGGTGCCATGTGAAGTACTAATATAAAAAGACTCTTACCTTGGTGTCTGGGGTCTGTTGTTGTTATTGCCTGCGAGGGTAGTTGCCTGGGAGGTAGAGGAAGAGTTCCTGAGTGCCCTGAGAGGGTGGGAGACAGAGAGCTTGGGAAAGCTGGGTCAGCCAATATTCTGTGAAGTATTGTATTGTTGCATAGGGTGGAAGCTGGCTGCCACAATCTGGATAGCATACTTGTAACATTATTGCGCTTGGGTGAGAAGCCAGCTTTTGATCTCTATTTTTGTCTGCGATTCAACCTAGTGTACATAATTCTACTGATCTTCATTTGTGTTTGTACTAGTGTTTGTTCTACATACCTGTTTGCCATTACTTTTAATATAGTTTTTTTGTTTCACATATACATGCCAAGTGTGGTTTCTGAGCACTAACTAAATATTCGGTCAGTTAGGGTCGGGCAATAGATTGATGACCGACATTTAGAATAGACCCCCCACTGGTTCTGGCGGAGTACCTGTCAGTGTGACTAGTTTGTTTTGGATAATTCGTTTTGCCAATAGGCAGGGATGTGCAGGCAGCGGATCATGGCTCTGCTCCGGGTCCTTGCAGTGCTAACAGTGTGGTCTGGAGCCATGGTAGAGCCATGATCTGTTGCCTACATGCCCCTAACCAGAGCATGTAGATTGTGGCTCTGCCCTGGCTCTGGACCAAGTGTCACCACTGCAAGATCCCAGCCAGGCTCTGGAGCAGCTCCTTACCCTGCCATGTACCCTGCCAGCAAGAGCGGCACTAGGGGGAGGCTTGGGGGGGCTATAGCCACCCCAAAATTCTCTGTAGCCACCCCCCTCCCAGTGGTACCACCACCTCTGCCTACCCTGCACAGGCAGTGGCAGCTAAGCCCACCCCTCTCCCACCTGCAGCACAGTCCCCTCCCCCTCCACCACTGCACCAGGACTAGGCTGGCGCTGCTGCTGCCTGCCAGCGCTGCTGGGGCCAGTCTCCACAGAAACCCCAGCCCTGCACTATCACAGCATTGCTGCTGCTGGGGTCTCCATGGAAACTGGCCCCAGTCACGTGGGCAGGGGCTGTTGGGAAATATAGTCCACTGCTGGTCAGATTCGGCCTGCAGGCCCGACTCTGCCTGTCTGTTTTAAAAACTCCAGAGGTACGAGCACTGAGGAATGTGAAAAAGGTGCCAACAGCAATGATCCAGTGCCTGTGGGGAGAGAAATGTGGCCTGAAAACTGACGGCAAACTGGGTCATGCTGGAAGAGGCAAATCCTGAGGGGCTGCTAACCGGTGAGAGAGTTATGAGCCACGGAAACGAGATGCTGGAAGGGAGAGAGAGAGACACAGAGCAGGGAAAGCTGGTAAAGGGATAGCACTCCTTTTTTCCCAACAATCCTGCCTAATGAACCATTGAGCCCTGGGCAGAGGCAGGACAAGTATAAGAGGCAGCTGTCTATATTTCTTTTGGTTTCTTTTGTTGTTAAGAGTTAAGAACTGTAATGCCAGGACCTGTGGGCTGGACCTTGGAGGGGTAGAGTCCAACCTGAGAATCCAGCTGTAACAAAATGGACTAACAGACTCTTTGTAAAGGAGTTAGGATGGAAGTTGTACTAGTTGTACAGCTGTTGTAGTTGTACAGCTGGTATGAGTAGTCAGTTGTACTGACTAGCTGGTTTGCTTAAGTAATTTGCTTAACTGTCAGTTAGCACATGCTCAGTGTCAGTCAAACTCAGAAGGTGCTGGGTGCTTTGAACTTTCAAACCAACATTACATCATGACCTACTTTCTGGTTATGAGCATGCCCAGTTCACAGTTGTTTCAGGGTCAAACAGATGCAAATCACCCCTTGAGGAGATTACTGATCTGACTGGTTAATGAGTGGGAAATAATAAGTTTGTTGCAAATGATACTGAGTGACAGCTGTGATTTTTGTGAAAATGACTGATTGGATTAAGAAGTGATTGACAGAGCTTCTGCATTGATGATTAGTTTAGCTTTGATTGACAGAAGTGGCATGATTTGGGTAAGTAAAAGGGTCCTGATCCAAGGTTCAGGGTGCATTTGTTGTGCATCTGGGTCTGTGTGTGTGTGAGGGCTGGAGGGCCTGGGAGGCCAATAGCTCCTTGCAAGAGTACTGGATGAGGGTGGGCTTTTGTGTTGTGTCCATGTGGGTATGAGGGTGGGAGCCATGGGCGACTGGTGACGCCTTAATCAGACCAGTTGGAAGGGGGGGTCCCCCATGGCCGATCCCACCAACTGAGATGGGAGGGTCCTCCCGCGGCTGATCTTGCTGACCGGGGTGGGGGGGTCGGGGTTTCACGCCTGGGTCACCCCACGGCCAATCACGATATGGCCGATCACTGCAGCTGCTTCCAGCAATGGGTGTGCTGCTTCTGGGAGTGCAATGGCTCTCCACTCCCCAACCAGCGCTTGCAAGGGGGGCACCAGTGCTCCCGCTCCCCCCCCCACCCCCCGCCCATTGCCTAAGTGGTAAGCATGACCAGTCAGGGGGTGCACTGGCGCTCTCAGGGGGTGCACATGCACCCCTGTCCACCCCCTATGCATCGCCACTTGTGTGAGCCACTTTTAAGTTTGGCATGAACCTAGTGAGAGTGTGGAGACTGATTAGAGCATGTCCCTGAGTTTGTAATGACAGCTCCTTAGGTGGAACCCTAATTGCAGTCCACAGCTATTTGGAGGGAGCAGAGTCCCCAAAAAATCTTGCAATTCTGGTAATGAATCACTCCATCCTGTAAACCTAGGAAGTTGAGTCCCTGTGAAAGGAGAGATTCCTAGGGCAGATGGGTGATTGGTGTTGGGTGCCTGGCCTGATTCCTTTGCTGAGTGAGAAACTCTGAGTCATGCCACAGTATCGCTGCGAGGGTGAGAGTATGCATATGATTTTTATGTCCTCTTGTCCTATTGTATGTATCCCTTGTACTTACTCTGCCAAGCTGAGAGTGTATTGTTGGTGTGGTTGTCTGGGGGACGCTGACCTGAGGAGGGGTCACCATACCCAGTGTGTGAGTGTCTTGCTCGCTCATGTATGTGTGTGTAACAGAGTGTCTGAGTGGGTGCGGACCAGGGTGGTCAACCCCCTCAGTGTGTATGATATGTTAGGTGAGGGCTTGGGAAGCCAATATTCCTGGGTGTGTGTTTGTACCTGGAAGAGCAGCCTGGTGACGGTGCGTGAGTAGTGACAGGGGGAGTGTGACTGTGAATGGGAGCTGGCAGTGTATGAGAGACTGTCATTGCTTTCTGGTGCCCTCCATTATTGATAGCAGATTGATCTCTTGTTGATATGCATATATTGTTTAATTGATATTGTATTGTTGTTATTGGGGTTGTTGAATGTAGTTGCTGCTGGTGTTTAAAGAATAGCTGTTTACCACTCACCATTGTCAAGAGTGATTATTACTAATTAATTATTGGTAGCACTAGGTAGGGCCAGGCTGCAGGCCAAAGCCTGGTGAGAGCAGCCTACCCACTTTTCCTTTCATTAATAGAGACAATTAGAGTGGGAATTAATTACTCCCATTAGCATAAATAGAGCTTGTCCTCTACAATTGGCGCCTCTGGGCCAAAAAACTTTCTTTTTAGTTGTTGTTGGTCAGATCTAAGGAGGGGTTACAGACCTATTGGGTGATAGTTTGTGTAGTCCCCCAGGTTCACTGTTGACCAAATTAATTGACAAATTAGTGTTCAGCAATTGGCATCTCTGCAGGGCTATTGATTTATGTAATGAATTATTGTTAATATGTGTGTTGTTGCCCAGACTCAAGGAGGGGTCACAGTGGGCAACACTACTTATAATAATTTAATTGGCAGATTTTGGTTGATCCGCTTGTGGTTGTTCAAGTGACGCTGACCCGAGGAGAGGTCACCACAAGTTGTTTGTTTAAGACCCAAGGTGGTCATCTCACATCAGTCTGCGTGAGGCTCGAGGAGGGGTTTGTAGTGTTAGGATCAGAGGAGAGATCCTTTGATTGTGTTTCATTGGTATATTTGACTGTGTCTTTGTCACAGAGAGCAAAGGTGTTAGAAGTGATGAGGTAAGGGAAGGCCAGGATAAGTTTGCAGTCCAGATCCTGGAGCAAGATACCTTGTCATGGCAGGATAAGCAGATGCTTAAAGCCATATATGGTGGTGGCTGAGTCTGTAGAGTTCCTGCAGTTGAAGGAACACCTGATTAGCGAGGGTCGGTATCCTTACCGGAATCCCTTTACGGCACTGAAGGAATGGTTTCGCCTTAAAGGAAATGGGAAAACAGTTATCTTTAAGGAGATTGAAGAAAGAAATGAGCCTCCAGCAGGAGCGACTGTGGAGTCATCCACCACAATTGTGATTGCTAAGGATCTAAAAGGGCCTGTAAAGTGTAGGTCACCTTCACCACCTAGGGTGGAGAGTAAGCTGATTGCGAAGGGCGAGAATGGGATATGTGTGAGTGAACGGAGCAGAAAACATTTCCAGTTAAAGTGTGTGGCAACATCATTGAGTGATACAGCAGTTGAATATATGCAGCTGAAGTACATGCCTGCAAGTGTCTCTGTGCTGTGCGACGATGATGTGCCAGTGACTCTGAATGCTGCAATGTCATCAGATTCTGAAGCTCAGACCGTGGTGCAGATTCGGAATGGGAATCTGTAGAATCAGAGGACTCGGAGGCAGAATCGGCTTCGCCCCAGACCTGAGCTGATTCCAGTGGAAGTCTAAGTGGCAGTGATGTAAATCCCTCAGGAGGAGCTGAGGAAACATCAGCTGCAGCAGTTCTGAGGTGAAACCACTGATGGCCATAATGCCACTAGTAGCAGCAACACCAATTTCACCGAGCACAGGGAGGATGCCAGCATGGGAGCAAATCGGCTCCAGACATTTCCCTTGTGACTTCTGGGATGACAACTCGAGGGAGAGTCACTTTTTCCAGAATGAAGAAGGAACTTTTGTATTGACATGCTCCAAAGGGGCATGTCTTTTGGTCATTGTTGTTTGACTGTATTATTGTATTATTGCCTTCATCAATTTGAATTGCTGTACATATATGCATGTTGTGTTATTGATTTGAATGTATATATGTGTACGTTGGTTGTAATTGTTAAATCATGGTATGGGTATAATGTTATGCAAGCTGTAATAAGTGTATAGCTCCCCTGTGTATGCATGATTAGAAATACTGCAGGTGAGTCTGTGGTGAGTTTGTGTTTTTGCATAATGTTATAGTAAGGGTTATTCCCCCTGGTATGCATGCCCAAGTGTGATTGTTTGCTTCTTGTTGTTTATTGGAGCATTTCTGTAGTTTTGAATTTCTTGTAGTTTTTAAAGGCCATGTTTCCAGTTGGGTGAGAGCTTCAGGTCCCTTTGACAGCACTGCCCCACTGTCATGGTGCTGGTGCTGCTGTACCAGGCATTCAGCAGGGGAGTCTGCAGCCAGGGACACTGGCTAGCTCAATTAATTTCCGATGGAGATTTTTTGCTTTGCCCAAAACCCCATCAAGGTGAGCTGTGTTGACAGTGAAAATCACAGTGTCTGGTTGGTTATGATCAGTTCCAGAAAGAACTGAAATTAGCAAACTTTCAAACCGGCGACCCAGTTCCATTTTACAGCACATGCAGTGTACACAGTTATCAGGCAGGAAACTTACCGGAGAGGTCAGAGTTGCCTGCTGAATTACTCGCTGCATGCAGAATGAAAGTGAGGAGTGCAGAGGTGTATGAAACATGTGCAACATTCTGATTGGCTGTGAGAGTGAGTGACAGTTGTCTGTCACTGAGGATATAAAAGGTACAGGACTGAGGAGGTCTGAGTCCCTGTTTCGTAATTTCATAGTTGGTAGGATCGGAAGGGACCTAAGCAGATCATCCAGTCCGACCCCTTGCCATGGGCAGGAAAGGATGCTGGAGTCAAACGACCCCGGCAAGGTGATTATCCAGCCTCCTTTTGAAGACCCCCAGGGTAGGAGCGAGCACCACTTCCCCTGGAAGTTGGTTCCAGATCCTAGCCACCCTGACTGTGAAGTAGCGCCTCCTGATATCTAGCCTGAAACTACTATCAGTCAACTTATGGCTATTATTCCTTGTTAGTCCAGGTAGTGCTCAGGGGAACAGGGACTCTCCCATAGCCTGCAGGTCCCCCTTGGCCAGTTTGTAGACAACCACCAGATCTGTCTATCAGCCTTCTCTTGTGGGGGCTGAACAGGTTCAGGTCTCATAGCCTCTGCTTGTAGGGCCTGCCTTGCTGCCCCCTGATCATGCGAGTGGCCCTCCTCTGGACCCTCTCGATGCTGGCCACAGAACTGGACTCAGTACTCCAACTGCAACCTGACCAGTGTTGCATAGAGGGGGAGGATCACCTCCTTGGCCCTGCTCGTGATGCATCTGTGGATGCATGACAAGGTGCAGTTAGCCTTCCTGACTGCATCCCCACATTGGCAGCCCATGTTCATCTTGGAATCAATAATGACTCCAAGATCCTTTTCTGCCTCTGCACTGACAAGAAGGGAGTTCCCCAGCCTGGAGGTATGCTGCTGGTTCTTCCTCCTCAGGTGCAATACCTTGCACTTGTCAATATTGAAACCCATCCTGTTCTCATCCGCCCACCCCTGTAACCTGTCCAGATCCTGGGGTGAGAGACAGTGTTGAAGGCCTTCCTAAAGTCCAGAAAGACTACGTCCACTGCGACCCCTGCGTCTAACGATTTTGTGACCTGGTCATAGAAGACCACCAGGTTGGTCTGATACGACCTGCCTTGAATGAACCCATGCTGGTTGCCCCTAAGCATGATCCCCCCTGCTGGTTCCTCGCAGATGTGCTCCTGTATAATTTTCTCAAAGAGCTTCCCTAGGACCGAGGTAAAACTAATGGGCCTGTAGTTTCCTGGGTCCTCCTTCTTCCCTTTTTTGAAAATGGGGACCACATTGCCCTTTTCAGTCCTCTGGCACCTCACCAGAGCACCATGAGTGCTCGTAAAGCTGTGCCAGGGGTCCCGCAATGACCTCTGCTAATTCCCTCAGCACTCTGGGGTGGAGATCGTCAGGACCTGCTGATTTGAACACGTCCAGTCCCACCAGTAGTTCCATGACTAGGTCCTCAATGACCCTGGGCCTGGCAATGCCTCCCCTGGGTCCATCTGGGATCCCGGTGGGGGGAATGCCCCGGTCCCTGCTCAAAAAAATGGAAGCATAGAAATTGTTAAAGAGTTTAGCTTTGTCATCTGGTGTAACCACCAGATTTCCTAGCGTGTCCTGCAGAGGCCCTGCATTACCTGGTACCTTCTTTTCACCCCCTAAAAAAGAAGGTACCAGGTAATGTGACCCGGATCAAGGCTTCTTGTTATCCTTGATCCGGGTCACTAGTCCCAGTTCCATCTCCGCCTTAGCCTTCCTAACAGCCCCCCTACAGTCTTGAGCAATGGAGGGATAGTCCTGTTTGGTGATGCCCCCTCCCTTCCATTGGGTGTACACCTCCTTTTTAGCTTTGAGACATTCCTGGATGCTTTTGGTGAGCCATGGGGGCTTTTAAGCACTCTTGCCCCCTTTGACCCACATTGGGATTGTCACCCTTTGGAGGATCGTCTCCTTAAGGAATGACCACTCTTCCTGGACTCCCAAATCCCCTCCCCTCTGGGACCCCAGTGCCTCCCCCAACTAGTCTCTTTACCTCATTGAAATCTGCCCTCCTGAAGTCTAGGGCTGTTGCCTTGCTGCAGGCCTTTGACACCCTGCACTGGATGGTGAATTCCAGTAGGCAATGATTGCTATCACCTAGGTGGTCGAGAACCCGCAGTCCACTCACCAGGTCATCGCCCATGGCCAGGACCAGGTCCAACAAGGCATTTCCCCTGGTGGCACTGTGCACCTCCTGGGTTAGATGGAGGTCCTGTAACTCAGCTAAGAACCTACGTGAGCGGTTAGACCTGGCTGACTGCTCTTCCCAGCAGATGTCTGGGTTTGGGTTACCCATGATGACCACATCCCTTGACTTAACTGCCTCCGTAAGCTGACCTGAGAATTCCCGGTCCAGCTCTTCCCCCTGGTTGGGTGGCCTGTAGTAAACCCCCACCGTTAAGTCCCTTTCCCCCTGACCCCCTTGTATTCAGACACAGAGCACTTCAGTCTGCCCCTCCTCTGACCCAGTGCTGTTCGCTAAGGATGTGTATTGCTCTTTGACGTAGAGCGCCACACCCCCACCTTTCCTCCCTGTTCTATCCCTCCTGTACAGCCTATAGCCCTTGATGTTTACCATCCAGTCATGTGTTGGGTCCCACAAAGTTTCAGTGAGCCCCACTATTTCCAGGTTTGTGTTAGCTAGCAGGAGGGCAAGTTCCTTCTGCTTGTTCCCCATACTATGAGCATTAGCATAGAGGCATTTGTCTTCTAGCTGTGTGAGTGACAACTTTGTGTGTGTCTGCAGCAGGGCAGGTGATCGGTGTGCAATCAAGGGGGTCAGCACGAGTGAGGACCGGGGCGGTCAATACCTCATTGTGCTTGACCATGAGAGTGTACTGTTGGTGTGGTTGTCCAAGGGACACCAACCCAAGAAGGGGTCACCATACCCAGTATGTGAGTGTCTTGATTGTTTGTGTGTGCATGTAACAGAGTGTCTGAGTGGGTATGGACCAGGGTGGTCAATCCCCTCAGTGTGTATGGTGTGTCTCAGATGAGGGCTTGGGAAGTCAGTACTTCTGGTTGTGTGTGTGTTTGTGGCTGGAAGAGCAGCCCAGGGTGTGAGTAGTGACAGGAGGAGAGCATCTGTGAATGGGAGCTGGCAGTGTATGAGAGATTGCCATTGCTCTATTGTGCCCTCTCTATTATTGATAGCAGATTACTCTCTTGTTGGTATGTATATATTGTTTAACTGATATTGTATTGTTGTTATTGGGGTTGTTGAATATTGTTGCTGTATATACATATTGTTTGGTGTTTAAAGAATATAATTGTTGTTGTTTATCAGCTAAGCTATAATACCTGCAACAACGTCGCAGGATTGTCAGAAGCCTGTTTTTATCTTTATCCTATATATAATGCTGTCTTTGTTGTATATATCCATTTTCTTTTGTACTTATCTGTTTCCACTGTATGCTGTTATTAAGCTCCGTTTCCATCCCAATATAGTCTTGTTGTTTATACAGATATACTTTGTGTTTGTGAATACTAAACCTGGTTAGTTAGTTGTCAACTAGAGCCAGGCTGGAAGTTTAGGTTGACACACAGATATTAGGTCACCTACTTCCTTAATCAAGACAATTAGAATGGAAGTTAACTCTCATTTGCATTAGAATTTGTCCTGCATTAGAATTTGTCCTCTACACAAGTGCCAATTTGCTAGCACACACCAGACATATTAGCTTAGGCTAGCAAGAGTTTAATTGGCGACCTCTTTCATTGTGCAAGGGAGAGTTTTGGAGGATTAATGACCCTCATTTTCCTATTGAGATTTCCCTTAGCCGAGAGGGGAACATTGTAGCTTTAAAAGGGGAAGCAACCCTGTATCTGCATAAGCCTTTAAACTCAAGGGGTGCATCCAGATGAGCCCGCATATGCCTCTTGCAGCATCTCAAACTCCTTTGAGACACTGCAAGACTCAGCACCAGGAACCAAAAAACATTCCCTGCACTGAATATTTGCAGCACGGCCTCAAAATACGATACCTGGCAATTCAGGTATCAAAAAAAAACAAAAATCAACTCACCACGGAAAAGCAGGGCAAGGCACAGTCCAAGACCGTTCCTGGAGGCAACTCAGAGAAGGGGTCCTCCAGAGAGACGCTCTGGTATTGGGCCAGAGCATCTCTATGGCTGCCCCTTGCACTGCCAACCAAGCATTCCCCTTGAGTATGCTGCAAAATAAAAGTGGGGCAAGCCTTCGCAGCTGGCTGGCAGCTAGGCAGAGGTACCCAGGACCATCCAGACCACAACCACAGTCTGGAAGAGTTGGAGGCTGCAACCACGAGCAATCAAGGTAAGAAGGGGGAGGGGGAGGGGAGTCACAGCAGTGAGTGAGCATCATTTTGAGTTTGATTTGTGTGTGAACCGCTTGTCGCTGTGAGACAAGATGGATGGCTCAGCAGTGATAGCTGAGACCAGTGTGATGGCCAAGAGTGCCGTGGAGCTGTTCAAAGAATGGATTGAACCAAGGATTAGAAATAAGCATGCATGGCAACATCTGGTTAAGAAATTTATGCTTTGGAAAGAGGAGGATTTGGTCAACAATGCACTGGCCTATGAGCGGCTACGCGAGCATTGGCAGTTGTGGCTGGGAGAAAAATCAGAGAGGCGAGAAAGTCTGTAAGAAAGCCACAGTTTTAGGGATCTTTGCATGTGTTAGGGAACTGGTCGAAAGGGCCAAGAGAGATGTTGATGTAGTGAAGGGTCTGCAAGATCAGATAGATGCTCTGACCCAAAGTAAATTAGAAGAGAGAGAGAGAGAAAGCAGGCAGAAGTGTATTCATTACAGGAAGCAGCATGGAGAGATGCCAAGAAAATTATTAGAGTT
>NW_005842304.1:258705-264965 GCF_000455745.1 Alligator sinensis | reverse complement strand
GTATTGCAGCGGTAAAGAAAAAGTGCTTTAGGAACAGAGGCTAAGGATTATTGGAAGCAACATACAGAGGACCTAGAGGCTACATTCAGGGTCATGCGTAAGCAGCACTTGAGGGAGCTGAAGGAATGCACTGCAGAGGGAGCTGCAGAGCAGGAACAAACAGTCTGTCATGATTTATGTGAAAGGAGAATAGATTATTTAAAGAGACAGTTAAAGATGTATGAAAAGGATTGCTGGGTATATAGAAAGCCGCAACCAGTTAAAGAGAGCTCAACTGAGCTTAGCTCTTCTGCCAGGAGTACTTTTAGTCTCAAAAGCTGTAACTCTCCTGAGAAGGTTAAAAGTAGCATAGCCTACTGCGCCAGTAGAGAAGAGAGAGAGCACAGCTCTGATAGCATCCATACTTTTTAAGGAGGTTATAAGTAGGGCTGTGCAAAATTTCACCAGCAGTTTCGTTTCGACTTGCTTTGAGCTTGAAACTGCGAAATCGAAACAAAACAGAGAACTTTGAGACAGCCTCGAAACAAAACGAGGCAAGTCAAAACTTTGCAAAATTTTCGAAACGTTTTGAGTTTTGAAGATCAAGCGGAGCTTGCCTGCAGGGAAACAGAAACTAAAGTAAGGAGAGGGAGGGCAAAGAGGGGTGAAGGGGCACAAAGGAGTGCTCTCATTATTGACTGCGTAGCTGGCCAGTGACTGTCATCCTTTCCTGAGGTCTCTCCAATCCCAGTGCTCTGGGGGAGGGCTGGAAAAACTGCACAAAAGGCAGCATTGTTTAAACTGCCCTGCTCTCTGCCTTGGTGTCAGTTGAGTGAGGGCGCACCTTAACACACACACACACAGTGTCATCCACCCATGTCATGAGTTTTGCTTGTCAGCAGCTTGAGGTGGAGTTTCCCTGAAACCCCTGCACCTGTCTCCTTGACAGCTGGCAGGCTTCGTGGCCTCAGCAGGGGCTACCAAGCCTGCAGCTTTCACCCTGCTGTGCCTTAACACACAGCGTCACCCATGTCACGAGTTTTGCTTATCTACAGCTTGAGGTGTAGTTTCCCCCAAACCCCTGCACCTGTCTCCTTGAAACTTGGCGGGCTTCGTTTCCTCAGCAGGGGCTAGCATGCCTGCAAGCTGCATCCAAATCAGGCTAGAAATGACAAAGTTAGAGGCTGTTTTGAGCTTCCCCATTATAGCCTATGGGCGAAACGTTGAAACAGCGAAACTGTTTCAATGAAACAAAATGGAAGAGTGGTTTCAAATTGAAAAGAAATTTGAAACAAAACACTGTTCCATCAAAACAGAATGGTGCTGTTTCACACAGCACTAGTTATAAGGCCTGGAGTGCATGGCGGTAATGTAGTGGAGACTGTGATAGTACCTTTCACCACAGCTACGAGTGGTGGGAAAAACAGTCGGTCTACTTAAGAAACACGGCAGTGAGTTGGCTTACAGAAATGGCCGTGATTGGGGACAGTGCAGGTCACACCGTGTCTGATCTTGTAGAAATTGTCCAAGAGTGCATGGACTATAAAGATTTTGTGGCCTTGCCGGTAGCCATCTATGTTAATAAAAGGGTCTCTCTGTGTGTGTGTGTGTATGTGTGTGTATGTGAGCATCATAGCTCCAAGACCATGATACCTAGAGACCTCCTGAAACTTTGCATACATACTAAGGGGACACTGAGGGCATGCACCTGGGTGCTATATTTTTGATTTGGCTCAAAAAAATTTTTGCTGATTTTCTGATCTACACTGCATAATATACCCTGTGACAGGTCAGCCCCAGGAAGCAGAATACATTTGCATGTGCAGGTTCCTTGGGTGAATTTGATATCTTTTATTAGACCAACCCAAATAGTTGGAGAATAGTCATTAAGCAAGCTTTCGAGTTCAAAAACCCTTTGTCAGGCTAAGCTCTACGAAGGTGTCAGGAGAACTCCGGATCTACGGCAGACCAGCCGATAAGAACTTGGCCTCGTCGAGAGCACCCACTGTGCTGGTGAGTGTGGGGAAATAGGGAGGTGCTGGGGGCGGATTCCCCGGCAGCGTAAGGAGAGAGACTCTGTGCCCCTCAAAAGAGAGAGGATCCGAGCCATCCTCAAGCCTCAATCTCTGCAGGATTACAGAAATTAGAGATAAATCAGGCAGACTTGAGAGGGAGGATGACCAGGAACTGCTCTCAGTTTCCAGTACCAGTGGAGACTGAGAGCCGTGGGAAGCATAAGCCGCTAATGAGGCAATTAATAGCAAAGACTCTCTACAAAATATATACAAAAGTATCCAGTCTGGGGATTTCTGTAGCTGTAATTCAGGTTATCCTCATCAATGAAAGAATTGGAGAGAAGCCTGTAACTGCATTGCTGTTATCAGAAATAAAACCTAACACTGTAAGTAGATAACATCAGGGTGCCGTTTGTCTGTCCCAGAACAGCAGAGAACACTGATCTCCCTTCTTTTCTTTCCAATCTAAGTTGTGGCAGGCGAGTACAAGGGAGAATCCAGGAAAAAGATCACTTAACCCGCTCACACTGAGTACTGCCACTCTGTGAAATCGATCAAATAGGTCTGCAAGTATGTCAACAAAGGATCTGACATGGCTGTGTTTGGCCTCACAAGGGATGGGACTGTGCATGATGAGGTTTGGCAATATGAATTGGGGAGATACATTAGCACCAATGAAGCCATCTGGAGGATCCTGAACTTCCCAATTCATTAGCTACATCCCACAGTGCTTCACCTCAGTGTGCACCTTGAGAATAACCAAAGAGTGTACTTCACTGAGAAAAATGCACATGGGTGCGCCCAAGTTCCACAAGACACAACTCTCACTGCTTTCTTCAATCTCTGCAGGGATGATGAATTCACTCAGACACTGTTGTATCATCAGGTACCCAGGTACTACACATGGAATGTTGGCACCAGGAAGTGGGCCCGCCGCAAAGCAGGACAAAATATGCTAGATCAGCCAGACATTGAAGCCAGTGCTGCACTTGGCCGTGTGTACATTGTACATCCAAACAATTTTGAATGCTTTTACTTGAGACTGCTTCTGCATGAGGTCACAGGTCCAACATCATTTGAGGACTTGCAAACAGTGGATGCTACAATCTGTGAAACTTACAAACAGGCTTCCAGCTCAGAGGACTCCTGAAGGATGATACACACTGGAACAGCACATTGGAAGAGGCAGCTGCAACTCAGTCACCAGGGATGCTACGAAACCTGTTTGCCATCATGCTGCAGACATGTGCCATGTCAAATTCTCAACAACTATGGGACAACCACAAGGAGAATCTGGCACAGGATATTTTGCATCAGGCACAAGTGCAAAATCCAAACCTTGAACTGGACTACAGTGATGCCATCTTCAATCAAGCTCTCAGTATCATTGAGGACAAGATCAAAGCTTTGGGTGGCTCTAACCTCAAAACTTGTGGCCTTCCTGACCCACAATGAGACAATGATAATGAGCTGATAAACGAAATTTTGACAGAGACCAACTACAACATTGACCACCTTATTAAATACATGCAAGATAATAAGCCAAGTCTGGTCCCAGACCAAAGAGAAGCCTTCAACAACATTACTCAGGCAGTTTTCAATGGGAGTGGTGGCATCTTTCTGGATGCTCCAGGTGGAACTGAGAAAACTTTTCTCCTCAATCTTCTTTTGGTCAAAATCCGGCAGACAAATGGTATTGCCGTTGCAGTGGCATCATCAAGCATTGCTGCCACACTGTTGACAGAAGGAAGAACAGCTCACTCAGCCTTCAAGTTGCCCTTAAATCTGGCAAGTGCAGAGGCACCAACCTGCAAAATTGCCAGGGGTACTGGCAAAGCAAAAGTCCTGCAGGAGTGCCAGTTCATTGCCTGGGATGAGTACACGATGTCTCACAAAACTGCCTTAGAGGCTCTTGATCACACCCTCCAAGATCTTTGACATAATGACAAAACAATGGGAGGAGTGACTCTGGTGTTGGCTGAGGATTTTGGACAGACACTGCCATTCATTCCAAATGGAACCAAAGCTGATGAACCGCAGGCCTGCCTCAAAGCTTCATACATTTGGAAAAACATTCAGCAACTCAGCCTCATGACCAGCAAATGAGTGCATCTAACAGGTGATGCATCTGTTGGAGAGTTGGCTGCAAGCCTGCTCAAACTGGGAAATGGGGCCATGGCATCTGAGAATCAAGACAGAATTATCTCAATGAACAACACTGGGAAAACAGCTGCAACACTTCAAGAACTGAAAGAGGTAGGTTTTCCAAATGTTGAGGAACTGAAAGCAGCAGTATTTTCAAATGTGAGACACATCACTTTCATGACCACGTCGCTATGCCGAAGAGCCATCCTGGCACCAAACAACGATGCGGTCAATACCATAAACAAAGACCTTCTTTCTCAATTGCCTGGCACTGTGCAAAAATACAAGTCAGTGGACACTGTCCCAGACACCACTGAGGCAGTCAACTACCCAGCATAATTTCTCAACTCTCTCAAACCACCAGGTGTGCCTTCACACAATCTGGAGCTCAAGATTGGTGCACCCATCATTCTCCGCAGAAACCGGGCCCCACCAGCACTGTGCAATGGAACACAATTGGCTGTCAAGAAGCTCATGCCACATGTCATTGAAGCCTCCATCATGACTGGCCAGGCAGCGGGACAGAATGTCTTAATTCCACACATTCCAATCATTCCCTCTGACCTGCCATTTCAATTTAAATGGCTCCAGTTCCCGATCCACCTTAAGTTTTGCCATGAGCATCAACAAGGCACAGGAACAATCACTCAAAGTTGTTGGCCTCAACATGTGACGCCCATGTTTTTTTCATGGCCAAATCTATGTTGGTTGTTCCAGAGTTGGCAATGGCAAAAACCTTTTCATCTTGGCACCAGATGACAAAACATGCAACATTGTCTATCCTGAAGCTCTACATGGTTAAAAAAAGTGTCAAATACTGTCATAAACTGGGATAGAAAAATGTGATGTGAAATCCTCATAGCTATGCTAAAATCTTACGAAGTCAATAAATAATTATACCTCACAATTCAGTTGTTTAATACTGTAGCAGGGCACTAGGGTGCCTGCTACTAGAAGTGCTGGGATAACCCTTCAGGTGCCGGTTGCCGAGGCAACCAAAGGGAGCTAATGGCTTACACCTGCCTAGCCAGCTGAAGGAAGGGGCAGGGCCTGGCCCCTATAGAAAGCAAAGGAGTAGGCTGGAGGCAGTTCCCCGACCAGCAGCTAAGGAGGAAGGAGCTCCCTGCCAGAAGAGAGAGAACCTGAATGCCAGAGCAGCATTGGTCACCGCGGTAGGAGAGAAAACCCGGTAGGCCTGAGCCTAGTTATAGCTAGTGGCTTATGTTTACATTATAGCCAAGAGGCTGGTGTTTACATTGTTTTCTGTATTTGCTATTGATTACACTGGTGGTTTGGGTGAGGCTATTAGGGGATGGAGGAGGCCTCATAGGGGACTCACAATAGAGTGGGGACCCCAGCACCAGTGAGGGCACTGCATACGGGGTACATAGACACCAGCCCCAGAGAGGGGCAGTTGAGAAGCCCAGAGAAGGGGGACGTTGTTGAGCAGCCCCAGTGCAGGCGGGGTGAGCCCCAGAGAAAGGGGGCAGCCTTGTGGTGAGCCCGAGAGACGGGGCGGCGTACGGAGAAGGCCCTGAGAGATGGGGCGGCGTACGGAGAAGGCCCCGAGAGACGGGGCGGCAGAGACTCGAGAGAAGGCCACAGTGGTGCATTGGCCGGGAAAGGCTCAGCTGTGCACAAAGAAGGAAGAAAAACGAACCAGTGGGCCAGAATACAATCGGGAAAGGATTTATGAAAAAAAAAAGGTAGGGGGGGCCACAGCTTGTGAGTCAGGGTGGAAGGAGTAAGCCCATTGGCAGGAACCTCACAGATTAAGACTGAGGCCCAACCCAGCAAGTTAGGAGACAGACAGAAAGACAGGAATCACAAACCAGAGAGTTCATAGAGACAGTGTGGGAAAGGTTGGAGGCACTAGGAACTCAATTAGCAGAGTATGTGATGATGGCCAAGTGGGAACACCAGGAACAATACCAAGAGGTGGAAGTAGTAAAAGGGGCCCTGAAGGGAAGTAGAGGCTCAGCTAGAAACTGCCCGGTATAAGAACCCAAAGCATATGGAGCTAGGGAAGTTCCCCAGAGACCTAGGCCCAGAAGAACCTAGGGAAGAGGCTGAGCCAGGACTGTCTGAAGGAAGTACCAGGGAAGAGGGAGCTGTAGAGAA
>NW_005842304.1:250700-258552 GCF_000455745.1 Alligator sinensis | reverse complement strand
ATCGCAGTAAGCGGCAGCCAAGGGAAGCAGGCCTGGTAGAGGCTGGAACAACAGGGAAAGGTAAACAGAGGACCCCAAGGAGGGAAGCTTCCTGCTTTGTCTGCCAGGAATGTACACAGGCAGCCCGAGACCTGGGACCATGCGGGTCAAAGAGGGACCCTGGGAAAAGGAAACCAGCGGAATCTGATAAAGAAAGTGGGGAAAAATGCCAACAGGCAAGGAGGAGAGAAGTACCACCAAAAGGGGGATCAGAACCTGAGAAGAGACCTCAGATTTATGTAAATGGGCTCGCTAAACAGGTCAGATGGTGGATGTTAAGAAGCCTCATCGAAGAAAAAGTGGGGAGTGTAGCTTATGTCGAGGTGTATACAGGACCAGGAGGAAGGTCCATGGGCAGGGACAAGATAGAGCTCTGGAAAGAAGAGGATACCCAGAAGGTGTTGAAGAGGCAGTGGGAGATATGAGAGAAGCTTCAGGAGCTCCAAAAAGGCCTTAGGAGACAAGGAACCCCACAACTCTCCCTAGGGAAGAGACTAGGGGGTACAGGAGTAGAATGTAGGTGAGCCAGAGGTGAGAGGGAGAAAAAACCCCGCGAGTCAGGCCGAAGCTCGACCAACAGGGAGCGTATTTGCCCAAGGTTGGCTAGTGTGGGGGGACTGCCTGCGGCAGCGCACATCCCATAAAATCCCACGTGGTGCGCCTTGGGTAAAAAGCGGGTAGGAGGCGCCTTAAAACCTCTGCCTCTGTGTGCTGATGGGGTCGAAGAACCAGAGCCTGGACTTGACAGAGAGCTAAGACAGAAGAGGAACAGCAGATAAGAACCAAGACCCGGCCCGGTGAGTTGGAATCGTGAGCGGGGAGGTGTGTAGCCGGGCACTAGGGTGCCTGCTACTAGAAGTGCTGGGATAACCCTTCAGGTGCCAGTTGCCGAGGCAACCAAAGGGAGCTAATGGCTTACACTGCCTAGCCAGCTGAAGGAAGGGGCAGGGCCTGGCCCCTATAGAAAGCACAGGCTGGAGGCAGTTCCCTGACCAGCAGCTAAGGAGGAAGGAGCTCCCTGCCAGAAGAGAGAGAAACCTGAATGCCAGAGCAGCATTGGTCACCGCAGTAGGAGAGAAAACCCGGTAGGCCTGAGCCTACTTATAGCTAGTGGCTTATGTTTACATTATAGCCAAGAGACTGGTGTTTACGTTGTTGTTTGTATTTGCTATTGATTATACCGGTGGTTTGGGTGAGGCTATAAGGGGATGGAGGAGGCCTCATAGGGGACTCACGGTAGAGTGAGGACCCCAGCCCCGGTGAGAGGACAGCATTGCAGAGAAGAGCCCTGTGAGAGAGAGGGCCACAGAGGGCCCGAGTGCCAGAGGGGTGTAGGCCAAGACAGTGTTGTACACGCATAGCCCACAAGGCTTGGGTACACAGAACACTAGAAGCAGGAGAACTGTAGCCAAGCAAAAGAAAGGTAGCCTCCCTATAAAGAACTCATATACCATCAAAGTCGTGGCAGGCCAGAATAGGAGAGTGCAAGTCCGAAGCTTGGCACAGTAAAGGAGGCGACAGGGGAGAGCACAGCGACCCTGACGTCGCTCCTGCCACAAATACATTTAAATGTTCAACTTTTATAGGTTCTTGGTATGACCAAAAGCTCACAGTGTCAAGCTGTATCACAGAAGTAAAATAGGATACAAAACTAAACACATACACACAACTTATTAATAGAGGGAAGTAAGATAGAATGAAAATATTTTATTTATAAAACATTAAAATTTGATTACTGCAACCCGTGTGAAGCCAGGTACTTTGGCTAGTATGCTTATAAACCCTACCTGAGTCTCCACAATAGTTTTATTATAGGGTGCATGAGGGCGGCCTGTAATCCTATGTGCATTTCTGGCCCCACAACCCACCTCCATCAGAGATAAAGAAAGGCCCTGGTCACCCAAGGAGGCATAACAACCCTCCACCCCATTAGGTTCACTATAAGTGATCAGTGTCCAGGACACCCTAAGTGTCCACCTTGCATTGCTACTGCTGCTTCTTCTATAACATCAACATCACAAAGGGTTGCCCAATCAACAATCCTCAAGTAACCAAATATTGCAACCAACTGTATATAAAAGACTCTCAATAGCTTCATTTTAATTTGTAGATGAGATGATACCTGAATATCAGGGAAAAAAATGACCAAACTCTTGCAAGAGCAATATATTTTTCTGGGACGCCATTGTCAATAACTGAAAATGCATACTTGCAGGAAGTTTTTAAATTACTAAGACCATCATACCATTTGCCCAGCAGACATTCTTTGAGCAAGCCTCTTTTAGAGTCAGAATATAAATGTGTAATGCAATTTGTGCAAGGAAAAAATCAATGAAGCACTGTGTCTTGCAGTACTTACTGATGGATGGACAAATGTGCGGGCAAAAGGAATCATAACCTTTGTGATAACACCTGTGACAGCTGAAAGTGTGCCTCTGTGATAAAGGTGCTTGCTGAAGGCTCTATGAAGATGAGACTAAGTGTTTTTCTGTATTTGTTTAGATATTAAGCTGTATGTTGTTACTAAAAGCCTAATTAAAGTCTAAGATGTAGTGAGGCCTTGTACAAAGTAAGGCCTAGTAAATTTAGCAAAGCCTTGAAGTAGTAGGCCTTGTGGCATAGTTAAAATTACCTTATCAAAGGAATGCAAGGCTTGTACTGCTATTGGTCAGTCTAAGGACAGTTGAAGTAAAAGGAATCTGAGTGGTTGTACGTTATCAGAACTATTCAGAAGCTTTAAATTGGCTGGAATATCTGGAAACCATTCGGAAGGAAGATACAGCTCTGTGAAAAGGATTAGTTAGCTGTTGCCTGGATCAGTGAACCTGTGGACCTCGAGGAGCCCAAGGACTGCATTCCAGGGTCCTTCCCAGTACCCTTTGGACAGTGTTGTTCAGGGACGCCTGACTTCGCTGAATTTTGTGGAAAGAGAAGCTTGCTGTGTATCAGGCATCGGAGGGAACTGCCGATAAGTTGCCGATGCAAATTGCTTTTGTCTGTCATTGTTTGTTTTGTTACTATGCATAGTTGCGTTTTTGTTAAGTCAATAAATCTTTCTTACCTTTCTACCCCCCAACCATACTCTCAGTCCCGAACCCTCCGCAGACGGCTGGGACAAACACCTTAACCAGTTTTTTACAGAAGCATTGAAACAGGAGAGAACAGGCATACTGCAGAGTATATCAGTAGTAAAATATGTGAAGTCCTACAGAAGAGTGGGAGTGGTGAAGTATTCGCTTTGCTGACCGACAATGCAAGTAACATGAAAGCAGCATGGGAGATCATAATGGATAAATATCCACATATTACTGCAATAGGATGTGCATCCCATAGAGTAAACTCAGTTCTTAATGACATCATGAGGTTGGACACTCACACATTGAAGAGATGCTTGGTTCCTTAGAGTTCAGCAGCTTGTAGCTCCATTTGTAACAAAAATTAAAAACATTTTAAAGTAAATTCAATTAGTAAACTTGTAATTATTGTCTGAATAAACTTTTAAATTTAATAAATATACCCAACATAATAATTTTATGAGCACACCAAGTTATACATATTATGTTCTTAAAGTAGCAAATGAATTTACATCTGTAAATGGTGCTAAGAAAATAAGTATTGCATATATTTCAATTTCCCCCCAAATTTCCAGGGGTTTTTTCCCCCCATGGCTTCAAAATTTCTGGAAATTTTACATCTCTACTCCTGCCGCGCACAGCCCCGTGGCTGCCTGTGTCAGGCAGCTGGGGGACTGCGAGCGGCAAGTTGTGAGGCTGCACATGGCACAGGGCGCTGACCCAATGCCACATGCCCCACCTCAGGCAGGACTGGGATGGTTCTTGCCGCCACCCGAGACTACATGGGGCAACAAGAACCATCCCGGTCCTGTGTGAGGTCAGGGTGTGTGGCATCAGGCCAGGTCGGTGCCCTGCACCATGTGCAGCTCTGCAACACAAGTGGCAGTGGGAGCTGCCGGGTATTTCTGCCTGCAGTTGGCCATTGGCGCACTCACGGTACAATAGCTAGCTACAATAACAAGTTAACAAGCAGCAATTGACACCTACAAAACCACAGATCAACAAGAGGAAGAAATCAATCCAAGCCAATATAGCAGCTGGGAACTCCCTGAGCCTTCATTGTTAAAGGGACAGAAGCCCCAGTTTGAATTAATAAGAGCTGAAGATCAACTTTTGGGGCTGAATATCGCCAGACTGACCACTCCCAGAGCCCTATTCATGACAACGGTAAATTAATCAAAATTCCTCAATGGACTCCCGAAACTGCATGTACCCGCGGACGTGACTGACAGCTGCCATCCAGTAGCCACCCCTGGATTGGGCAAGCCCAAAAACTGGCGAGTCACCAAAGTCTGCCAAGGGCAGATAAAAGACAGTGAAGAGTGACCCTCAGGGGCACCCTCTTGATCTCCAACTTGACCAACACCTGAATTGTCCAGCCAGAGGGACCAGCTGGCAACCCCCCCTCTGGAAGATAACACCACATTAGAAGAAGCCTCAACTGGCCATAAACAGCAGGCTCCAACATTTTTGGGATAGGTATACCCGACACCAGTGCTTCACAAATATTCGGAGCCAGGTGCTCTGTGTGTGTGTGTGTGTGTGTGTGCGCGCGCGCGCACACATGTATGTATATGCGTACATGTGTGTGTATTTGAGGGGATTGGCCCCAAGATTTATGATTCGATTTCATTGCAATATTTCAGTCCGTCTAAAACTAGAATTTTAAGGATCCTGAGTTGGCCATTTGTAGCCAACATCTCTTTTTTTTATATGCGTGTATATGTATATAGTAGTGTTTTAGTTTAATTGTGGAAGTACATGGGTATTGGGGGGGGGGTTAATGTGTGCACTTGAGATTTTCTATCAGAGATTTTGAAATTTGTAAACAGGAAACATCAGGATCCCTGCCAGTGAGGCAAGTGGTGGGACGTTGGCACAAGAGCCTGGCCAGGGCCAGCATCAGGGACCCAGCTGGAGGGCAGACAAGGTGGCTGACCCTCCTGGCCATGTGGGGCTGTACGAGTCCTGGCCTAGTCATGACATTGGTTACACATGCATAGGATACCTAGAGGTTATAAGTCTCTGTAACATCTGAACTTCGGACCTTGGTGACACTATGACCTACTTAGAAAACTTAAGCATGAGCAATTGGAGCCCTGATACATAACACAAAGGCAGGAAAGTTATATTAATACGATTATGTGGTAATGATCAGTATGAGTGGTCCAGGAGAATGATGATATTAACTGACAGTGATTGACTGAAATGGATGAACTGTGATTGGACCACTGGCATGAGTGACAGGTGGCATGAGATGGCCACCATAAAACCTGTTTTGACTGTTACTTCAGGGTATGGCTGACCGCGTGACTGACTGCGTGCGTGGGGTCTGCATGTGTCGTGACTGGGAGTCCGAGAAATTGAATCTATGCAGAGTAGCGATAGTGAATCTGAGTGAAAACTTTATAGTGTGTACAGTGCCTGTGTGGGAGATTGAAAAGATTGGTAGTGAGAGTGCTGATTGGTGTGTGGGGGACTAGTGCACCAGGAGACACCTGAACCCCACCCACCCTTTGGGAAACATACCTACCTTTGTTTCCCAAAGGACGGGTAACGTACCACCCATCCCTCGGAGGTTCCAAGTACTTCACATGTGAAGAAAAGGACAGAAATCCTCTGCCTCATAGAGACCTAACAGCAGGCCAGTCAGTCTGTCAGTGTTCTTGGCTGCCACCGCTGAGGACAGGACTGTACTGATTTTTGCCTACACTCTCATGTATATAGTATATTCGGTTAACTGTTTGTTTGCCTGTTTCATTGTTCTTGTGATACCTTTGAATACTTATTTTATAATAGATATTTTTGTTAAGTCTTAGTTTGGTGTCTAGTCTTTATTGATTGTGGCATGCTTCAGAGTGGGGCCAGGCCATGAAACAATACTTCGAAGAGATTAATTCTTTTGGCTGTATTCGAATCACAGACCCCTGGTAGATCTAGAGATGCCTAACAAACCTCTGTTCATATACTGTCTGTAGTTGTCTGCCAGGCCAGTCTTCACTGGCGTCCCTGGGTGGGCACCTGAGGGGTTAATTTGGAAAGGGTTTGTGTTGTGTTAGTGCCTCATGAGAGAGATTTGTCTCCCTCTGGGCAGTGTAGTTTTTGTGTGTTAGTAGTATTCTGTTGCGTATAGTATTAGTGGGCATTGGTATTGTAGAATATTGCAGATTCAAATGGGCCCGGGTACAACCTGCCACCCGAGTGTACTTCACTCAAGGGAGTGCAGGGGTGACAGTTATCTTACCTGTGTGATAACTGTGACCTGAGAAGGGGTCATTGCAGTTGTGGTGTTATGTTGTGCAGAGTACTGTGACAACTTGAAGTTTTGTCTGATCCAGCAGATAAATCGGAGATGGGCAGTGTTGTGACTGAATGAGCTGAGGCTCCCATTGTCCCCGCTAACAGCACGGTGCCAAATTTGAGGAGTGGTTAGAGCTGTGACTACGACAAAAGCATGCATGGTCATTTTCAGCTAAAGAAGTCACATTTGGGAAAGATGTGGACCTAACAGATATAGAGCTAGCCTATAAGAACTTATGTAGCCATTGGGTTACATGAATGGCCAAGAAGGGTTGAGAAAGTGTGTAAAAAAGTGATGCTCTTAGACATGGTTGCTTGTGTGAAGAGCTTGTCAGCAAAAGCAAAGAAGGAGGTAGTTGGCGTCGCTAAGGAAGGTTTACATTGGGGAGTGATGGCTTTGGAATCTGACATGATCCCGAAAGTGAAATGCTTTCAAGGCCAGATTAGTGCTCTGCAAGGGGGTGTGTTGAAAAGGCACTCAGGAGATTGTTATTTTAAAAGATGATTTGAAAGCCACCCGAAAGCAGTTGAAAATAGAAGTGAGCGATAGAAAGATGTGGAAAAAGGAGGCAGCTGAGTTGGAAGCAGCTTTCAAAATTATGAGAAAGCAACACCTCCTGGAGATATGAGAGATAGAGTAGTTGCCATCTTGAGTGAGAAAGGCAGAATAATGAACTGAAAGCTCAGTTTGGAGAGCGGAATGATCGTACTAAGGTGAGCAATAGATCGTTGAGGTACGAGAGTTCTCATAGCCCCGAGTCCTCATGTGGCAGCTTGTTCAGCTTTAAGGCAGGAAGGAATGGGGATAGGACAATGCAACCTACTGCCCCACCTGAGGAGCCAGCACCCATGGCTCCTATGCAAGTGAAAGAGGTTTTTAGGACAGATCTGCAGGGACTGCACCCGCAGGGAATGGTAGACAGTTGTTGTTCACTTAACCACAGAACAGGTAAGGGCTGCGGGAAAACAGCTTGGACCTCTCAAAAGAGAGACAGCTATTGCATGGTTAGCTGAATTAGCCATTCTAAGGGAAAGTGCATGATATACGATCCTCGACCTAACTGACATCGTTCAAGAATATATGGACAGCTGTAGTAACAAAGATGAGACCCGTATCATGGTCTGCATACTGCGTAGAGATGCTGCAAAGTAGGTAGTGCTCTGACCTTTGTGTGACCTTTTTCTCAAAGGATTAGGTCATCACCTGAGACCCCGCCTGTACCAGTGTGTCATGCACAGAAATGGTGCCGTGTGCTATAGGTAAAGGGTGCCGTATGCAACAGTGATATACAGGCATCCCTCATCTTACATGCATTTAACTTGTGCGAATTCAACTATATGCGGGTGGGGAGGGGGGAACAGGGCTTGAGTCTGCATGCAGCACTGCCACTTACCTGGAGGCCCGGCCACCACCACGCTGCCAGTGGTGACCGTCCCTG
>NW_005842304.1:220263-250656 GCF_000455745.1 Alligator sinensis | reverse complement strand
CCCGGGGGGGGGGGGGGCCCCGGCGGCCCGCAGCCATCCCCACCACCCCCCCGTGCTGCATCACTGCCGCGGGCCGCACAGCTCTAAGCACAGCTCCGCGGCAGCGGTGGGAGGTTTTGGAGGCAGAGGCAGTCACCGCTGGCACAGTAATATGTAATTTCACTATACGCGATTTTCGCCTTTACATGTTGCCTTTAGAACGTAACCCCCGCGTAAGATGCGGAATGCCTGTATAAAGGTCCGTGTGGGCAGAGTTGGGTGTGTGTCTATGGGTGTGTTTGTGACTGAATGGATATACCTGTGAACCAAGATTGAGAGAGAAAGAGAGAGAGAGAAAGCTAGAGGCAATAGGGTGAGAGAGTGCCCATGAATGTGGTGTGTGCATCTTCGAGCTGATTGAGGATCAGAAGCATGGAGTTCCAGCCTGGTCGCCGTGGACTGAGGCCACCGCCTCCACCACTGGAACGCTCCCAGGGATAGTGATAGGAAGAGGTTGGCTCCCCACTATCTTCCCACTGGGTGTGCTTGGCACAAGTGTAACGGCCTCCCTATCCTTTTCAGTAAGTATCACCCTTCCCTCATAGTTTAATCCTTAGTGGATTGAAACAGCTCTGGAAGATTCTGGCCTCTCCGGAAAGCCAAGGTATTAATCTTGTTTGAATAAAGTTCACCCCCCTCCCTCCTCTGGAATAAACGCTTCATGTTGGTTGTTTCTCAAGTGTTTTAACTTCTGGTGGTATTGGTGTTATTGTTTATAAGTGATTTTAGCAACAATGGTATGTGTACAAGTTTCCTTTATTAATAAACCATCTGGTTCATGAAATATAACATCTGTGGGTCTGTGGAGTGATTGGTTAATTAGTCAATTCATTTCTCAGTTAATTCTCAGGTCCAATCTTCTGGTGATTAGATATGGGAGGTTGGGTTGTAAGTGGCCTGAGGGGTAAAGTACCACCCTTTCGTTGACTGGAAAGTAAAGCCGCTGTTTTAATATAGTGCTAATTAGACTCCTAATTAGTCCAGGGTCAACACAGCCAACATTTCGTGGCTATGTCCATGGATGTCAAAAATAGTAGAGCGCAAAATGCGGCTGTAATTAGAGATGAAATATTAAAACTATTCTTTCCATTGGAACCACTAGTAGTCTTATTCCATAAAGAGCAGCAGGGTCAAGGGGAGAGACCTGAGGCATATATAGAACAGAAAAAACTATTCTTTGTAGCAGCAGGCCTTGCATAGCAAAGAAACAGCCAACTTGATTTCAATCTGCCTGACTTTAAACATCCTTTGATTCGTGGATTTAATTCCTGGTTGCAAATATACTTAGGTGGAAGTGTTGTGGACGCAACGCTCGATGAAATCCTTTGTTGGGCTAAACATGGTCATTAATTAGAAGCAAACAAAAATGTAGATATTAAAAAGGGAAAAGTTTCTAGTTTCCCCAAAGGACATGAGTGGGAAAGATGACAACTTGCAAAGGCACTGGAGGAACACGCCAAAAACAGTCAAAAGTGACAGTGACAGCACCAAAAGTCATCCAAAAGCCAGGCAAGGAAACAACAAAGAGCAAGTATATACAATGCACCCCACACTTAAAGAGGATACGAAAGCTGGTGATCAAGACAGGCATAAGTCAGTGAAAAAATAACAGATGGAACAATAATGATATGCGGAAGCCTAGAGCCACGAAGTTTGAATTATGAGACTCCATATGGAAGGAGCTCTTAAGATATACCTCCAAGGTGACAATAAATGGGTTACCTACATTAAGGTTCCTGGAGATGCTGACACAATACAAACAGCAGGAAAATAAGTCAAAGCATGAGGGTGGTGCAGAGAGATTGCTGCCGCCTCTGGCAATCCATAGATCTGACTAGGCCAGCCCAGCGCTTTCTTCATCCCATGAACTGGTACCAATTATTTTTGATTCCTGGGGGCATCCAACAGTTTTAGTTAATTTTCGAGAAACGGACAAGAAAGTGCCGTGGCATTTACAGAGAATCCTGGTGGACACTGGCCTTTTTCAGCATAGTAAGCAATGAGATAATGTCGTTTTCGAACTGGATACCTAACAGGGTCAAATTATTAAAAGGCTTTGAGGGTTCTGAGAAAGTGGTAGGGTTCTCAGAACACAAAGTTGCCAGAATTGGTATGAAAACAGGGACATTCAATTTTGACTTACTAAATTTGGGTCAGTTAGAATAATTGGTATGGACCTGTTGCACAACCGGGGAGTTATTATTGATTTACTTAATAGGGTCCTACAATGTGCCAGTGAAGCTGAGGGCTGCCATACCAGTCCAGCGAGGCATTGATGCGCTGCTTTGAAGGCGGCAGGGGCATTGAGTTTTCCCGACCGGAGTCAGGATATGAAAGAGCTATCATCAAGGATGTGTGTAGACTAAGCGATATTTCCCGTTTACGCCAATGCAATTGCGTTTGTCTTTGCACAACCTGGGATTTCCCGTCGCTCTAAAAGTCCATTTAGTGCCTTTAACTAACACTACTAAGAGATGTGTTATTTTGCAGAGCTTCCCAGTTACACCGCCCCAGGTATGAATTTGTTTTGTCCAAAGAGCCAACAACTCCAAAGAGTTCTAATGAATTCCCTTTGCCACAAGGCGGCACTGTGTTCCAGCCTTTAGCCAGTAGGTGCTGCTGTGTGGTTTCTTGGTTTTTTTACCCTTGCTCACTCCTCACTCTTCCCTCAGAGAGCACAGAATTCGGCTCACAATTTTTTTTTTTCTTTTAACAAAATGAAATGGCAGAAGAACCCAATATCCCCCAAATTATTTACTACCCCCTCTTAATTCTTCTGCTGCCCCCCTCACCTATAGACTATGTCCTCCTGCGAATGTACCCTCCCATCCTCCTGCCCCCGCCCATGTATCTTCCATCTGCGCCTCCCACCATGTGCTGCCACTGCAATGGGCATAACTGCTGAAGACAGCTGCAACAGCATCACCGTAATGGTAAGTTTTCTGCAGCCATTTGAAACTTTGGAGTGAGTGGCATGACTTCCTTCAATAATGCAAACCTTCAGAACTTCATCACATTCTATTTCAGAACCACAACCAATAGTCCAGGTGCAGAACACTGCCTGCCAGACCCAACATCTTATTTAGGTAATATGTCCTACCGACCTTTTGGTGGGGAGAGAACTGGGGGGGCAAGAGTCCTGTTTTTCTACTATGCTCCAAATCCCGCTTCTTCTTTCCCTCTCTTTCCCCTTCGGGCCCTGACCAGCTTTGTGTCCAGTCCGGGAAGCTACTGCACTCCTGCCCTTGGCTGGCTGCAAACCAGTCCCCTCCCATAGACAGCTCATCAGATTTTGGACAGGATTGCTTTGTCCTCCCTTGCTATATCTCTCCTCTCAGCCTTCTTGTCTAGGACAGGGAGAAGGTGAGAGGGAAATGAGGAGCAGCAGTTAAGTGTACCACAAGTTTGGGCACGTGATAAATTGGAATGTAGGTCACGAAGATTCAATGAGATTGGAGTGCAAGAAAGAGATCTTGCCAAATTACTTTTGAAATACAGAGCAGGGGTTGAACTGACTCAGAAACCAATTATGGATGTTTTGTGTTATGTTGTGTTTTGGATAGTTTTATGCTCTATTTTTATGGGAAAACCAATTATTATCGCATTACAATTTGGTCATAGGATCAAAGGAAAGGCCCATGTGGACTACCAGGTCCAACCCTTGTTTCCCAAGGATCCTGCGAGACAGCTATACACCTTTGAAAGGAATACTTCAATATCTTACAGTTTAGTCAAGGGGACTGAGTTTCAGCATGAATAAGTGGGATACCCCAAAGAATATGACTAGTGTTTATATGAACTACACAGGGATGCTACAGACTGTTGCAGAACTAGGATCTTTTGGATGGTGGGAAATCATTGGCCCCACGGGGTTCCAAGATGTATTTTTTGTAAATATCGTCCTAGTTCCATATATATATATAATGCTAGTATGATTTTTAAATTAGAGCATAAATCACAAAGTTTTGGTCAATCCAGTGAGAACAGTTAAGAAAATAGATTTAACGTTAAATTATACAGATACTGTTGTAATAAATCCATCCTGTGGTAGGTTTTTAAAACCTCTCCAGGAGGGGTGGAACTTAGGGCCAGGTAAGATTGATACTCCCAATGCTGTCCCTCCTAATGTGGTACCTAGGTCACTTTTTTACTTTCTTTGTATTAGGAGGGATGGCATTGGGAGTAGGCACTCTTAATGCTACAGATGTAGAAGTCATTAAAAGTAAATTATCTTTGATTGTAGATCAACTAGATAGTTTATCCAACCCAATTAATGATTCTTTGGTACAATTGGGAATGAGACTCTGGTTAAATTCTGAAATCTTACCACTTTGGGAACAAATGGAAGAAAATGATCACATATTCTTGAGGCTGTCAATAAGAGTCAAGTTGACCTTTCACTGGCCTTATCATGCCTTCAAGATCAACTGTGGATGCAAAGTATAATAACACATCTGCTCAGACCTGGATATAGAAGTCATATCCCTATGGAAGTGTAAAAAATTATATAGGAAGTAGCGACCCCCAGGGAAAGGGAGTATTCTGACTGGTGGAAGCTAATCCATTTCCAATACAGCCATCGACATAAACGTATTACTGTATATGCATTGACACTAATTCCCATCATAGTCATAAAGGTATATCCGCTAACCTCAGTTGAAGTATGGGTCAACCGATCTAAATTATTTACCATAATTGCCCATCTATGGGCAACAATTAATAATAAATGGAGGTCGGTTGATCTTAGCAATTGCTCCCTTGGGCCTTGTGAAAGTTTCCTATGTGAGGAATACAATTTAGAGGTTAAGAGCACGTGTGTAGACATGACTATTGGGGAGTGTGACAGGTCATCACTCACAAGACTCTTGATAAGTCATCCAAGGTGAAAATGACCAATCAAGGTAAGGTCTGCATTAGTATGATATGTCCTAAAGTCTTAGTTAATGAATGGTTTTGGTTCATAGTGAGTGATCACAATATAACCTTTCGCATTTTCAATGTCACTAAAGTGGAGGGATGTGATTTTTCCTTTGTAGTTCCCATGGTCTCTACCATGTTTGTTGAGCATAATTTTGCATTGTTTACAAATGTTGAACCCATTCCCATTGGCTTAGATATTAGTTAATTGGAAAAACATGCATCACCCAGAGTTACAGGACATCTTGGAAGAGACAGCGAGGAGATCTTACCATGGATTGCTGTTAGGCATAATGGTAAACAAATCATTTCAGTACTACACTGAATTAAGAGTGTAGGACACAACCATTGGTCGGAATCAATTATGGATTGGTCCCCCACTGCAAGTGGAGTGCTGAATATTATGCTGCATCCGATGACTGTAGTATTACTGTGCCAAGTATGTATCATTGTGGGCATGATATATGTGTGGTGTGCAGGGTAAGACTATATAAACAAATGAAGCGATTGGTGAGAGAATGAAAACGTGACTGAGACTTACCTTTCTTTGTTATCCCACAAAGTTGTGTCAAGTTATATTGGTTGACAAGAGCCAAGATTACTGTTGTTGTTAATGGTCATACTTGTGTCCTGCAAATAGCACTGCCCTACCAATGTGTCTCTGCCAATGCTGCAATCATTTGGGCATGAAGGACATGGAGTCTACAGCCCAGGACATCAGAAATAAACTAATGGTGTGAAGGACTTTTGGAAGTTCCTCCCTAAAGCCATCAAGGGGAACTGTAAACAGTATGAGTCTTGGCCTAGTCGTGACATCGGTTATGCATGCACAGGATGGCTAGAAGTTGAAGTCTCTGGAACATCTAAACTTCTGACCTTGGTGATGCTATGACCTACTTACAAGACTTAAAACATATGCAATTAGAGCCCTGTTACATAATACAAAGGCAGGAAAATTATATGAATAAGTTTATGTGGTGATGATCAATATGAGTGATCCAGGGGAACGATGTTAACTGACAGTGATTGACTGGAATAGATGAACTGTGATTGGACCACTGGCATGAGTGACAGGTGGAGTGAGGTAGCCACCACAAAACTTGTTATGACTGTTACCTCAGGGCATGATTGACTGTGAGACTGACTGTGTGCCTGGGGTCTGCATGCGTCATGACTGGGAGTCTGAGAAATTGAATTTATGCAGGGTAGCGATAGTGATTAGTGTGCCAGGAGACACATGAGCCTCACCTGAA
Source organism: Alligator sinensis (assembly GCF_000455745.1). Classification (NCBI taxonomy): domain Eukaryota; kingdom Metazoa; phylum Chordata; order Crocodylia; family Alligatoridae; genus Alligator; species Alligator sinensis. Next base: position 244,447 of record NW_005842304.1, on the reverse strand, counting down.
CATACCTACCTTTGTTTCCCAAAGAATAAGTAATGTATCGCCCATCCCTCGGAGGTTCTAAGTACTTCATATGTGAAGGAAAGGACAGAAATCCTCTGCCTCATAGTGACCTAACAGCAGACCAGTCAGCCTGTCAGTGTTTTTGGCTGCCACCGCTGGTGACAGGCCTGTACTGATTTTTGCCTGCACTCTCATGTATATAGTATATTCGGTTAACTGTTTGCCTGCCTGTTTGTTTGTTCTTAGGATACCTTTGAATACTTATTTTATAATAGATATTCTTGTTAACCCTTACTGTAACAGGGACTCAAGCAGGAGCCCTGTTACTTGGGCTAACCCCAGGAGGAGTGACCTCCAAATGCACCCTGTCAGGTGGAGAGGGTTGCACACCTGAAAAGTGGTCAGATGATTAGCCCACGAAAACCAGGGATAAAACCAGCAGCGGGACATTTACAGATTTGCCTTTGGGCACAAGAGGATGGTCATAGGGGTGACCAAGACCCCAGGGAGACAGAAGAAGCAAGGGAGTCTAACCTGTGATTGAGAAGAGCACCAAGGGATCAGGACTTCAGGACACACCAGGTCTGACACAAGACAGACGACTGCCCTGGGAATCATAGCTGCACTGGTGAATGCAGGAAAGTACCGAGGCACCAGGAAACGGCTCTGCCAGGAAAGTAGTAAGAGACAGCGTCTCTGGGACAATACACGGAGAGATAGAACTTAGACAAGTCTCCAATCTCGTTGGGACAACTTCTTTTGAAAACAGCAGGATGAACTGTGGGGGGGAGCAGCAGGGGACTGCTGCCGGCATAAGCCGCGGGCGAAGAATAAAAGATATGGAGAACGCACTCCACTAATGAGGTAATTGGCAGTAGAGATTACATTAATTATAAAGTATTTTTGAAATATCCACTTGGAGTTTTCCTCATACGCAGGTCAGGTTTGCCTCGCCAGTGAAGTAATTGGCGAGATTACCGTTACTGTATCTTGTATTTTGCAAAATAAACCAACACCTTGAGCATGTAACATCGGGGTGGCATTTATGAATCACAAACATCATAAGCTTACTAATATCCTTCCTTTTCTTATTAAATCCAAGTTGTGGCAGGCTATTCAAGTTGTGGCAGGAAAAACAAGTATATCACCCAACACGTTCACAAATTTGTGCATTGGCTGGGAAACTTTCCTCAGCCACTCTCAGATAGTATGGAGTCCATGGACACTCAGGTCCCAACTGACTGGCATCAAGCCCACAGTATTACCTTGCGGCTCCTACAGGGCCAACAAATGCAGCTGGAAGAAATGGTGCAAGTGTGAGCCCCAGAGGAACGGATTCAGCTTTTTTCCCAACAGCAAGATCTATGCAAAAAATTGAGGCTCAGCAAATGCCACTGGGAAGAGAAGGGGAAGGAGCAAGGCATCCTCGCATGTCTCCAGATGACGCCATAGAAGCCTATCTAGAGGCATTCGAAAGAACAGCTACAGCTGCCAAATGGGATCCAGGAAGCTGGGTGGCTCAGATTGGACCATTCCTTATCAGACCCGCGCAAGCAGCCTATCGAGCCCTCAATAGGGTGGAGGCCAGAGATTACAAGAAGGTAAAGGCAGCAATTTTATATTGTTTAGAGATTTCTTCTGAAACATATAATCAGAAATTTAGAGCCCGAAAAGGTCCTGAAGGAATCCAAACCCAGCTACTAGCCCAGATGCTAAAAGACCTGGCCGAAAGATGGTTGCCGCCTGAGACACATACACTTCAGGAGGTGATAGACCTGATAGTCTTAGAGCAGTTCCTGACTGATCTTAGTAGTAGTTCTCAGTGATGGGTGCAGCGTCATCAACCCAAAACTGTAGAGGAAGCTCTACCTCTTGCTGAAGACTATGCCACTGCAGAAGGTGAGGGTGAAGCCCCCAAAAGGGATTGTCCAGGGGCTCGACATCTGGGACCCGGCAAGGAACACCCAGTCAGATGCGACGGAGTGAGAATAATCAGAATGCTGGATGAGAATCATGAACCTGGGACTCCAGAGAATTGACAGGCTACAGGTGTGGGGAAAAGGGGCACATTTCCTGGTTCTGCCTGTCAGAACTGATTAGTTGAGTGCCTCGGTACAGTGGAACTTTCTAGCACAGGGCATGGTGAGACAGGGGAATTCTCGGCACGGTGGAGAGCCCCGGCGTGAAAAAGTTCCCGCCGCTCATATGCAAAGGCACATACTCTAATTGGCCGGTTTCAAATTATTCCTACATGGCGGCTGGCAATTGGCTCGCTAGCTGTATAAAGGGTTGGAGTCGTCCAGGTTGGAGAACTCCATGGTCATCTCGGAGTGGAACCTGGCAGTCTGATCACCCGCTACGACTCCCCGTCACCGACCCCCCCGATGTACCCCCGTGTCCTGCATGCTCGAGTTAAGACCCGGTTTAAAGATATCTCGTCTTGTAAGAGCTCCTCGGTTTGATTGTAACAGAAGCTGGAGTTTGAAGTTAACTTTCTTCCTGCGCTGTACATCGTGACAGCATAAGTAAAGCCATCTTCGTTTGAACCAATATGCGTTTGTGCCTAATTCTACTCCAGCGGTCACAAGTACCCATCTGTTCGTGCTGGGTTTGTGGCCGCAGCCCAGCCGACCCTTCCCCGGATCCCAAGCTCGGTCACCCACACTGCCCATGAAAGACCCAGGTAGAAGTTCCCATTGATAGTTCTGATGATGAGAAAATGGATTGTAGCTTCGGCTGACATAAGGGGCCAGGCCACCAAAACAAACCAGTGGTGGAGGTGAAGGTAGGAGACACCATCATACCGGCAGTGGTAGACACGGGCTGCTCTCAGTCAATGATACGAGCGGATATCTTTCCCTCTCACCTAGGGAGCCCTGAAAGCCCAGTGAGTATGATCTGCATTCACGGCGTCTCATACACTTATGAGCGCAGAAAGATAAAGCTCTCAGTACTGGGTCGCACTGTGTGAAGACCCGTGGGTCTTCAGTGCAACGCTATAGTGTATAGTGCGTCACTATACACAAGGCCTTACTACATACAAGGCCTCACTAATATTTTACTTTAATTAAACTCTTAGCAGCAACATACAGCTCACAATACATGAACAAATGACAAGAAACACCTGGTCTAATCCTCACAGAGTGTTCAGCAAGCACCTTCACCACACAGACACAATTTTTGGCTGCTACACTGGTTATCACCAAGAGGGATGGTGAGTGGGAAAGAAGATCTGGAGCAGCCTGCTTTGGAAACTTAAAGGAAGATGAAAGAGAAAACATAGTCATGGAACAACTGTGTGAGAGGGGTATTTCCATGAGGAACAAAGGCAAAAACCCCTGTTCCAAAACATTTGGCGGTCTCAACTAGCCAAAGAAGAAGGAGAGATAGTAGTTCCCCAGAGGGCAGAACAGAACCCGTGGTATGAGGTAAGATGGGGCGTCCTTTATCAGGTAGAGAACCAAAAAGATGGGGAGGAGAGGTGCCAGATCCTTATTTTCCACAAGTATTGAGAGGCCCTGTTATGGGTGGCCCACATGCTACCTATGGGAGGGCACCTAGGACGGGACAAGACTAAAGCATGCCTTAAACAGAGGGTTTTCTGGCCTGGTCTCTACAAAACGGTAGAGAGGTTCTGTGCCGAATGTCCCGTGTGTCAAAAAAACGGAGGAGTAAGGCCTGGGAGGGCACCCCTGATATCGATGCCTCCGGCAGAATGCCCATTTGATCGTATTACCCTAGATGTAGCAGGGCCATTTCCCCATAGTAGGTCAGGGTATCAGTTTATTCCGGTAATTATCAACTACGCTACTCACTTCCCTGAAGCAGTTCCCTTAAGATCTGTAATGGCTACAGCAATTACTGGGGCTCTCCTAAAATGGGTTGCATGGGTGGGCATTCCCCGTGAAATTCTGATGGATCAAGGGAAGAATTTTATGTCCAAAATCCTAAAAGGGGTCTGTCAAGTCCTGAGGATCAAACAGTTGCGTACCTCCATTTACCACCCACAGACCGATGGCTTAGGGGAATGTTTTAAATGCACTTTGAAGGCAATGATTCAGGCTTGCATTCAGGGAGACCCTTGTGGGGTGGGATGCAATGATACCTCCACTTCTCTTCTCCATTAGAGAGGCCCCCCAGGCTTCTACAGGATATGCACCGTTTGAACTAATCTATGGTCATAGTCCATGAGGGCTACTGGATATTATATGTGAAGAATGACAGCATGAGGAGGGTAACCCAACACAACCACAAATGGTGGTTGATTTTTGAGAACGATTATGGAAAGCCCAAGAGATAGCCCGAAGGAATCTGAGTCAATGTCAGGAGAGACAGAAGCAGTATTATGACACACGGTCCACTGAGAGAGAACTCAAGGTTGGAGATTGGGTATTACTCCCTGATTCATAGATTGTAGAGTCAGAAGGAACAACAATAGATTATCATGTCCGACTCCCTGCCCATGGCAGGAAAGAGGACCGAGGTCAGATGACCCCAGCCAGGTGACTACCTAGCCTCCTCTTGAAGACCTCCAAGCTAGGTGATAGCACCACCTCTCTTGGAAGCCCATTCCAGATCCTGGCCACCCTTACTGTGAAAAATTTCTTCCTAATATCTGACCTTAATCCACTCTCAACTAGTTTACACCCATTATTCCTAGTCACTCCCTGGGGCGCCTTAGTAAACAGCGCTTCCCCTATTCCCCATTGACCTCCCCTAATAAATTTATAGGCGGCCACAAGATCTCCCCTCAGCCGTCTCTTGTGAAGGCTGAAGAGATTCAGCTCTCTCAACCTCCCCCCGTAGGGTCTATCACAAAGGCCACTAATCATGCGAGTGGCCCTCCTCTGGATCCTCTCCAGATTCCCCGCGTCCCTCTTGTAGTGCGGCACCCAAAACTGGGCACAGTGCTCCAACTGTGGCCTGACCAGTGCCGCACAGATGGGGAGCATCACCTCCTTTGTTCTATTAGTCATGCACCTGCTAATGCACGACAAGGTGCAATTGGCCTTGTTACACTGCCAGCTCATGTTCATCTTGGAGTCAATTATGACTCCAAGATCCCTCTTTGCCTCCAAGCTGCTGAGAAGGACACTCCCCAACCTATAGGTGTGCTGGGGGTTCCTCCTTCCCAGGTGGAGTACCTTACATTTATCTTTATTAAATTGCATCCTATTTCTCTCTCCCTATTGATCCAACCTGTCCAAATCAGCCTGAATCTGCTCCCTGCCCTCCGGTGTACTAACTTTGCCGCATAACTTGGTATCATCAGCAAACTTGGAGAGGGTACTCTCCATGCCCTCGTCCAAATCGCTGATGAAGATATTGAATAATATCGGTCTGAGGACTGAACCCTGCAGGACCCCACTGTCCACCTCCCTCCAGGCCGAGAAGGAACCATCCACCACCACTCTCTGGGTGCAGTCCTTAAGCCAGTTGACCAGCCACCTGACCATGTAGGCGTCCACTCCACAGTCTGCTAGCTTCCCGATGAGGATAGGGTGCGAAACTGTGTCAAAGGCCTTCCTAAAGTCCAGAAAGATTACATCAGCCTCGGCTCCCGCGTCCAGGCAGTGTGTGACCTGGTCATAGAAGGCTACAGTGCCCACAAGATCTTATCCCGATGGCAAGGGCCCTTCCGGTCAACTATGAGGTTCTACAGACCACCCCTAAATAAAGGAAACAAATATATCATATCAGCCTGTTATGGAAGTGGTGACAGCAAGACGGATGGTTAATGAAAGAAGTAAGGGAAACTGATGAAGAAGATTAGAAGTTGAGTAGGATTTTATACATGAGTGAAAGAGGTCAACTCTGATGTTGTAATCATTCATTGCTTCTTGCATCAAGAGAACTTGGCAACACGGGAGATTCAACAAGAGCTTCACTTGATTCTGAAGAATGCTATCCAAATGTGAACTTCATCAAGACAAGGGCACTGAATTCTCGACTGTTCCATGTTTATATGTGAAGAAATGGGATCGGAGCACCAGCACTTTCTGTATCACACAGAAGTTCACTGGCTTTCTTGTGGGAAAATCCTTCCATGTGTTACGTTGCTCAGAATGGAAACCGAAAATTTTTCTGAAAGAGAAAAAAAAAATCACTTGTTGGCTGACCACTTCAAGGATGAAGCCTGGTTGGCAAAGCTGGTTTTAGTGACATTATCCAGCACTTAAATGAGTTGAACACTGAAATGCAGGGGCAAAATCAGACCATGACTGATAATGGTGAGAAGATCTCTTCATTCAAAAGGAAATGAGCCCTTTGGTGGGTAAAAATGTCCAAGGGAAAAACTGCAGCATTTCCTGGGCTGAATTTCTTGAAGACACTGCAGAGGTATCTATCAAAGACCTGGTTGAGATTTTCCAAGAACATTTGGCAAAACTTCAAACAGAGATGGATTGATACTTGCCCAAAAATGTTGATCTTCAGAAGCACAGCTGGGTGAGAAATCCACTTGATCTGGACGTTCATTAAGTTGGGGGTGATGTTGATGGATTACAGGAAGAACTCCTTGATCTCCAGGAAAATCAAGTGCTGCGAGAGAAATTTGCTCAAGTTTCTTAGTTACTGTTCTGGACAGAGACCATCTGAGCAGGGTGCAGGACCCAGGGCAAATCAGCTTGTGTGGGGCCCCACCCCTGGATGCAACAAAGCTGGTGGCAGATTCAGCACTGGAGGTGGGGAGCGGGGCAGGTGGGTGCTGAGTGGCTGGAAATGAAGCCGGTGGCAGCATGGAGTGGCCACGGCCACTCCACCTGGCTCCGCAGGGCCCCCCCAAAGCATGGGGCCTGGGGCAGTTGCCCTGATTCACCACCCCCCCAAGGGATAGCCCTGGTTCTGGGCCCAGCTGCAGGGTAAATCTGTTATGTCTTCTGAGGCAGAGAAAGTTCTGCTTCCTTTTCCAACTACATATCTTTGTGAGGCAGGATTTTCTAGTCTGGTTATAATCAAGACAAGAGCAAGAAATCATCTTGACCTGCAGCATGACCTACACTGTACCCTATCAATATTCAGCGAAGGATAAGTCAGCTGACTGGGAAAATGCAGCATCAGGGTAGCTACTGAATTTCAAAGGATTTCTAACATAAATTAAATTTATTTCATGTTAATCAGAATTGTTGATGTGGGCGTCTGGGCTAAATTAGAATTTCTGAGTAATTTTTTGAGTATTTCTTGTTTTAATTAGCTTTTTCTTGTGTGTGTTCAAATGAATATTTTGTGTGTGTGTGTGTTTAAATGAGCATCATCAGTGGTTCAATATTTATATTTTATCATAAGCCTGAGGGTCAGGAGGGTCTTGTTGGTGGCCAATTTAGGGGCACAACAAAAAAAGGTTTGGAACCACTGCTTTATAGAGTGGATAAAGGGAAAGAAGGGGAAGAAGTTTTACAAATCTTAGAACCTCGCCAATACTGGATGGAGATATTGAAAGTGGCACATACACCCCTCACAGAAGGACATTTGGGGAGGAACAAAACTGAGGCTCAGCTGAAACAAAGGGTATTCTAGCCTGGCTTGTATAAAATATTAGAAAGATACTGTAAAGAGTGTCCCAACTGCCAAAAGGTTTCTGATTACCGCCTGATGACAGTGCCTTTAGTACCTTTGCCATTAGTAGAGCGGCCATTCAGTGGAATAGCGTTAGATATAGCACGGCTATTCCCCAACAGTAGAGCTGGTTATCAGTTTGTGTTGGTGATAATTCACTACACTACTAGGTTCCCTAAGACCATCCCCTTAAAATCAGTTATGGCAGTAAAAATACCTGAAGAATTAATAAAATGGATTTCAAGGGTGGGTATACCACACGAAATTTTAACTGACCAAGGAAAGAACTTCACGTCTAATGTATTAAAAGGAGTCTGTAATATACTTTGGATTAAGCAAATAAGAACTTCAGTCTATCGCCCTCAGACAGATGGTCTGGTGGAACGTTTCAACCGTACCCTTAGGAGTATGATACGGGCATGTAACCAAAGGTGATCCTAGGAAATGGGAAGCTGTGATACCACCATTGTTGTTTTCAGTGAGACAAGCTCCACAAGCATCCACAAGTTGTACTCCCTTTGAGTTAGTCTATTATAAGGCTAAAAACTTGGTGGACCTGTAAGTGACCCTGCGGCCGGTAATCTAGGTCAACAGTGAACCGTGTGGAAAGTATCAGAGTGCTGTGAGTAGCACACAGGCCTGTGTGCAGAGGATGTATAATTGGAGGTTTCCCACCCAGAGCATGTGTGTGGTGGTATGTGGGTGTGTGAGTAAATGAGAGGGTGTTCATGTGGGTGCATTCTATTCCCTAGTGCATCTGTGAACCTGAGCGGTGGTGTAAGTATACTTGTATACCTACTGTCACAACCCAGTGATTTTTGGTGCCTCGGCACTATGGAATTTCCTGGCCACGTGAGAGCTCCTTTGCATGGCAGAGTGTTCTGCTGCAATTGAGAACCCGCGTATAGGAGAGAGTTCCCGCCAATTTGCAGTTTCCTTTGCAGGATGCATTTCTTCTTTGCAGCACAGAAATGCACAGTGCAAAGAGTTCCCGCTATTCGGATGCAAATTTGTGCCCCGCTATTGGCCAGTGCTAAATTATTCACACGTGGCGGCTAGTAATTGGCTCGCTGGCCATTTAAAATTCCGCGCGACTTCCGCCCAAGTCGAAGAGCTTTGAGCACGCTGCAGAGTGCCTCTGAAGTTATCTGACTTGCGGCTGCCGATCGATAGACTGATCCACCTATCGATCTTTCTTCCCGTCACCGAGCGCAACCCCGACGTACCCCTTTCCCCGCCGGCTTCGAATTGCGGACGGATTGGGCTTGGGCCCCGCCAGCTGGAACAACTCGTGTGGTTGTTCCGACGACCGGACCACCTGCGTCGTGATTGCAAGCGGCGTGAGTAAAGTTTTTGCAACCAATAAGTTGTGTCTGCCTCTCCATTCACCAGCCCGCCCTGACGTACAAGCATAACTCGAGTCGGCCCTGGCCGTCTGAGACACCTACATTAGGAAAAGGACAAGAAGTGCATCTTGAAAGGCAAAGCCTGTGAGGTAGACATTTGGAGACCGGAGTGTCTCTCACCATTGATGAACCCTGGAAGCTGAGGAGACGTCATTAAGCAGGAATCTGTGTTAGAATCGCTGCTGGCCTGTCTTGCCTTACCCCAGTCTTGCGATTCTGCAGTTCCTGAGGTGATTATCACCCTTTTCCTCCCTTCTGTTATATGTATATTTACCCTGTTTGTCATTTAATGTATATTTGTAGATAGTAGTATATTAGTAATAGGTATATGTAATAGGTATACTTTTTGATAGATTATAAGACAGAGGTTGTCATTATAGGAATTGTTGTTAATAAACTGTTTATTTGTTGAACTTCAGTTTGTGTACATAGTTCCTCAATTAGTTAAGGGTCTAGGTATGATAGATGCCAGAGCCCAGGTCCGCCCTCTGGCTCTGTCCCATCCATCGTCTGGAGTAGATGATTCACTAGAATACTTAGGTTAAATTTATTTGGCCTCAACACTATGGGCATAAGCCCAGAAGACTATTGGACATTATTTGCGAGAGATGGCTAGAGAGGGAGCCAGGAGAAGCAAGATAACCTCTCCTGGTGCAGGAATGTCAAGAAAGACTGAAAAGAGTGAGGAGTTTGGATCAAGAAAATCGGGGGCAAAAACAGCTGAGGCAGAAACAGAATTATGATTTGCATGCCAGAGACAGAGAATTTCATGTAGGAGATTGGGTGCTGGTTATGTTGCCTGATAACAACCATAAGCTGTTAGCTAGGTAGCAGGGACCCTTCCAAATTATGAGGAGATTAGGCCAGGTAAATTATGAAGTCTAGAGGACAGAACCTGTTAGAAAGAGACACAATTACCATATTAACTAAGGGTGTGTGTAGACAAAAAAAAATTTCCTGTTTAGGTTGATACAACTGCATTTGTGATTGCACGACCCAGGATTTCCCGCCACTTTAAAGTCCATTTAGCGCCTTAAACCAACACTACTCAGAGGTGTTTTAATTTGCATAGAACACTGTATCAAGACACCCAAAGGGTGCATAATTAGAGACCACTGGCGATGATTACCACAGCATCTATGGCAGGTGGTAAGAGAAGAGATTAACCAACTGTTACAGCTGGGAATTATAGAAGAATCCCGTAGTCCTTGGAGAAGTCCTTTAGTTATAGTTCTGAAGCCTGATGGATCAATAAGGGTATGTGTGGACTATAGGGAACTTGCATTTGACACATTTCCAATGCCACAAGTGGAGAAACTGGTAGAAAGGATAGGCCAATCAAGATATATCTTGGCATTAGATCTTACAAAGGGATATTTGCAGATCCCTACGGCGACATCAGATAAGTAGAAAACAGCATTTGGCAACCCGTGGGGTTTATTCCAGTTCAGACGAATGCCGTTCAGGCTACACAGGGCAGCTGCATCTTTTCAATGACTAATGGACAAGATTTTAGCCCCACATCAGAGTTATGCTATAGTGTTTTCAGAGAATTGGAAGCAACATTGTCAGCATTTAAGGGCCATATTGCAAGAATTAAAGGGGGCCTGGTTAATAGCAAACCCTAGTAAGTGCACACTTGGTAAAGAAGAGACACGGTATTTGGGTTTCCAAGTATTTCATAGATATTTCATAGACATTAGGGCCTGAAGGGACCTTGGAAGATCATTGAGTCCAGCCCTCTGCCCCAGGGGCAGGAAGTCAGCAGGGGTCATAGATCATCGAGCCCAGCCCCCTCTGCCCCAGGGGCAGGAAGTCAGCAGCGTTCATAGGATCTCAGCAAGATAAACATCCAAATTTCTCTTGAAGGCGTTCAAAGTAGATGCTTGAAGCACCTCCGACAGCAGGCTATTCCAGACCTTGGGGGCTCAGACAGTAAAGAAGTTCTTCCTTATGTCCAGCCTGAAACGGTCTTGAAGGAGTTTATGACCATTCAACCTTGTCATCCCTTGGGGTGCTCTAGTGAACAAACGTCCCCTCAGATCCTGGTGAGCACCCCTGATAAACTTATAGTAGGACATGGACAAATACAACTGGTAGCAGACAAAGTTGCAACAATACATAATTATAAATTACTGTGACGGCGGCACACCACCATCACGGGCACAAGGAGAGGTGAGGAAAGGCTGCGGGGCAGACAAAACCCCAGAACAGAACCCCGGAGGGGGTAACTTACCTCTGGGAGACCCGGTGGTGCCGGAGCCAAGACTGCGGTGGCAGCTGCAGCCGCAGCTACAGCCGCGCAAGCCAGCATTACGCCAGCTATTTAAGCAGCTGTTCCCAGTAAGGGAGACAGCCAGGCCAATCGCGGCAGCTTATATGGCCGCTGCAGGAAAGTTTAAAATCCCCAACAGCACCTGCGGGGAGGGGAAGCCAGAGAGAGAGAGAGAGCAGGCAGCACATCTGGCGTGCTGAGGCTCCTACCAGGGAGAGGCACAAGCTAATCTATGCCGTCCTGGCACCAGAGGCAGGGGAAGCCTCTAACTCTCTAGCAGAGGCAAACAAGGGGAAATCTCCTCCTTCACAACAGAGAGCAAGTGGGGAGAGACCAGGACTCCCCTTTGGAGGTACCAGCACTCCTCCTAGGGGAAGTAGAGCAGAGGACGGGTGCAGAATCCCCTGGAAGTCTCTGAGTAAGGGAAGGCGGCTCCGTAACCCTTTCTGCTCCAGGGGAATATTATTTCTAAGAGAAGATAGGGTGGAGGGACACCAAGAGATACAGGAAGAGCTGAGGCTGTACCCCTGCAATTGTAAAATCAACGGCGGGCAAACCCACAGAGGACTGAAGATCACCATCCCACCTGCACCGGATCGGTTGGCGAGTGGACGGGGTGTAGGCGTGACGGCGCCCCGTAGAACAATGCACACAAACAACTGTGAGTACACCCATGTTGAAGAACCCCTCTGAGAAGAACTCCACTGGAACCCCCTCATCAAAATTTACCAGCAAAGTCATGGCAGGCGGGACAAGGGCAGGGGCTACCTCACCCACGGGTAATACCTGACATAAGACCTCCGTCATCACAATTACCTAAAACAGCTGTTCCCAACGCGGTACCTGCAGGCACCAGGACGCCCCCTCAAGGTTTATTCAGGTGCATTTTCACGATCAGTAAAAGTCATTATTCCAACAAAAAATACTGTCACTGCCAATTGAACTTTGAATATCAACACTTCAAAAAAAAATTTACAGGCTGTACACAACGGCTGCCAAAATGAGATCGAGTATATCTGACTGACACAGTGATGGAGTGGCGCTTACTACTTCCTCCCCAAAAGGAACTATGTGCATGCGCATATTCAGAGTTACCTTGAGTCAGCCATGAGAGAGCGACTGGCTGAATTCAGTCATGTAACTACGTGTAACGTGTTCAAAGTGTTTCCATATCAACCACATCTCTGACTTTAAAAGGTTTTTTTGGATGCGTGCTCAATCCAGAATTCTAAAAGGTAAGTTGTTAATATTTTTTGCTAATATAAAGGGACATCAAACATATGACATGCTAGATATGTTTATTGAGAGGTATCTACATAAATTCATTTTATTTGACAGCAAACAAATATTCAATGTTGTCAAGAAACTTCTGACTCTTCTTTGCTTGTGCCACTTGATCATCCTTAACTGCAACTTTCCTTTTTGCTAGCTCTAGCTGTGTTCTTCTTTCCAAATAAAAGATTGTAAGCTACATATTAACATAAATATTTAACTTGGCAAAATGACAGCACCTAGTAAGAGACAACATACTTATTGTTTTAACACTGACTGGGAAGAAGAATACTGATGTATAGACTACAAAAGAAAATGTCTTTGCTTGTTGTGCAATTCTAGTATTGCAATAATGAAAACACCCTTTAAGACAAACTATAGTTATTTTAATACTGAATATCTACTAAAATCTCATTTCAGGAAGGAAAAGATTAATAAATTGAAATCTAAACTAGCATTACAGCAGTCATTTTTCATCAGACCTGTACAAAAATCAAGGAATGCCACCATTGCACCCCTTTAAAATTGCTCACTTGCTAGAAAAGAGAAAGAAGCCATTTCTAGATGGTAAGTTGCTGAAGGCAGCATTTCTAGTTGGTTGATTCCCTTTGAAGGATTTTCAAACAAACCAGAAATTATATCAGTGATAAAAAACTTGCAGCTCTCTAATAACAGAGTCACAAGAAGGATAGAAGTGATTTCAAGTGATATGAAAATTCAATTGAAAAATCGATTTAGAAAGGTGTCTTTGGTTTTTACTTCAGCTTGATGAATCTACAGACACAACAGATACTTCACAACTGGCAGTAATGTTGCGAATGGTATTTAATGACTCGACTGTAAAAGAAGGGTTACTAAAAGAATTGCCTATAAAAGGACCAACAAGAGGTGAAGATATTGATTACACCTTTAAAAAGTATGCAACGGAAATAAATCTGCCTTTCAAAAAGCTATCCTCCATTACTACCAATGGGGGACCTGCTATGATTGGCATAAAGAATGGATTCATTGCCCTCTGCAAGAGGGCTAACTCATTTCCTGAGTTTATATCTTATCATTGTATTATTCACCAAGAAGCTTTGTGCATGAAAGTGCTTTGATTTAGAGACATAATGAATGTTGTTACAAAAATAATCAACTCTATTCGGGCATCCTCTTTACAACACAGACTTTTTAAGGCACTCTTGGAGGATGTTGAAAGCAAAAGTAGTGATCTTATACAGCACACAGAAGTCAGGTGGTTAAGTAAAGGTAATGTCCTTGCAAGATTTATAAGCTTACTGACAGAAATCAAAGTGTTTCCCAAGTCCAGGAATGAACACGTGAACAAACTTTATGAGAGTTCTTGGTTAGCGGATTTAGCCTTTCTTGCTGACTTAACCCCAAAATTAAACAGTTTGAAACTTGAGCTTCAGGGAAAAGATAAATATGTGGCTGAAATGATCAGTGCTGTAAATTTTTTAAATCCAAACTAGTCTTGTGGAAGTCACACATGGAAAGGAAATCTATTCTGCATTTCTAAAATATGAGACAAATTATTGGGGGAAATGATTTCAATGCCACACCATTTGTAAACCACATTAAAATACACCATTTGTAGACCACATTCAAAAGTTCACTGACATAATAGGGACACTGCAATTTGTACCAATAGTCCCTTCCTTGATGGGGTTTTTCCTGAAACCTCCACCAAGGAAAAGTTTGAAGAACAGGTTCCAACGGTTTACTATAATTGAACCAATTGTACCAATTTTCTTGAACCCATTCAGCCCAGTAAAAATGATAGATACTGCTATATTTATTAGAGAAGCCCTGCAAGGAGGAGTTGAAGAACTAGAACTTGAGATTTGGGATCTACAAAACAATCCGCTTCTGAAATCCCACTTAAGTAATAGTAATTTTTGGAGCCTGCTTGACCAAACAAGTTTCCTTTGCTAAGAAGTGCTGCTTTTAAGGTAAAATCTTATTTTGGCTCAACGTACCTTTGTGAGCCGCTATTTTCAACAATGAAAATAAAAACAGAGACAGATCACCAATCTGATAATTGTTTTTGAGCAGGGCTATCATCTTACACCCCAAATTATGAAAAGTTGGCTGATGAAATGCAGTGTCAGTATTCATATTAGTACAGACCTGAATAAAGCCATGAATACCTCAGAATTAATTTTGATTTACTTCACAACACAATTTTTTTAACTTTGTACTCTTTTGAAGTTTTACGAATGTTTTCTGCAAAACTAAAATAAGTAACTTGGAATTCGTCTTTTTTACCTAAATATTTTTGTAAGAAAAGGGAAGCTTAATTTTGAAGTTGCGGATCTAATGCAATTAGGTAATGGATGAGATGATCAGATTGATCTAAATAATATTCATATTGGCGCCCGCTGCTTTGTTCTTGCAATTCGAACGTGCCCTTGGGCACATAAGAGTTGGGAACCCCTGACCTAAAGCCTTGAAACAACTTAGGTATTTTCTAGGTTTTGCAAACTATTACAGGAGACTTATTAGAGCAGGGGTGGCCAACCAGAGGCTTCGGAGCCACATGTGGCTCTTCAGAAGTTAATGTGTGTCTCCTTGAATCTTTGCACAATCACACGGTGACCAGCTTCCATAGCTGTTACGTTACGTCACGTGATGTGACTGTTCACAGTGAGCACATTACTCAGTTTGGACTCGGACATGGGAGTGTAAACAGTTTGTGCTGCTGTGGAAATTTTTATCAAAATTTTTTTGAATAACCATTTAACAATGGAAGGCAAATGCAAACAGAAAAGAAAGTACAAAGATGAAAATCAAGGCTTCCAACAGGAGTGGGAGAATAAGTACTTTTCGTTGAACGTAATGGTAAGGCCATGTCTTCTTTGCCAGACGTGTATCTCTCAGTTCAAATCTTCAAACTTGCAGTGTCATTTCACTTTGAGCCATGAACATATGGATCAAGAATTCCCACAAGGTTCTGAACTCTGCACTTTAAAACTAAAAACTTTGAAAAAACAAATGGATGTGCAAGCCCAGTTCTTCACCAGATTCGCCAACCAATCGCAGACTGTAATGTTAGCTTCCTTTTATGTGGCCTGGCACTTGGCCTGTGTGAAAAAGCCCTACTCTGATAGCAAGTTTATAAAAATGTGCCTCACTAATGTGATTTAATTTCTGTTACCAGAGAATGAGAATCTACAGGAGAAAATTTCTGGCCTGCAGGTTTCATGCTACACAATAGAACGCAGAATCTTGTACCTGAACAGTGACATTGAATCGCAACTGCACTTGCAATTTCAGCAGCGTGAGCATCACTTTGGATGAAACGTCTGACATACAGGATAAACCTCAGTTATCGTTATTTGTCCGCACCGCTTTTGATGACTGTGTTGTAGGGGAAGAACTCCTTGATATAGTTTCACTAAAGGACAGAACTCATGGACGAGATCTTAAGAAGGCATTGGTGTTGGTAGCTGCAAAAAACAACTTGCCTTTGCAGAAGCTCACAGCCATTGCACAGTGCAATGGCTCTCAGAAGGTAAAGTTATTTCCTGTTTTGTCGAGCTCCTGGAACCCATAAAATTGTTTATGAAGGAGAAGTACAGAATACACTTCAAGCTTACAGATCCTGTGGTGGGTTCTAGATTTGGCATTTCTTGCAGACATGGCTGCTGCATTTGGATAAACATGGACTTACAACAAAAATTACGGCTGCTGTCTAATCTAGTGCAAAGCGTATTTGCATTCATTAACAAACTGCAGTTGTTTCACAGACAAATGCTTGAGTGAGAGAGAACATACTTTCCCACACTGTCACTTCAAGCCAGATCAAAAGGAGATGCAACAGAACACCTAACACAAAGCACAACTAGATATGCAAGCATGATTAATGATCTTAAGGACAGTTTTGAAAAAAGATTCCTGATTTGCAGTGGAAAAGACCTCAAATCAGATTTGATTGACCCTTTTAGCGCTGAAGCTCACTGTCTGAAGCCCCCTTTAGTCACCGATGAAACATCCCAGATGGAAACAATAGAACTTTAGGAAGATGACAGGTTGAAATATGTTCAGAAGACAGAGAGGACCCTTACGTTCTGGAAGTCCATTCCAAAGGATAAATACCCCAACATCAGAGGTGCATCCTAAAATTAATCTCGATGTTTGCCTCAACCTATCTTTGCAAGTCTGTTTTCTCGACACTCAAGCATGTGAAGTCCAAGCACCAATCCGTTTTGACAGACAGCCACTTAAGAGAACTTCTGCGTGTGCGTACAACTGAACACAAAACAAACTTGAAGGGAACTGTTGAAAGCAAGGATTGCCAAAAGTCCCACTAAGTAAAAGGGTACGTTTTTGTTATTATCTTTAACTATACATTATAAATGTATAAATTACTTATAGATTTAAAAATTATATAATGATTATGTGTGTGAATATATAATTATATATATATATATATATATATATATATATATATATATATATATATGCACACACACACACACATATATAATCGTTCCATATTACTGTGGCTAAATTCTGGCTCCTTCTCAGACTCAGGTTGGCCACTCCTATATTAGACACTATAAAAAAAGTTTGGTCAATATGTGTGGTGGGAACCATTGTTCATTTGGTCCCC
This sequence comes from Alligator sinensis, assembly GCF_000455745.1. NCBI lineage: Eukaryota > Metazoa > Chordata > Crocodylia > Alligatoridae > Alligator > Alligator sinensis. The sequence continues at coordinate 227,322 of NW_005842304.1, read as the reverse complement.
CACAGATACCAAGGTGTTAAATATAACATTACATCTGGTCATTGTTGTGTTTGCTGGTGAGATTGTTACATAAGTTAGCATGTACGGAATGTGGTGTGTTATATTAAAGATGTATAAGAGGATGTGAGTTTTGACAAGAGAACAAACATATGGGAAGTTATGAAACAGTGAATATTTAAGTGTATAAAGTTTGGCAACACATTTGTCATTAATCATTGTTAGTTTTGCAATTTACTATGGTCCTTATTGAAAAGCTTTCGCCAACCAAGTGCTATCAGCAGTTTTAAGAACAGCACAGCCTCCACATGATGTTGCTGGTGCTGCTACACAAGGTGGAATACATTGGGGGAGTCTGCAGTCTTGAACACTGCAACTTGGTTGAGGTGGTGGAGGTTTCTGGAAAAAAACCACCAAGGGACTGTCTGAGTGACTGGTTGAATGGAAGATTGACAGGAATGGAGTGATCGAAAGGGGTAAAGAGGGCTGATTCTGAGGAACTGAGCCTGTTTGGTGTGTGGGTGCTGCTCAGAGCTGCCATTGTGCACTCACTAGGTGTGATCTCTCATGACCGGTCATAGCCTCAACCCCATGAATCCCATTGTCGGCTTGGAAAGCGGCCTTGAAGACTGTTGAGGGTAAAGCATTACCCCTTCCCTGGGTTTAAGGACTGAGCCTTGGAGCTAAGGGAAGTCCTTGGTGGGAGAGAGGCTTCAAAGGTTTTACTACTGTTCACAGAGTCAAAGGTGATAATGCCTTTGACAGAATCTAAACCTAATCTTGGCATTAAACTGTACCATGCCTGTGACAGTTAGCAACACTGCTGCTTTCACAAGTCTGAGAGCAGAGCTCTATTTTGATCTCTAATCTGTGTATACAGTCTTCTAGAATCCATTGTATATAATTGTATTATTGTTCTTTCAATTTACTTATATATTTATATCTCTTTTTAAGACTGTTTCAGTATTGTCCTGTTGTTCAAGCGTTCATCTGAGTTTGTGGTCTTTGGTAGCTAATTAAGTATCTGTCAGTTAGAGCTGGGCTGAAAGCTTACAGCTGACATTGTAACAGGCCCTCACCATTTAATTAAAGAAACACAAATGTGCATAATTATTATGTCTCCCTCACCACAGGCATGCACAGTACAGATTGTCTTTTTTTTTGTTCGTGAATCTTACTAATAAAATTCAAAGCCATAAAGGAAATACACAATGTCCGAGTGAGGGACTAACGTAAGAAGGATGGGGGTGAGGAGGAGAACGCAACTAGGTTACAGAAAATACAATGTTAGCCAACTAAGCCCAGGGGGAGGGGGAGAGGGTCGCAATGCTAAGAGAGGAAGAAGATAGGTACACACAAACCCATACAATGGTCCATAATGGTGGAGGGGACACGTTGACAAAGTTCCTCAGTCTATAGATTCTTATCATGGGGGTCCTCTTTGGGTAGAAGGGAGTTGTCCGCCATATTGGTGCCAGACCTGACATGAGGCTAGCTAGCATTTGTTACTTTTGTCCTATGGTAATGATGTATGGCACTACTCAGTTTGACCATTCTGTGACCCTCTGACTTAGATGGCTGTGGAGAATCACTGGGACTGGGACTCAGTATGGGTGAGGAATCCTGGAGCAGGCTGCATGGAAAGTTTCTGGGGCCATGTGCAGTTGGAATATAAAAAGAATTTTTGCCTCAGAGAGTGTGTGCTTGAGAGGGTGTATGAGAAAAAGAGTGTGTGTGAGGGAGGGAAAGCTAGGGAGTTGTGTGGCCTGAGAGGTTGTTGCCTGGGAGGTGGATGTGTAAGTTGTGTGTATGAGAGGAAGTTTCAGTTGCAAGTGGTGTGAACTACAAACCAGGTTGCATTTATTTATGGGATCATTTTGGATGTGTGGTCCCTGCTATGCCTTCCAGTACGTGTACTGTTGCTGGTTGAATCAGGCCACATGAAAAGTGTGTGGGTGTCCATGAGTGGAAAGGGTGTGATTGGAATAGAAAATGACTGATCTCCAAATTGAGCAACCAATCCATCCACCTGATGCAGTGATATGATCCACCACTGGATAAAGGGGAGACTGCTAGAGTTCGTCCCAGTTTTCCTGTCCTTCCCTGGTAGTTCCAACTCGTGGTGTCCTAGTATCGCTCAACCCCCACATCTTTTCCTCCCTGCCTTAAATGTTCTCTGTCCTGTATGTCTTGTAACAGTTTTGTAAATAGATCTATGTAAACAGTTAGCATAGACCAGTGAAATTTATGGATGTAATTATATGGAATTTTTTATTTTCCCTGAATAAACCATTGCTATTCATTTCAGCTAATGATGGTGTAGAGAGGCTTTCTTCAAAATGGGTAACTTCAGACTATTTCATACAGGGTAGTCAGATATCAAGTTGATAGACGCCCGAGGTCTCGCTAAGCTCTGTAGCGTCTGTCCGTCAAAGCCTTTTATTTGGCTGTGAAGTTGGGTTTACCCAAGTTTCTTGAGTGTAAATCCCCCCCCTTGGAGTTTTCCAACAAACAATAAAAGTGTGCGACTGGAGTGCTTGATGAGTGACAGGTGATTGATGACTCATTTGGTGCTTCTAATCATGTCCCCCCTACATGCAGAAGAGAAGCACCAGCTGCCAGTGGAGATGCACTTGCAAGGACACCACCACCATTGGCTAGCACCCTCTGCACATGCCACCAGAGGCAGTGCTGGTGGGAGGCTTGGGGTGGAAGGACCTATAGCCACCCCTCCCAGCACAAAGGTCAAAAGTCTTGTTTTTAATTATTATTATTATGTGGATGGTGCTGGACACAGTGTTGATCCATACATCTGTAAATTTTAATTGCAACAGCAAGTCGGTGACTCTCTCTGGCAGCTGCAGCATTATTTACAGGCAGCCCTTTATACAGTACCATGACGGGGGCAAAGTCCCAGACCCAGTCACAGTGCTGGCACACCCACCTGTCTTTTGGGCACACCGCCTGCCTTACTCACTTGCCACGTCTTCTTGTAAAGTAATTAGGATGTTAATCAGGTGGGAGGCTGTCCTTCAAGCACCCTTATGTCAAGTGGCGGTGCATACATGACTCCGACCTTCCCTTATCGTGTCCTATGCCTCGCAGATGACATCTGAGTTGTGCTATGTATGGTCCAGCTTGAGGCTGGGCCCAACTCGGCACATTGTTAGGGCTCATACTGCCCTGTTCTGGGCCTTACACATACCACTTCCCTCTCACTGAGGCCTCTACCACTCTGCCTGCTCTCACTGGGCCTCTTGCACCCTTGCTCCTCACTGAGCCACATGCACCCTGCCCTGCTCCCTGAAGTGGCTCCCGTAGGCCATTAGGCTTGTTTCTACACTCCTTGGCCGGCCAACGTGCAGCCTTTTGGGCCTCTCTCGCGACCCACACCTAAACAGTGGCCAGGCAATTCAACAAACACTGCGCTGACTTTACCCCTAGCCCATCACTTGGTAACTCAACCCACAGGTTCCACAATTGGAGCCAATTACTCACCCCTACTACTCACGGCTCCCTCCGAGTTGGCTCACTTGGCGCCAGGCTCACTTGCGGCCTCACACGCCCAAAAGCTTACCTGGGCCTCACCACTCACCCCCATCTCCCTGGGGCCTCATCACCCCCCACAGGCTCAGGTACCACCCCCATGGGCATGCCTGGCACTACTCCTCTTATTGGGCTCAGGTGCCTCCAGTTGGGCATGCCTGACCCCACTACTCTCCACAGTCTTCCACCCCTATGGGTTCAGGTGCCACTCCCATGGGTATGCCTGGCTCTGCTCCCCTCTGATCTTAATAACCCACTAAAATAGGGGGGGCTGGGGTTTTAAGGCACCCCTCCTCGCCTTTCACCAGAAAGGTAACTGGCCTGGGGACTGTCCCACCACAGCCAGTCCCACCAAGCCACCCTTCCCCAGCGGAGTGCGGTTTTCAGTCATACCCAGGACCAGGAGCCTCCTGCCATCCCCAATAGCTCCTGACCTTAACTCCAAGATGTTCCATGAGCAGCAGCATAGCTGGGTGTTGTTGCTCCCTCGGCTGCTGGCAGAAAACTGCTGCCTCAGCCCTGAGAGCCAGGATCTTAAAATGGCCGCCTCACCAGGGCTGGGCTACACCTGTCTGCTGCCTGCTCTCCTCAGACACCAAAGGTGCTCTGCCACCTACGTTCCCCCTTAAAATGGTTCCGGGGGTGGGGGCTTTCCCTGCTGCTCACAAAGTAGGCTCACTCAGAGCCTGCAACAGCCCTTAAGTGGTGAGCATCCTGTTGGTGCTCCCCCACAAGTACATTACTGTGACACTGAGCATCACACAATAAATAGTAAATATTAGCATAATCTCATAAAACATCACATGACAATAAGTTGAAGGTCAACTACGTGGTAGAGTGAAGCAGTGAAGTTGAGGTATCTATGTTTGTTGCTTGAGAGTAGTCAGGAGCCTCTGACTGAAGTGGATCTATTTTTATTCAACTGACTGTGTCATTACGGGTGCTTGCACTAGTCCAAATGAAAAGGCACTCAACTAGTTTCTAAAAATGAATCGCTGTTCCATGCTTAAATTACCCCAGGTCCATGTTTTGTCTTCTAGACCTTTGAAGGGAGATAAGATCATTCATCATGGCCAAATGTAGTCATAGTCTATGGTCTATAATTAAGAAATAGTACAAAAGTTTCTTTGAACGAGACTTACGGTTGAGACAGTACCAGCACTACAACAAAAGCTGACAGCCCTGAGACTGGCTAGCTACTAAGTATTTGCAATAACCAGAGATCCGAATGCAGTTCAGAATGCTTGTCACTCAAAGTAACCAACCTTTTTAATAAAGGAGACTTCCCTGAACTGATTGCCCAAGAGCCAAGCATTAAGAAAAAAATCAAGTTAGCTTCAAAACAGCCAGATATTTCTAGCTTTTGTTGTTATTGTTCAAAATGGCTAAAACATTAAAAACCAGAGATAAGCTTGGCGAAGTTATTCATTTCCTCCCTCCTTATTTAGCACAGTTCTGTGGGAACTAGTGTTCATTTGATGACAACTTACGAATTTAACTTCTAGCAATTTAGTGACAGCTGCCGGCAGTTTACGTTTTCACCTTGCAAGAGCAGCGAAAAGTGCCAAAAATAAGGCAGTTAGAGGTTAAAAAAAGTTAGACAGTATATATAATGTTTAGCTTTTCTACTATTAGTTTTGCTCCATCTTGCCTTAAAATAGTTTGCTAATCATGGCAAAAATATTCCCATTTCTTATTCTTGCAAGCCATGCTTTAGGAATGATTTGATGTTTATTGGCAGCTGTTATAACTACTATGAAAACATATCAGGTTGTGTGTTTGAAATTTATTAAATCAATGTGATTAAAATATTGTAATTTTAATTTTCTTAAAGGTGTTTACATAGGCACAAAGAAAGTGTGCACTGATTTATAACCAGATAGCTACATTAAGGCTAGAAAATTTGCTTTGATTGCTTTTTGAGTTGGCCTACCATAAAAGGTTATCAATATTTTCTTTACTGAATTGACCATTTGTTTTGTGAAATGGAGTTTCTATAACTAGATATAATCAAGTGGAAGCCATTTTTCTTCTATGCAAAAGCTCTACAACCCCAGTTTCAGAAACCAGATCACAGACTCAGCTCTCCAAAAGACATGTCAGCAAGATGAAGGAGCACATCACTCTCCATCTCTTCCAAGCACCCTTATTTAGTAAGCCTGGCTCTATTCACCCTTTTTACCACCTCAGTGATAAACCCCATGAGGCCCTCCAAGTCATGTTAGTTGGAGAATATCACCACGTGGTCCCCAACAGCCACACAGGGAGGTAAACAGGTCACAGCCCGGCTTGCTCCACCTTCAAAGGGGGTTGTCAGGTTGGCTGCATGGATCTCAGGTTTGCTTTCTTACCCTGCCCCCACTTAAGAACTGCTGTACTAGCTTAGGCTAAGGATCAACTTCAGTATCCCATACTTTGACAGTGGCAAATAATGGTTGCTTTCGAGACACTAAAAGAAACAGGTAATTTGTAGAGAGTTCTATCCACTATCATACCATTTTGGTGAGCAGCAGGTTAATGCTGTTTTGACTTTGAATGTTATAGGCAATAGCCCCCTATAAACCTGTCCTCCATAAAGTACCACCTAACCCACTCAAAATTACTGGCTTGAACATCCCGGGACAATGAATTCCACAAAAGTATTTTTGTTTTAGGCGACTCCTAGCATTGGATGTGGGTTAAGAAATAAAGCTGTGGAGAAGGATATTTTCACTGGTCAGGGACAAAGAGCAGAAGTGGTTGGGGAGGATCACTTTCGATTCTTCCCCCCACTTTAGGGAAGAGGTTGTACTCTCATTATTTTATTCCGTCTCTGTAGTTCTTCCCCTTTTGTTATAAGCCACCCTAAGACTGTATGAAAAGGTGGCACACGTACACAAGGCTCGCTAGATTTAAGACCTAGTTCCACCAATTCTTTTTTTCATTCCATGGATTTTTCTAGATGGTGGTTTTCCCAAGCTGAAACCTTTCAGCCTTTTCAGCTTCTCCTTATATGAAGGCCATTCTGCAGGCCTGATTGATCTTTCGTGCCCCTGCTCTTTTCCTTAGCTACTTCCAGCATAGGAAAGTTCACCGTGGACTTTCTAGGGACGCAACAGTGACTCTGCTTCACTCCCTTTCCTAGCAGCACTTCATATCCTGTCTGTTCGTCTGGTCAGCTGGGCACTCACAGCAGCAGCCCTGTCCTTGGAGACCCACCGATGACCCCCAATCCCCCTCTGGGGACGGGAACCCGCAATTCAGCCCCATCCCTGCGCGCAGCCGGGGCTGTGGGGTTGCTCAGCGCAGTTTCATCTGCTCTTCCGTGGGTTTGTAACTCTTTCTGGAACCCTCTGCCCGCAGCTGCGACTCGCTCCTCCCCTCCTCATGGCGAAGGCCCAGGCCCCCTCCCTACTCGACAGGCTGCGGGGCCCCGCACCGCCTCACGCCGGGGCTGGGAGGGCGACACAGCGCCCCGCACGCTCCCCCTCGCTTAGTGCTCTGAGAAGCGGGCGGCTAAGGAGACCCCGCCGCCTG
>NW_005842304.1:188262-219774 GCF_000455745.1 Alligator sinensis | reverse complement strand
GCTGGAGGTGCGGCTCGGCTTCCCCTGGCCCGCAGCGCAGCGCTGTGTGGCCCGGGCTGGGAGCGGGGGGGACCGCGGGGAAACGCCGATGGGCTTTTGCGGGGTCACTCGGAAAGCGAGCTGGGTCTGAGCAGGGGGTCCCGTCCCGTCCTCCCTCCCGTTCCCCTCTTATATGCAGCCTTCACATTTAAGGTCTAGGACAGTGGCTCCCAAAGTCTGACAGATAGCACACACAACCTTCACCAGTACCACCAGCAACTTTTTGTCCTATCGAGTCATTATAATACGTCTGTTAACATGTACTGCTGACAGGTGGTCTAGTACCTGAACTGCAAATTGGGAACCACTGGTGTAGGCAGTTCTGATTCGGACATCCCCACCTTCAATAGCTACCCACCCTCCTCCTCCAAGAGTTTGTCCCAGCCCTTTTTGCATCTAGGTAAATGGGCAACTGTCAGTGGCAGTGAGCGCCACACTTCAATGACTCGCTGCAGGGAAAAAGAACTTCCCTTTTTTAGTTTTAAACTGACTACTTGGTAGTTTTGTTTTATGACCCCTAGTTCTTGTATTGTGAGAGTGAACGATAAATCCCTGTCTACTTTCTTTTTGCTGTTCAATATTTTGTAAACCCTTATCGTGTCCGCCCCCCTCCCCCCCCCCCCCAGCCTCTCTTTTCTAAATTGAATAGGTCTGAATAGTTTTCAGTTTTTCCAAACTGAATCTCAGCAGTCAAATAATTTGATGCTTTACCTTTAGAGGATGGTTACAGATGATACAATGTTTGGACGGGTGCTTTGCATTTAGAAAGGAAGTGGCATCATTAGAACCTTCTTGGTGTCTTTTAAAATGTCAGGTTGTTGACTTAAATTGTAAATAGCTGATCTAAGTAATGGGGAAAGAACAAGTGAGAATTTGCAATGTTAAAAAATTTTGATTAAAGCAGCAGTTGGGAACCTATATCCTGGGAGCTGGATCCAGCCCACAGAGCCGTTGGATCCAGCCCATGGAGCTGGATGGGGCTTTGGAAACAAGGGGCTTCTGAGCCACCGATGGGCAGCAGGGAGAAGTGCTGGCAGTGGCCAGGTATTAATTCCAGCTTGCCTTGGACCCAAGATGGATCACTCCAGCCTGCTGCCCAAAACCTTTGCCAACCACTGGATTAAAGCATGAATTTGTCTCTTTGCTTTATTCTATGATGTGTAGTTATTACAATAATAATAATTCCAACTGCTGCTTTAATTTGAGAACCTCTAAGCATTTTGCAAATAGGAAACATTTAAGAAATTAAGTAATTAAGAAATTAAGTAATTAAGAAAGATATGGGGATTCATCTTCAATCCATTTTAGAGTTGAACAGTGATTTAATAATACTTAGCCAGGTTGCACGAAAATTTAGAACAGGAAGGGAAAAATATCACATCCAACCGAAACCACAGAGGGAATTTTCAGAACAAAATGGGGAAGAAAGTAGTTACTTGAGAATTTGGCCAGGTAAATAAATTCATTATTCTTATCTCCGTACTTAATGTAACCTTTAGTTTCAGCTTCAGTTTTGAGTATCTTAGCTTTTATGAGTCCACATTAGATTTTTAGGGAGCCTCCAAACAAGTGTTCACATGTGTTTCGCCAGGGCCAAATAGTGGTGCATAGGTGTGCTACTAGTATGTGTCCCTGGGGAACACCTGTGCATGCGTGCTGTGGCACATGGCAAGTTGCCCCATGTCGGGAAGGGGAGGCTGGGACCAGCACACCTACGCTGTCCTCAGCAGTGTTACCTAGGTCCTGGGGGCCTCCCGGGGCTCCAGCAGTGGTGATCCGAGCACACGGAGCCTGACTAGAAACTGAAGAATGGTTCCGGTAAGCTAGGCTCTGGTTTTGGGTGGCACATGCTGCCACCATGTGTGCCACCCCACTCTTTTTTTTGGCATGGGTTTTTAAATTAGCAGTGCAGCGAATATCTGCATGTGCAGTGCATTTGGTTTGTGGCACCACTGACGGGTCTGTGGTGCTGCAAATCCCGTGTGCGCTCATCTGGATGCACTCTTAGGGTGCCTTAGTTTTATTTCAAGTGGTGAGTCCTCAGCCAGTGTGGAACTCATATCTTTAAAATGCTGTAATTTCACTTTCCCCACTTACTATTTTCATAATATTTTAGAAGTATAATGCACTAATGTATTCGGTGCTCTTTGCTATGTCTGATATGAGTCAAGCCCAATAACTGCAACATTTGAGGCTGAGTTTACTGCTGCAGGGGTATACTGTAGTCCTGGATTTTGAAGCAGTCTGCCTACATTACTTTCCAGTTGTCTGGACAAGTAAATGGATCAGTAGCTCTTCTGGTTTTGTGGCACTGAAATGAATGACCTGCATTTTTGGATAACTTTGAGTAAGGGCTACATCTGAGGTGATGAATATATTTCCTCCTGGTTCAGCTGGTCACAAAATAACTTGCTGTGTTGTTGTCCATCAAGTGTACAAAATAGAAGTCTCCTTGTCTCCTCCTTTCAGATTAATAATGTGGGCACCAATACAAGCTGGACTGTGCAAGAAGTCCTCTTCTTCCGCTCTGTAAGAAGTGGAAAACTTTTAGATTTTAAAAAAGTCAAAGGTGATAATGCCTTTGACAGAAATAAAGAACTATTTATTTAGATCTACAGTAAACACGGTTTCCTTCTGCAACCACTGGGTGTCAGTTATTGGCACTCATATCAGCGTTTCCCAAACTCTGACAAATTGCGCACCACGAATTTAAAATGATACAACCTTAAGTACCGCCAGCAAATTTTTGTCATGTAAAGTAATTATAATAAATCTGTTAACGCGTTCCACTGACAGGTTGTTTGCATACCACTGGTGGTACCTGTACCAGAGATTGGGAATCACTGCATTATATGATAGAATAAAAGACGCATTTAAATTCAAGTCATCAACTTTACTTCTTCAGTTAGAGATTTGAACCAGTGTAATACAAATTCATTGTATGCTAGGAATGAAAAAGGAGCTGATTTAAAACCAACTAGATTTGAAAACTGCCATCAAGTGTGGCCATGTATAAATGACTCACTTCAGTATTTATACGATTATGTTTGTTTGTTTTTTTCCTTCCAATTCAGGATTTTTGTTCTGTGATGATTAATTTGGAACACACACTTTTTCTGGAAAATTATTTAATAATTCTTCTGCAAAAGATTTAGCAAGTTTTCAAGATCAACAAACCAAGTAGAAATAACCTGATAACATTTGAATTATGTAAGGGAAAATTAAAAGCCATTATTAAACTAATGTTTATCATAGTCTAAATTTTATAAACAGCAGTGAGGTTTTTATGAAGAGAGATTTAAAAATGCAGTTTGTTTAAGCAAAGCAAAACATTCATTAGTGACTAGCAGTACCATGTTTTTATTATATAAGTCTGAAAGTGATACCCTGGTTACTGTTACTAAGAAATTGTGTTTTGTCCTGTTAGTAACAGGATATAGTTGTAGCTTTATATGTAAAAATTAGTTTGGCTTTGGAACTACTCAGCGTCCAAGGGGCTAAATCATTGAAATACAACATCTCTAGCACAAATGACACCTGTTATAACAGTGTCAGCAGTTGGCGGAGACCACATGACTTTCCTGCTGTCTGCCTCCCCACTGCCTGCCCCCTTGCTGCTGCTTTTCCCTCTGCAGCAGTGGGGGGGGGATGAATTTAGGATGACCCTCCAATATTTAGATTCTGTGCATGGAAAATTATAACATTTATTTTAATTTTTTAATTTAATTATTTCAAAAGATTCTTTTAATTATTGAGGGTCATCTTAAATTCAGAGTCATCCTGGATTTGGGTAAGTACGGTAATCCTGCCTTTGGTTGGACAAAGTTAGTGTGGTGTTCAGATGTTGACGTAGACAAATGAATTATAACCCATTGCATATCATGTATTTCTGAATATTTTGAATAAATACATTTACTTTCAAGATGTAAGTCTGTATATCTAAGACTCAGCATGCATTCACAATAAGCCAAGAACATTTGCCAGTGTTTTTTCTCCAGCACAAAATGAATAAGGAAAAACTCTGTATTTACAGTATTGAGTCTCTTATTCACAGAGATATTTAAAAATCAAAGACTGCATATTATTGAGCAGTTGTCAAAGAAATATACTTCCTTTCACTGCCAGCTTCCTATTGGTTCTCTGTTCCTTGTACTTTCATAAGTTCCATTTCCTTTAGTATGAGTTTTGAAAGTTCATAGATTTAAGTAGGGTTTGGCAATATACAGTCTGCAGGCTAGACATGACTCTCAGAGTCAGGAGGCTTCAGCAGTGTCCTGATGGCGGGGTGGGCTTTGCCTGTGGCCACACTGGAAAGGCACAGTGGGGAGAATTACAACTAAAGGGAGGGAGAAGCAGTGGCAGGAAATACAGCTGTAGTGGCTAGTTCATAACACCAGCCTGCCTTGGACCTGAGCTTAGTTGTTTTGGCCTGTGGCTCTGAAATGCTGCTAACTGCTGAACTTCAGGGTTGAGGATCAAATGTTTAAAAATGTTTAGGCAACCAAATTATCAAACTTCTTGCACACCTAAACACCTTAAAAAGTGTGCTTTAGCTCCAAAGTTTATAGGTGAACTAGACAAAACACTGAAAAATATGTTCAGGAGTGCACCTTATTTGATTCTTCTCTGTTAACTTTTTATAGCTTCTGTCTTGTCTTATATTAGCTCGTTATATTTTATTAGGTTCTCAGGACAGGTCATATATGAAACAAAACATCTCCTTCCTAAAGGCAAGAAGAACAGGAGACAAAATTTTAAAGTTATAAGTAGGAAATCTGTTCCTCAGCGAAAAAACACATAATAAGTAGTTAGACATGTCTGTTGGAAAATAACTACATTTTTACTTTTCAGGTGGGTTGGTCACTTCTTTGTAAATTAATAGAAGTTTGTCCAGCCACTCTGCCAAACATAGTGCCTCACGGTGTCGGGAAGGATTGGGAAGTACTTGGTGTTCATCAGTAAGTAGAGAAGTTCTACAAACGGATGCTGTATGTATGTTGGTTTCTAGAGTTCCTCTAGATTGAAGTAGGAAGGAAATGTGTTTTCTAGCATATCTTTAAAGAAAAAGGTTATTTCTTATATTCCTTTTATTCTAAAATTAGATTATCATTCGAATTTTATCATCGAAATAATGCAGAGTAAAATAAAATTTCACTGGGGTTCCAATGTAATGTGCTGCTAAAAATGGAATGATTGTTTGGAAAGCCAACGAAAGCATAGAAACTGTGGCAGCATAGAGGAAGGAATACTTATATAGAATGATTTGTCAGAAAGTGAACCAATAAATAGTGATTTTGTTTGCAACACCCACGATAGGAAAATCCTCTTGAATTAACTTGATCTAGTACTCTGTTAGTACCTTAGATATTGATCAGGGTGTTATGTTTGTGTCAAGCTATGTTAGTTAAAAGTTGTAGTGTCAGCTGGATTTTCTTCAGAGTTTCTGTATATTCATTTCATGGGGCATGATTATCACCAGGGATCCAGATCTTCCATTTCCCACAGGAAAACGGGGAAAAAATGTGGATTTTTCCCTTTTGACCGAGGGAAAAACAGATTTTTCATTTGAACATAGAAACATGTAGATTTTCCACTTTTGCAAAGAGCTGTCTGCAGCCTGGCAGAGTTATAGCCTGCAAGGGGCTGGGGGAGTGGGGAAGGGCAGTTAGGCAGGGGACACCATGTGTGCACTCACACATGCACCTGACTGCCAGACAGCCTGGAGAGCAGCTCCCGCAGCTAAGTCTGATGGGGGGGTGGGTTGAGACCCCCAGAGGGAGGGAGGGAGGGAGCTGGGCAGGGCTGAGGCAGCTGCTGCTGCTGCCCAACCCAGGCAGTGCTTGGGGCCTGGGGCCAGAATGTGGGAGCAGGATAGGGCCATGGGCAGCTTGTCTGGGGGGCTGGCGAGGGGGCTGACTCCTGGTTGCCGTGCGCACTCCCAGGGGAAGCATGGGGTACACGTGTCCCCCAGATATGTATGCGGGAAGGGGCAGGTCTGCTTGCTGCAGGCTTGGGTCTGCTGTCCTGCCCTGCTGCCTCCTCCCTCCAGGGCCACCATGGCCCAGCAGGTGGGACCCGGTGCGGCAGGCCAGTGCAGGGAAGCTTCTTGCTGCTATGAGCCCCACTGCCATAGTGAGATGCCCCCTGCCTGTCCAGCAGCAGCAGGGGCGGCAGCCTGGAGTAGTGGCCCTCGCTGCTGCCAGGTGGTTAGGGGGTGCCGCGCTGGGGTAGGGTGGAGCTTCCAGAAGTGGCCATGAGCTTCCCTGCCTGGCCTTGCTCTGCCCGGCTGCACTGGGCCCTGCTCACTGGGCTGCAAAGGCCCCGGGCAGAGGGCAGAAGGGCAGGGAGATTGAAGTGCGCAGCCTGCCCCCACCCCACCATGGGCTCTGTTCCAGCCATGCCAACCATGGGGGAGGGGGAGTCAGGCTCTGCTCCGCCACAGTAGCCACCTGCTACAAGTGGGAGACAGGATTCAGGCACCGCTATGGGGGGCAGAGGGCAGTGGGCCTGAGTCCCCAGTCCTATAGCGCTGGCAGCTGAAGACCCCCTCTGGCAGGAATTGGCAGTGGGGGGAACCTGTGGGTGTGGAGTAAGGGGCAGGGTTGGGGGGACTGGGTGGGGAGTGAGGGGCACTGGCAGAGCCAGGTGGCTGTGGCTTGGGAGTTAGGGCCTTGGGAAGCTCACCTGCGTCCTGGTGAGCGAAAGAGGTGGGGGGACGACCCTGATTTTCCATGATAAAAAAACCCAAAATCAAATACCAGAATTTATAGGAACTTTTAAAATTTTTTATAGTGGTTGAGGCACTGATAAGCTTCCAAATTGCTTTAAAATTGTAAATATATCAATAAAACATTATGTTCACTTGATAGCTATATATATGTGTGTGTGTCTGTGTGTGTGTGTGTGTCTATGTGTGTCTATGTATATGTGTGTGTGTCTGTCTATATGTATGTGTGTGTATATGTCTGTGTGTGTGTGTGTATGTGTCTATATATATGTGTGTGTGTATATATGTGTATGTGTGTCATAGTATATATATGTGTGTGTGTATGTGTATATATATATGTGTGTGTGTGTGTGTGTATGTGTGTGTGTATATGTATATATATATATGTGGGGGGGTGTCTATGTATATGTGTGTGTGTGTCTATTATGTGTGTGTATATGTGTATATGTATGTGTGTGTGTGTGTATATATGTATGTGGGGGTGTGTGTCTATATGTGTGTGTCTATGTGTGTGTATATGTATATGTGTGTGTGTGTATATATGTGTGTGTGTGTGTATGTGTATATATATATGTGTGTGTGTGTATATATGTGTGTGTGTGTCTCTGTATATGTGTGCGTGTGTGTGTGCGTGTGTGTGTCTATATATATATGTGTGTGTCTATATGTGTGTGTATGTGTGTGTGTCTATATGTGTGTGTGTGTGTCTATATGTGTGTGTGTGTGTGTGTGTGTATGTATATATATGTGTGTGTGTGTATATGTGTATATATAGTGGCGTTATTTTTAATTGCAGACTTGGGGAGGTTTACTCAGAATTTGTGATTTTATTTTTTTAAATGGATCCCTTATTGTCACATGCCTGAATGTTATAAAAGCATGGACAGGCACTGTGCCTTTGTTAGGCAAGATGTGCCAAAGCTGGATGAAGGCATATCCAAACCATTACGACATTCGGGGTGCATGGGTAGGCAAATGACTTCAAAGGAAGGTAGTGTCATAGTGATGGCCAGACCTTCAAATTAATTAAATGTTTTGGGTTTTTTTACCATTATTAACTTTTTCCTTAGGTTCATGTTCCAGAAACTGAATTTCATTCAGGGACTGATCTAATTTAGGGACAGGAACAGCTGAGTAATGCCATTCTTAGCACTTAAAGTGTAAGAGAACTGTAGTTGCGCAACATCTACACACTGCAGACTTAGCTGCGGGAGCTGCTTTCCAGGCTGTCTGGCAGCCATGTGCATGTGTGAGCGCGCACATGGCGCTCCCTGCCTCACTGCCAGTCTCCTGCTCCCCCCCCCCCCCCGCCCCCTCAAGGGTGACACCTCCGCTCCCCCGCCAGTCCCTTGCAGGCTAGAACTCTGCCAGCCTGCAGAGAGCTCTTTGCAAAAGTGGAAAATCCACATGTTTCTCTGTTCAGCAGATCAGATATTTGATGTATTTGCCAAAGATATAACATCCATATGTATTAAAATGGGGAGAGGAGAAAGCTATATGGAGTTCTGCAAATGAGGACTTGGAAGGTGGAGGTCCAGCATCTTGTTGCCACCTTCTGGGAGAAGTTAAATCTCAGCTATCTCAGCATACTTCCATTCACTCTTGCTAGCATGACAGGATTTCAGGCATTAGATGCAGCTGCATCATACTGTAGTATGGGGCTTGGGGGCATGTCCATATCTGGCTAAGAAAAGTAAGTTCTCTAATATGTTTACATACACAGTTCTGGTTGAATTTGGATCTGTTGTTGGTCAGCTATCGTGTGATTACTCTTTGTAGTATTCTCCATTATGCTCAGAAGGATACAAGATAATTTGTGCATGGATTAGCTCAGATTTCTTCAGTGCTCTGAAGGCGCCTTGTTGAGTGAAGGGCCATATTCTAGGAAGAGAGGCACGGTAGCGATAGTAGGTACTGCCATCCTTTATTGCATTCTAGAAAGACTGTCAACATTTATGGTGAAATGTTTACACAAGCTTCCCCAGAGGCCACACTTGTTGCCAATAGAAACAAAGCTCTAGTCTAAACTCCGTTTCAGCATCTGAGTTTGAGAAATGTGGTCCACTACTGATATCATTCAACATCATTTTTTCCCTGTACAGATAGTTCGGCAAAGTGTGCAATCCTGTCTGAAAGCATGATAGTTCTGCTTGTTGAAGAAACTAGTAGATGTTCTTTGTATGGCAGGTATTCTACTGGTGGCAAAACTAGAGCAATTAGATTATCTAGAATGCCTTCTGAGCATCAGTTGTAATGAGTTAATACTGCATGATGTCTGCAGATGGACAGAATACAGTTATAGTAGAGATGAAATATACACTATAGTGAAATATATCATCTATATACAAAATGGAATACTTACATAGAATGATTTGTCAGAAAGTGACCCAATAAATAGTGATTTTGTGGTGAGAATACATAAGTTGTATTGTTGGAGAAGTGTGTGTATTGTTGGAGAACCAAAATTTTAAGTTTAGATGTTGCATTTGGTTTATTGTTTCACAGCATGCCCTGGCTCAGTCAAGTTACAGTAACTGCTAACTGCTGCAGACATCAGTGCAGCTAACATTACTGTTCCTTTCCTGATACAACTTTGAGTACTTAAAATAACCACTTACAAAGAGAAGGAAATTGTCTTAGCATGTCCAACCTCTTTCTAAATACACAGAGAAATTTCTTCAGACCTTTTGTAATCTGTGACATCAGGCCTTCAGAAAGTAGATGAGAGTAAGTGTTTCACTTCCTTATTCTTAATTACTCTCAAGATTAGAGGGCATGTGAAAGGAATTTTCTCTTTGTACTTTTTAAGCATGGCTCAGCCTTTTGATCATAATAAGCATGTTCCATTCTATATGTATTTGTGTTACTCTACTGAACTTGTCATGTCTTCAGGCTGTAGGCACTTCAGGTCTGGAACTTGTTTGACACAGCTGACCTATTGTAAAGTGTCCTGCATACAGGACACATCTATACTTGTAACTAATGTGCCTGAATTTTCTGTGCAGAAAATTCAGGCATATTAAACTGCGGCCCCGCAAGCATCTGAACCCGTGCCCATCAGAAGCAAATTTGACAGGAGCAGTTTGGTCCAGAGCTGCTCCTGCCCTGCTCTGCCCACCCTGTAGCAGCCAGGGGGAGCTCCAGTCTCCCCAGGCTGGCAGGAGGCATGAGGGTTGGTCCTGATCTTGATGGGGTAGGGGAGAGCTGTCTTGGCTGCCAGGTAGCTGCCTCCCAGCCACTTGGAGATCGGGACCCATCCCAGTCTCCACATAGCTGAGAGAGCTGTCACTACTGTTGGGCAGCTTCTTCTTCTTCTTGGAAATAATCTCAATTTCCATCCTGCTGAGCTGTGACAGCTCTCCCTGCCCCCTGTGGCGCCTTGCTGCTTAGGCTGACCAGGAACAATTTTCTTCCAGTCAGCATCTACACAGTTTAATGTGCCAGTTTCTAGTACCTGTATCTACAGCTACTAGAAAATGGCACATTAGATTCATCTACTGTGCAGTAATTGGAAGCAGTAGAGCAGCTTGCAGGTGGCTTAACTCCCAGTCGGACATCATTGCCTGATTGGGAAGATCTAATGTCGTTGTCCAGCCAGCCCTAATCTCCATTCCTCATAGTTCTTCAGACCCACTCTTCACCCCTAGGTTTTCTGTCTGACTGAGTTTGAATTAGACAGTAGGGCTGTGTGAAATTTCACTGCCAGTTTTGATTCGACGCTGTTTCGACTTGTTTCGAGGTTGAAACAGCAAAATAGAAATGAAACAGATATGGTCAAAGCATCCTCGAAACAAAACAAGGCAAGTCAAAACGTTTCACTGCTGTTTCGACATTTCACTCATAGGCTATAGTGGGGAAGGTTGAAACAGCCTTTAACTTTGTCATTTCTGGCCTGATTTGGATGACACTTGCAGGAATGGAGGTCCCTTCTGAGGGCAAGAAGCCTGCCAAGTTTCAAGGAGATAGGTGCAGGGGTTTGGGGGAAACTACCTGAAGCTGCAGACAAGCAAAACTTGTGATATAGGTGACACTGTGTGTGTTAAGGTGCAGCAGGGTGAAAGATGCAGGCTTGCTAGCCCCTGCTGAGGCCACGAAGCCTGCCAGCTGTCAAGGAGATAGGTGCAGGGGGATTCTGTGGCCCTGCACCCCTAACTGCTGACAGGCAAAACTCATGACATGGGTGCTTGTGCATCTGCTGCCTCTCATCAGGCAGCAGGACTGAAGATCCCCCATCACTTGCCACGACAGACCTGGGGGTAATAATTGACCCCAGTATGAACATGAGCCGGCAGTGCGATGCTATAGCCAGCAAGGCCAAAAATACCCTGGCCCCAGACCCTCCCCCTGCACCTATCTCCTTGACAGCTGGTAGGCTTCATGGCCACAGCAGGCCTGCAGTGGTTTCCTCCCACTCTCTGCCCCAAGACAGATACAGTCCGTTGTACAAGCACCCATGTCATGAGTTTTGCCTGTCAGCAGCTAGAGGTGCAGGGCCTCAGAAGCCCTGCACCGATCTCGACAGCTGGCAGGCTTCGTGGCCTCAGCAGGGGCTAGCAGGCCTGCAGCTTTCACCCTGCTGTGTCTTAACACACACACTGTCACCCACATCACGAGTTTTGCTTGTCTGCAGCTTCAGGTACAGTTTCCCCCAAACCCCTGCACCTGTCTCCTTGAAACTTGGCAGGCTTTGTGGCCTCAGCAGGGGCTAGCAAGCCTGCAGTTTTGACCTCGCTGTAGCTTAACATATACAAATGACAAAAGTTTTGCTTTCAAGATTTTGAGGTGCAGTTTCTCTGAGCCCCTACACGTATCTCCTTGAAACTTGGCAGGCTTCGTGCCCTCTGAAGGGGCTACCATTCCTGCAAGTTTCAGCCAAATCAGGCCAGTAATGACAAAGGTATAGGCTGTTTTGACCTTCCCCATTATATCCTATGGGCAAAACGTCAAAACAGCGAAACTGTTTAGGCAGAACGGAACGGATCCGCTGTTTCAACTCGAAAGGGAATTTGAAACGGAACACTGCCATTTCACACAGCCCTATTAGACAGCTTTCTCCATGCTTCCTGGATGCATCATTGGGAACACAATAGAGACAGGATCATTACTTACAGTAGAAATGCTTGGCTTAACAAAAGTCAGGAGAAGATGTTAAAGATGTAGAAGAATTGTGCTCAGTAAAAAAGAAACGCATAGTCCATTCATCATTTGGAGTTATGAAAGGCTCAAGTGTGCCTGGCGGGTGAAGAAGCCTCAGCTATTTTAGCTGTTAAGCTCTATCATGTCTGTACTTAGCATGAGCTAACTGATTTTTCACACTTGGACAAATTAGGGTGGATTTTCATAGGGACAGCAAAAATCATGTCTTCACACCAGAACATACTTAACACCGAAGAACAGGGTATTTTCCCCAATCTCATTCTTGAAACAGCTGGATTATTTTGACTGAAATTTTCCAAGGTAATTCTGCCTGAGACCAATTCCAGTCATGGAAAATTTCTGTCTGAATATTTAATATGTGTGAAAAATATAAGCAATTCAAAGCAAGGTCTTATAATTGAAAGTATTATGCATCCTTAATAGCAGGGAATGCTACCAGCCCCTTCTGAAATTTTAGTGCTTTCACATATATGTCACTCATAAAATTAGGCCATCTAGACACTTAGCGTCATAGTTTACACTATTGCATATTACTCTGAGAGATACAGAGCATTGTAAATTGTGACTTAAATTCCCCAAGCCAAGGATGTCAAGCCCATTTGGCTTCTCTGACCTAAATCCATACCACAAGGCTTCTTGTGGGTTAGATCTGTGCTACAGGGCAGGCAGTGTCAAGGAACTGCGAGGCTAATGCAGCCATTGCTTACCCCGCTGCTGCTGATACGCACCTCTGTTCCGTGTCAGGCTCCCCCTTCAAATTCCCAGTCCTTCCAGGAGCCTGACAGGCTGGATGATATGGCTCTACAGGCCAGATCTAGACCCCATGGGCCATATATTTGACACACTGTCCCTAAGCTTATGATGGGTGACTAGATTTGTTTTGCTTAATGCTTACCCATGGCTGACGGACACAGGCAGTACCACTATTCAGTTGGAGCTTTTTAGCCTAAAAGTATGTTTGAGAGAGAGGGACAGAGAGCCAAGAAACAGGATCTCCACAAAGTAGCTTTCTGGGACTAGCAGTTTTCTAAAAGGAAATGCCTCTACTGAGCCACGTAGGGAATCCTACTGCCATGAGGGACAAGGATGTCCAAGGAGTTATGCAAAGTCCTTGGGACTTGAGGAAGTTGTCCTGTCTTCTGAGACTATGAATCTCATACGTTTTGGGGGTGGTATATGTGCAGTCCATTTAGCAGGAGGACCCAAGAGGCTCAAAGGTGCCTGTTGGGAGGTAATTGTCATACATTTTACCAGTTAAATTCTAACAAGTGTGTAGTGGGCAGGAGCTCCAGGGGCAGTGACACACACTCTTCTCTCATGGGTGGGACACTTGTGAAGGAACTTGAAGTGGGAATGAGCTGGGGGATGCTTAGTTCCTCTGCAGGAAAACCCAGCAACATGTGGTTATTAAATCTTCCTCATCACAGTACCTTATGTGAATAACAGTAGTCATGCTGTGGAATCCCTTTTTTGTTTTTTTTATCCTCTTACTACAGGTCCAGATATAGCTCTCATGCACACACATCTCTGATGGCATTAATGGGAATTGTGCACATGTAATGACAATAATTGTTCCTCTGCAATTAACAATTTATAAGTAGCTTTGCTCTTTCTGTTGTATGTCCTTGTATGCCATTATACTTAAATGTACATAAGAAAAATATTTTTAAATGGTGATAATTATATACTTAAAAAGGACATCAAATGATAGAAATGGTGTGTTTCTACTTAATTCCTTTGCATAGGAACTAAAAAGGGCTTTAAAGTTTTCACTAGTTTTTTAAAAATAATTCTGTTTCCTCAAGCAATTTCATGATGAATCCCAGTATTTGGTATACTTTAACATTTCATTAGGCTTAACATTTTTTTTAAATTTTAGACAGATTCTCAAAATGCTCAGAATCTACAAAGGAAATGAGAACCTCTCAACAACAGGACTGAAAGTCTTAAATTTACTTCTTACTTCAGGTATTAGGCATTTTACTTTAATAAATGGTATAATGGATTTCTGTGCAGAATATATAAAATGGGTTACTAAAAACAAGCCTGATTCCTTTCTTCCTTGGACCTTGTGTAGTTAATTTACACCTGTGCAATAGAGATGTGAAATGCTACAGAAATGCAAAAGGACTTATTTTTCATTCCATCCAGGAAGAGCACATACCAATTGCTGAAGCTTCCTTAGCCTGATGAAGGGTTTTTGAACCCGAAAGCTTGCTTAATAACTATTCTCCAACCATTTGGGTTGGTCTAATAAAAGATATCAAATTCACCCAAGGAACCTTGTCTGCCAAAGGACTTATTCTGCATTTGCCTGCACAAGAATCATAATACCCTGGGCTGCAAGGCATTGGAGAATACAGCCACCCCACCCCTTTTTTTTTTAAATCGGTCAACATTAGTAGAGACAAATGTTTGCTGCTAAGTAATTAAGCAAGAGCTATTTTTTTCTTACTGACTAAAAGTGCAAGCTACTGTAAAAAGAGAACTTGATTAACTCTTAAATGATAAATTTTATACTGGTATTTCTGAAAATACCAAATTGTCTCTGACCTGGCAATTCTTATTCTACTTTACAAGGACCTGATACTGCCAGACACTAAGAACTTTTTATGAGATATTGAGCTTCTTGACCTTCTGAAATTAATGGGAGTCTGTGAAGTTCATATTCTTTCTCTCTTACTCGCAATGAGTGATATCTTACTGTAAAAACAGCAGTGGGTTTAACCGAAAGCTGAGTGAAACCAGTGGGAGTCTTTCCATTGACTTTAATAGGTTTTGGATCAGGGCTTATCTTCAGACCAAGGCACTACGTATAATAAGATCGCTGAATATGACTATTAAATGAATGAATCCAACAAGCCATTTCCCCTGTCTCATGTCACAAGGCTCCTGAGCTATTAAGCTAGTTATTCCATTGCAGGTTATTCCTTACAGATGATCTTCTTCCCAGGGATATAGTAGATATTATTGATTTAATCAAGTTTTATCCTCCTTACAGTTTTTTGATTGTCTGTCTTCAGTAAATATAGATTTCATAGACATTAGGGCTGGAAGGGACCTCACAAGATCATTGGCTGACTTCCTGCCAGAGGGGAGGAGGGCAGGAAGTCAGCTGGGGTCAGATCACCCCAGTAGGATAAGCATCCAGCAGCAAGATAAGCATCTCCTGCATCTTCCTGGATTCTTTTTTGTAATGTGTCCAACACCAACTGGATTTACTGATAAATGGGAATAAATATATTTGAAAGGGTATGCTCTATCTTTGCGTGTTTTGCCTAAGGATTGGCTTGGTGACAAGAAGTGACTGGGAAATCCAAATGCAGTCACTCTACCAGTTTACAAATTGACATCAAAGTGAAATACATAGTTACTTTTAAAGACGGTATCAAAGGATATGTAATTTTGACAGTCAAGTACAGGGTTTCAGATAGAAGAGATCAATGCTGATATTTGTAGTGATCAATCCTTTCTTGCCTTCTTTTCTGTTGTTTTAGATGCAATTACATTTTTGCTCTTGGAGGAAGAGACTGATGTATTTTTGTTGGTATTGGATGCTATGAACATCTTTCCTAAAAATGAAGAAATCCAGCAATATGGTTGTAAAGCTTTGCACAGGCTTTTTGAGAGAGGTATTTCTCTTTTGTACTTCAATAGGGTGGAATGATTTATAAACTGGGAATTGACTAAAGAAAAATGACTAGCAGCATATAATACATGCTGTGAGTTCTTCTGGGTTTTGTTTCATTTCTGTGTGAGTAAAGAAAGGGTCATACTTCATCTGACGAGGTGAGTTAATACAAAACATAAGGAAAGTGCATAGCCTTAGGACAATTTTCTTTGCTATTGCACTATACATGTGATTGAGTATTGTTCGAAACAATAGCTGTAGGCTGACGAACAAAACCAATGGCACTCAGAGAAGCGCTGGACTTCCAGACAAATTTCTGGATTATTGGGAAGCTATTTTTAATGCAGTAATGTAGTTTACTGTATTTTTAAAAAGTGCCATATTTTTGAGAATTCAAAAATTTTGAATTTTGAGAATTTTGGAATTTTGAAAGCTAGATTTATGAGGTTATATCACGCTGTTGATTTTGAAGCAGTTTTTATCACTGATTTGAATAAAATTTAGCTTCCAATTTAATGTTATGAAATATACCATAACTTTAAAATGTAAATAAAGTATTAGCCTTTCATTCTGTTATAGGTTATGTTAAAAATGCTAAGGGAAACTAGCCAAATGTGCTAATCCATATATCAGTGGTTCTCAACCTTTTTAAACTCAAGGCACTCCTCAGAAAATGCCTGCTCTTATATTTCAATAGTCAAAAAATGAATGACAGCTAACAGCAATTCTTTTGTTGCAAAGAACTCAAAGCCCACAACAAGGCTGAATATTTTTGATGCTATGAATTCTTATTTGAAAATCCAAGTTTCTTATGACTCGTGCAGAGATGTTTGCCTACCTAACAGTGCTAATACTGTGTAGCACACTTAAGGATTACTCAATACCTTAGGGTGCCATATAAGAGTTCTTATTTGTGTAAGCAACAGTGTAACTAGTTGGTAGACAACAAGTTTTGTGACTCCATTTTTTGTTAACTGTATAATAAAGTTCTTCTTGCCAACAGGAAGCTAAAGGTTTTTGAATAAAGAAAAAGTGACCTTGTGAAAAACGTGTTAGATAAATATCACAAAACTGTATAAAAACTATTGTATAACCTAATATCAAATTGGGCAAATATATAAACTCTCTCTTTTTTACTTTAACTCAGTTCCAGAAGAGCAGCTGACTGAATTTGTGGAAAGCAAAGATCATATGATCATACTGAATGTATTAAAACAGTTTCAAGAAAAAGAAGATTTAATACTTCTAGCACTTTATTCTTTACATTCCTTAGCTGGGCCATGTAAGTGCATTATAACAACAATTGGGGTTGTTGGTCAGTTGCAGTCATTCATTTCAAGCCATTCAGTCTTTCTGAAAAATACTTATTATAATCTTGTACTTTACCAGGACAGTGCAAAGGAAAGTCATAGCACTAGTGTAATGATTTGTAGATGGCTCTTGGCATCTGGGGAGGCTAAGCAAAGGCTGAATAAAAGGCAGATGCCTAGAATGAGAGTGGAGTTGCAAAGAGAAATTGTTATGTATTTTCTAATAAAATGCTTTTTAAAAATCAGTAAATATTGATTTGTCAGAACCAAAACTTTCCATGGAAACCTGCATAGCGGTTTTAACAAGGATGGAATTTCTTATTAAAACCAGAAAGAAGGGCCTCCATCTCCCTGTAGTGCACTCACTTGGGATGTAGGAGACAGATTCAAGTCCCAGCTCTGGCACCTTTTACTGCCAGGATTCAAAACATAGTTAAGGGACTTTCCAATTGAATACCCCAACTAGTAGGTTACTGACTCGTTTATGGTGGGTCTCTGTCAGAATCTCTTGTTAGAGCTGTTCCATTTCGTATAAATAATGAATTATGTATTGGATTAGGGACTTGAACTACAATATTTACTGGACTAAAGACTCAGTCTCTTAAGCTTACCTGATGGAACTGTTCCATTCTTTTTTACATATTGATTGGCCCAGAAGGAGACTGACTATAATCCAGTGGTTGTGCAACTCACTTAGGATGTACACAATGAACGTTCAAAGTGTTGTTCCAATAAATATTTAATTATTGTTACAAAC
Organism: Alligator sinensis; assembly: GCF_000455745.1. NCBI lineage: Eukaryota > Metazoa > Chordata > Crocodylia > Alligatoridae > Alligator > Alligator sinensis. The sequence continues at coordinate 202,153 of NW_005842304.1, read as the reverse complement.
GGGAATAGTGCCAACAATAGGGGCTGACCTGCCCCAGGGCATTCATGAGATGCAAGCCCCCGTTCTGAATCGGGCACAACAGGGATTTGTATCTCAAGCACCCGGCACACACTACATTAATTGTGCCATAAATAGCAACGTGCCACACACAGCCAGTTTATTGTGTCATAAAATGGCAAGCCAGCCACAAAGATGAAACATCTTTATGGATGGTTTGAATGGAGCTTTAAATTGAACATGTGGCATGCCGCATCATTCTGATGCTGACATGCAACTGATTGTCAGCATCAGGACCTGGGCATCCTCAGGTCTGGAACCCTTCCCAGGCTGCCCCAGTCCCAATGCTAACAACTGCTGATTGCCAGCATCAGACCAGGATAGCCTTGGTACCATGCCAACAATGATCTATGGGGCACATGGGTTGTAAGTTTTCCAGTGAGCAGAGCTTCCCTTACCAGAAACCTTGTAACCTTTGTGCTTTGCAATTTAAAACTACCCTTTGGGCATGTCTACATGAGACGTTTACTGCAGCTGACTAATTAGCTCCACAGTAAACATTGCGTGTCTACGTGTGTGCCCCTATTAGGCTGGAGTAAGTTAATTAACTCCACAGCAGAATAGTACTTGTACTTTTTTTACTCACAGCAGCACACGTAGATGCTGCCCCTGCTGCCTGGGGCACTAGTATTCTTCAGTGCAGGAACTGCCTGCTGGCTAAACCCGTGCTGATGTACCCTTGTATCCCAGCTCTGCAGCAAATTGGGCATCTTTACACATGCTCTGTGGGGAGGGGGAAAGAGGGGCCACGCTTTATTTAGAACAGCTCTCAGGAGCCATTCTAATTAAAGCACCCACAGTGTCTCGTGTATTCAGAGTACCATGCTTCAAAATGGCGATGGGAGTGCTTTAACTAAAACTTTGTTACAGCACCCCTGCTGCCATTTTGAAGTACACGGACAGTGAATACATGTGATGCCAAGGCTGCTGGAGCATGCTAATTAGCTTGAACATATAAGAGCAGGTTATTGGGCATGTGTTGAGGTGCTGACCCCTGGGGTCTCCTGCCAGCCGGAGTGCTCCAACCCAGTTTAACATGCTGTGGTCCTGGGTGCACGTTCAAAAGGCACACCCAGGAGCAATAAACAATAAGCTCTGGGGTTTATTGCTTCTCATTAATTATACATGTACATGTGCTTTTTATGTTCCAAGTGCCTGTTGTTAGCCAGTCCCTAGGGATCGGGCTGGAGGCAGCCTTCTTACCTGAAGTTGATGCTCGATCCCAAATATGCATCCTGCCATGCGTGTCTGACTTGTCAGGATGTGCAATGTTTGGGATGAGGCATAACATCTCTCAGATCCAGATTGCATGATTATTTTAAAATCTGCCAGGGGCTTCAGTCTCTTTTATCCCAGACGAGTCCCTTACCGTACAATGGGTGAGGATTTTGCTTTCTTCCATTTTTCATGAAAATCAGAGGAAGGTCTTTGAAGATTGAAAACATTATGAAATCTTGAGAAATTTTAGGAAAAAAAACTGTTTCCCAGCTATCTCTACTTGCAACCTGCTCACTTATTTACCCACTCCTGGAAAATTTCTGGTATCTTGCAGGTGTATAACTACACAGTTGTTTGTCATCGTAAGAAATAAAAGAAGTCAGTTTTTGAAAATAAAGGGTTTCTCAATCATGGAGACTGACATTCACAAATTCACTTTGGTCATAATGGTAATGAAATAAAATAAGTGACCTAATTTGGTTCAGAAATTAATTGCTTTAGAAATCTTACCATCTTAGTTGAAACATTTTTCCACCTGCTATATTCAGTTATAGCTATTCGTTATTGTGACAAAGGCACCTTCCAGGCCTGATACTGTTATGTCCCCACCCTCGTCTCTGGGCAAACTGCCCACCTTGCTCGTCTGCCATGCCTTGCTTGTAAATGATTATAATGTCAAATAAGTGGGAGGCTGCCCTTCATGCAGCCTAAGTGACCATGGGCGATCCGTACACGCTCCTACCACCCCTACACGTATTCCATGTCTTGCTGATGTCATGCTATAAACATAAACTGCTCCAGCTTGCAGATGACTCAAATAGCCCCTTGTAAGGCCTCTCACATACCACCCTACTTGGGCCTCTCTCTTACTGCCCTCTCTCACAAGGGCCTCTCGCACACTGCCTGTCCAGGCCACACTCCCACCACCCTACTCCAAAAAGATCCTCAGGCTTGTCCACTCGTACTTCAGACAGACCTGGCCTAGCCTTTTGGGGCTCTCCCGTGACCCTCATCTAGACAGTGACTGCCAGTTCATCAGCTTACTCTCTTCAGCCAACCCTGGCCCAGCCTTGTGGGTCCCCCTTGGCCCTCATCTGGGCGGTGACTGCTGATTCACCCCACTCCAGGCTCTCTCAGCCCTAGTCCCTCACTGGGCCATTTCTTACTCCCACCCCCTTGAGCAAACACACCACCCCTCTTACTGGGGCCCAGAGTCAAACACCACCTTGGGACTCAGCCACTCCTCTTTCAACTTAACTGCCCCTCACTACTCTGCCTTGCCACTCAGGGCCCAGGGTCTTGCACCCCTACAGGCTCAGGTGCTTCACAAAGCATGCCTGGCCCCCTTTAGCTCTCCAGGTAACCCACCCAAAGATGGGGGCAGGGGCTTAGGCATCCCAACCCACCTTATACCAGGGAGGTTCTCGTTCCTGGTATTCACATGGCCCTGACCCACCACAGGCAGGAGGACCACCAGGCCTCCCTATCCCAGCAGGGTGCAGTTTTAGGTCATGCCCAGGACCAATGAGGCCTCTTCCATCCCCATAGCCTCACCCTTACCTCCAAAATATTCCTGGAGCAGGAGCTCCACCAGGCAATGTTACTCACAGATCTCAAAAATACTCTGCTCTTATAACAGAGCTCTCCCAGAATGGCAGCTCTCGTTAGCCACCTGGCAGCTCCCTGCTCCAGCCCTTAAAGTGACAGACACTCTAAAGGGTGTTCTGTCACAGTTATTTAGAGATATGGTAATTTAAGAGCTTGTTTTCAAAAGGTTAATGAATTAACCTGGCTTGCAAGTAGATTGTAAAGGTTAGTAATATCCTCATTTTACATATCGGAAACACAAGGTGTGGAGAGATCAATTGACCAAGGTAACCCAGCAGTTTGCAGTGAAGCTCAAAATAGACCTGAATGGTAAAATTCTGGCTCCACTGCAGTCCACGATGATTCTCCTGTTGAGTTCAACGGGACCAGGATTTCATCTGCGATCTTTGAATTCATAGGCGGATCTTTCATTACACACCCACATTAAACATATTGCAAAGATTAAGATTCTTTGATTCTAACTGCACATGGCAGAGCAAGAAGCTGCAAGTTTTATTTCATAACTACCATTATGCATTTGTGATTGAATAGGCAAAGTGATTTTTTTCACCATCATTAGAGCATGATTTAGTATGTCTCGCTTATTTTTAATCTGAATGAGCTATTGTTGTTTTTCTACCATAGTCCCTGCAGTACATGTAAGAATAAAATTATTTGTAATTAAATTTGTATTTGGGGATATCATTTCAAAAGTTAGAAGCATCGCTTAGCTGAAAACCTGTAAACACTTCTCATATATTAAATAAGCTCACTATATACTCAATTGTCATAGGCCAAAACTAGCACCAGCCAAAAGAGTAAGCTTTTATAACTTGCCTCGGAAAGAGGAGAGGTAAGAGGGACAGCAAGGGTTTATGAAACCACATGTCTGGTTTTTTTTTTCCGATTCTGTTACTGAATTGTTTTATGGTCTTGGTTAAATCATTTAAATACCATATCAAAAATTTACAAAATACCACCACAAAAACTGTAAAATGTGAATGGATTCATTTTATCTACTCATGCTAGTGCAATTAAATGTAATTAGTATCTGTAAAGCACTCTTTATGAAAGGTACTTTTTAGTAATAAGTGAAGGTATTTTATCTGTTAAATAGCTAAACATGTAATGGCAGCAAATCAGTAACAATTTACATGGAGTCTAAGTTGACCTGATACAGCATGTCTAAATAGAATTAATGATAAAAGTTGAAGATGATGATGAAAAGAAATATTCAAATTTTTTCACAATGCCAAAAGCAGAAACTATATTTTTAAACACCTATGCATATTCAAATTATATATGTGATTGTTTATTTAATCATAAAATTGATGTTATTTTTATTTTAGCTAGCAATGTTGAAGTGCTCATGTCTGGAAATGTTCGATGTTATAATATCATTGTTGAAATAATGACAAGGTTCTCCAACAGTGAACCAATTCAGGAAGTGAGCTGCTGTTTGTTCCACAAACTTACATTAGGTAAGTTCATGAAATAATATTTTAGATATTGCTGATATTGTCCTTCTGTTTCTGTATATTAAGTGTATAATCAAGATAAAGCCTGCTTTTTTCTTAGCTCTTATTTTTACATTAAAATTAGAGAAGTGGTAAAAGCCTGCAAATTCAGTAACTTCCTCTGAAATGAGATCGCCATGTTGGCAGATCTGAACAAAATAAAAATAATTTTATAACGCCTACAATACACGAAGTATCATGCTCTTTTAGATTGCCTTTCACCAGGAAGGGAATTTGACAGTTTCTTACTGCCAGAGGGATATACACAAACAATCCACAATTGAAATGCAGAGAAAACAGCCAGGTAACAGAACACAGCCACACTACATAACAGGGCAGGGAGTGAAAAAATACTGTATGCAACTGCATTCACAAGAATTAAGAGGAATAATGGTTCTGATTCTCCAGAGGGTTTCATTTTAAGTGCATGCTTAAATACTTTGCTGAATTGGGCCCCGGCAGGCTCAGTCTTGGTGATAAGCACCCTTCTGTCCCAGAGAATGATGGAGTAAGTGAATGTACTCGGCACTTTGGTTGATCAAGGCCATAATGAATTGGAGTAGACAAGTGTAGATTTTTGAGTATCAGAAACTCGCCATCACATCTTTTATGACCACAGATGGTAAATTCCTCAGTTTTACAGCGCATCTGAAGGGCTTCAGAAAATGATTACATCCCATAAATTTCATAATCTCATAATTTTTCCTGCCACTAGGGTGATTCTAATATTTACCAATTGAGACCCATTTAAAAAACCTAAACATTGTAACTACAATAGAAAGATGAGAGACTGCTGACAGATTATTTGTTTTCACAATAGGAATGAGGTAGTTTACTTTGGGTATGGACAGATGTTCAGTTTCAGCAGAAACCATGAGCATACAGAAGTTAGTAATTTTTCTCCCAGAGTAAAAGGGTGCAGACAGAAGTGACAATTTTTGCCTGATCAGGCCCCTGAAAGCACTCTGCTAACACAAGTTCATGGCTGCAGAGCGCTGTAAAAGGGCCCAATCCTGTGACAGTCTGAACCCTCATCACATGAAGTTTCAGATGAAGGCACTCCAAAGTGGAGCACCTTCATTAACTTATGGCTGCTCCCATTCCTGTTTTCAGAATGAGAGAAGGGAGCAGAGGGAGCTTGTTCTGGGGGTTGCCCAGCCTGCACTGGAGGGTAGGAAGGGTATATTGGAGCATCCCCACAAGGTGGGGGTGGGGGTGTGCTTCAGTCTACTCACCCTCCCACTCCAGCACAGCCTGGGGAAAACCCGGAATGGACCTCCCTCCCTCTCCCAGACAGTACAGGAGGCTGGCAGACTGGGAGAAGAGCTAGGGGAAGAGGCTGCAGAGACACAGCCTCTCTCCGTGGATCGGTCCCAATTTGGAACTTGATCCCTCACCCTCCCGACCCAACAGCTAACGTCTGTTGGGTTGGGAGGATCGGTCTAACACATGGTGCTTTCGGTAAAGTGCCATGAGTTGGACCAGGAGCTGCACTTCTGTCTGCACCCAAGGTGGCTACACTGGTAAAAAAATAACTTGGGAGCAGCCTGAGTGAAGTTGCTTTCTGGAGAATATATCCTAGGAGACAGAACTTCCATACAGGCATCAGGATGCAGAGCCAATCTCTGCAATCTCAATGTGCTTTGCTTCCTTTTTCCTCCACAGGTGGGGAGAGAGAGCATGTGTTAGTCTTAGCCAAGCAGGGAATATTGTGCCCCCTGAGTGCTTCAGTCTGGAAAAGCCTAGCACTGAAGCAGTTAGGGAGTATGTGCTGCTCCTAGCTTGTTCCCTGCCTGAATCACATTGCAGTACTTGGGTGCAGGGAAGTATACAAGCATACAACTTGCCCAGCCTTAGCTGACCTCCAACACAATACAGAGGAAGGGAAAGGGCTCTTCTGCATGAAAGACTTTTCTGTGCATGGCACAGACCCCAGCCCCACATTCACTTAAAAAAAACAACACCCCCACCCCTCCCGCAAACTCTCTGGGCTGCGTGCTTTAGGGATACATGGCAGGCCAGCATCTGCACTACAGGCTTTTTGCTTCTCTGTTTGAACTTCTGTACAGGTCAGTTTTTCTCTCAGTAAAAAAAACGGGGAGAGTTGTCCTGGATTATTTGTGTGTGTGTATGCAGCCTTTATTTTATGACAACATTTCTTATTCTGCACTTATGACAAGAAATACTACATACATGGTGGTAAATGTTCATTTTTAGCAATGCTTATTATAATAACCATTCTTTTTTCTAAAAGTATTTTATTTAATTAGGAGTCTGTGCTAAACTCTGCTATATTTTGTGTGGAGAGATGCATATTTCACAATAGAAGTTAAACAGCTTCCTAGCTGGGGTCAGTCAAGTGCCAGTTTAGGAGTCTACTATGAGTTCCCTACTTGGATTGCTCACTTCTAAGTAGGAAGTTATTTGATAAAAGGCATCATCAGCATTGGCATAAAAAAACAGAACTCGAGTCTTCCTCCCTCCTAGGGCAATGCCACCCTTACTGAGCTCTAGTCAGGTTGCTTCTTGTTTGTTTTTCTAATGCCTAGTGACTGTTGCATTTGTTTCCACACAATAGCCATGCTTCAACAGGATAGATACAGGGTTCCATTAGTCTTGCCTAACCAAAATCCTGGTAAGTAATACAGTTTCCAGGGAAGTGAAAGATGCAGATTTAAAACAGGATGAGGAAGGCCTGAACACAGGTCTCCTACTTCTTACGCAGCTGCCCTAAACACAAGGAACTGAATCTTATTGTATACATTCAAATAGCAGTTACCCAATGGTGTAAGTGCCAGGTATGCATCTCCATATGTTCCTGCCCTAGGCCATGTCCTCCATATTGCTATGAACGTTCCTTCCATGAAATTGTAGCCAGGCAAAAAGCTGTGACTAGCAAATGAGTAGGGTCCTCCAAGATTCGATCAGTGTGCTGCTCTCTGGCTGGATAAGTACCATGTGGGCCTGTAAAGTGAAAAGAATTCCAACCTAGGTTTTTGGGGAAAGGTAGTTGGACCCTCACTCTCTGTTGTTCAGGTAACCATTTCACAGAATAGAATAGGGTTGATACGGAACCCTACATTCAGCTACCTCTGTATAGAGTTTCCTATTGGCTGCTTGTTGAAATTTCCCTGCATACTCTGGGTTGCTGATTAAAAGAATGGAGGAGCTATGCACCTCTGCAAGTCAGAGTAGGATGGATCTCTTGATGTACATGGGCACACCAGAGGATGGGGAAAAGATTCAGGACTACCTTGACAGCCTGCATTCATGGGCGGAACAAAGAGAAGTGCAAGGTCCTTCACCTGGGTAGGAAGAACCCTCACCATAAGTACACAATGGGTGGTAGTCCACTGACTGGCACAGCACCTGAACGAGACCTGGGGGTCACGATCAACTGGAAGATGAATATGAGCCAATAGTGCAGTGACATTGCGAGAAGGGCAAATAGAACTCTGGTATGCATCAGCCCATGTGCAGCCAACAGATCCAGAGAGATGCTGAGACCTCAGCTGGAGTACTGTGTCCAGTTCTGGGCTCCATAGTTCAAGGATGTGGATAAGCTCAAGAGGGTACAAAGAAGGGCCACTCGTATGGTTAAGGGCATGGAGGGCAGGTCCTATAAGGAGAGACTCCAGGAACTGGGTCTGTTCAGTCCAAGTGAGAGAAGGCTGAGAGGTGACTTGATAGCCGCCTACAAGGACATCATGGGTAAGCATCAAGAACTAGGGAAGCAACTCTTCAGGAAGGACCTCAATGGAGGATGAGGACCAACAGGCATAAACTAATAGAGGGTAAATTCAAGCTAGACATAAGAAAAATATCTCTCTCTGAAAGGGTCACCAGAATCTGGAACACACTCCCAGCAGAGGTGGTACAGTCACCCTCCTTAGAGATGTTCAAGATGGGACTGGACAGGCACCTTGTTGAGTTCATCTGAGCCCAATAACTTCCTTCCCACAGCAGGGGACTGGACTTGGTGATCTTACAAGTCCCTTCCAGTTCTATGATTCTATGTACAAGTTGCATCTCCCTTTGTGGAGTCATAATGTTTGGCCATATCTATGAGGTGGAATAGGATCTGGGCCATAATTTTTCTAGATAGCAGATTCAGCTAACTTGTGTATTTGTTTTTAGGAAACTTTTTCAATATTTTGGTTTTAAATGAAGTACATGAAGTCATTGTGAAAGCTGTTATAAGATACTCTGCAAATGCAAAACTACAAGCTGCAGCTCTTGGTTGTTTAGCTCTTCTCAGTAAGTAAATTCCTTCCTATTTATATCAAGTCGCTGAATAGACCCATGACTATTTTTAATGGCAGTCTGTGCTAGGAATTAGGAAATTACAGGAAATTATACTATCTCTGTTTCTTTTACATGCAGTTTTTAAAGTGGAATAGAGTTTAACAATTGTGAACAGGTTTCACTCTGTCTGTTATTGTTGCATGGCAGCACCCATACCCCTTAACCAGCATTGCTTATGCTACACTTAGTTGGTATGCAACGTCGATTAGCCCAGCAAAGCAACATATCCACTCATAGGTTGCATACAGTATAATCCCTTCTTAGTTTAAAAAGTCCTTGTTGCATTAAAATTGGAAATGCAGACACTTAAGCTAAGTTTGATGTTGAGTGTATCCATTACTCATTCTTTCAGGTTGAGGTCAGTGAGTGCCAAAGATAGCAGCTAACATACATAGTGATATTCCTTCACAATTATAAAACAACTGTGCACAAGTGCCAAAAATGACTTATTGTAAAATAACTTCTATTAAATGGAATTTTATTTTAGTTTTGCCAAGTACTTCTGTCCTACCAATTTCAGTTTGTCCATCTTTTCCTAGTGACAAGGAAGTGCTGGGAGATCAAAGTGAATTTTTAGTAAATGATGACATACAAATATAATACAGGCATATTTTACCACCTGTGTTCTTCAGCATGCAAACAAGACAATAAATGCATGAACATACATTTTTCTATTAGAATTATTGACTAATATATTATTGTGTACTTAACTGAACACATTGTAATGAGCTTCTGAAATCTGTTCATAATGTCAGCTTATTCAGGTACATAACAGAGCTCGTGTAAAAGGCTTCTTGCATCCCCTTCCCAAAAGAAAGGGATTTGCCACTTTTATCTGGTACAATCGGCTTCAACTGATTTAGGCATATGAGCAGCTGTATACTTCATTAGGATTGAATGTTAATCTTGTATTTTCACAATAAGAACTAAGTGTAAATGTCTTGCATTTCAAGCTGAAACAATATTTTTAAATCAAGACTTGGAGGAAAGAAAGGAGGAGGAGGAGGAAGAAAAAATGTGTTGGTTGGAAGCATGCTACAAAGCATTAAAATTACACCGAAGAAACATAGATGTACAGGTGAGAATTTCTGGTTGATATGGGTGCAAAAAATCAGAATTCATTAATTTAGCATTAGTTAAGGTTTTCAGCAAAATAGTTTTCCCTCAAATATACCAAACATAGTCTAGAGAAACAAAAATGTTGGGTAGGATGAATTAATGATAATGGTTTCACATGAAAAGTTTAATGGTTATGACTCCATTCTTTTTTACATAAAGGCTTACTGTGCCATAGAGGATGTTGTGATATTGAGAATCAAGAGAACTCAGACTGGAATCATATGATTAAAAAAATTGAAACCCAACAAGCAGTAAAATCAGATGTTTATTGGGATACAATCTCTTTTGTTGTCCTCAAATTACACTTTTGTAAGAGTGATATCTGTTTATAGTACAGAATCATTTTCTGTATGTAATTGGAAACAGGAATTAATTTTTCCTCAAATCAGTGCTGAATGCCAAGGAATGTTTATAAGTAATATCATTTATTGATAACAAAGGAGAACTTGTATAAATGATGTATCTTATGGTTATTTCAAGTAGCTGACACACAAGGCGAAAATGACTTATCCTGGATGTACTGATTGGTCAGACTCAGTCAGCATTATGCTGTCTATTATTTTGTTCTTTGCATTCATATTTGACTATAATGTTTTTTCCTCTGTTGACATTATTTAGGAATCAGTGATTGTCACTTCTGTGTTATGTCATCTCTACAGTGGGATGTGATTAGAATACAAAGGGTAGGGAAGAGAGAGGAAAAGGAGCGGGGAATTCTGGGAGAGGCAGGATGAGTAAAAGAGAAAAACAAAGTAATTAACACATTGAGCGACATAGAGTATAAAAGCTAATCCAGGTAAACCAGGAATGGGCAGAATACAGCCTGTGGGCTGGATCTGACCTGCCAAGGGATTCTCTCTGGCCCACGACAGGTCCCTCAGCCCCACCCAGCCCAGTCACGAGGCAGCTCGGACCATGGCACGTGCAGCTGGTCCCATCGCCCCAGGCATGTGGTGGAGCAGGGACAGTGTGGCTGCTGGACTCAGTTTCCTGGCAGCCCTGGTGGTGGCAGGTCGCTCTGCCCAGCTGCCGCTGCCAGTGTCTCTGCCATTGCTCCCGCTGCTGATCCCAGCCCTGCTGCCTGGGCATCCTAGCCCATTCTCCCACACTCATGGCTCGGGACACCAGGAGGAGCAGGTAGATGGGGTCTTCGTGGAAACCAGCCTGGGACCCCCACAGGCAGGACACACTTAGCTGGATGGCTGAAATGGGGCCACAGGTGGGTAAGGAGCAGAGTCTGGAGTAGGACAGATGGGTAGAACCAGGGCCGGGATTGCGGGGCAGTGACAGCATGAGGCTGGGGCCCACAGCAAAGCCATGATCTGTTTCCCACATGTCCTTGCCTATGGAACCGGTGCCCATTACAGGGATGAGCAGGTAGATCACAACTCTGCATGGGCCCCAGCCCTGTGCTGTCACCGTCCCATGATCCTGGCCCTGGCCCCAGCCCTGCCTGCCTATCCCACTCTTGGACGCCACTCCCCACTTGGTCATAGCCATATCCCATCTGTTTAGCTGAGCGCACCCTGCTCATGGGGGTCCTGGGCTGGTCTCTCTGGTACCTTGGTGAGGATAGGATTTAGATCAGGGTGGGCAAAATCTGGCCCACAGGCTGGATCTGGCCTGCAGAGGGGCTTTGTCCAGCCTGTCGCTGGTCCCTTGGTCTCACCTGGCCCAGGCATCATCCCATGGGGGCACGTCCTGCTGCCCCCTGGGCGCGCAGTGGGGCACATCCACACATATCCCCACACCCCACATATACCAACAGCCCCCCACAAACGCCATACCCCCTCAATATACAAAAGTAAGACTTCATTTTGAGCTATTATGCAATTACTTCTATGTACATGATGCGAACGCACACAAACCAGGACAAAATAATATTTCAAAAATAAAATTAAAATACGTTGTTATAGTATATAATTTGTATTTTTTTTCTGGTTCCAAGATGGCAAACTTCCCAAAAGGAGTACTTCCGGGGCAAGGGCAAAGACCTCTGGTGACAAAGGGCAGGGGCCAGGGGGGCAGGACTTCCAGTACCAAGATAGTGACCGGGGAGAGGGGGGTGTCATGGGGCAGAGCTGCCCTTGTGGCCCTCAGCAGCTCGCCAAAGCTCGTTAAACAGCCCTCCCATCGAAATAATTGCTCGCCCCTGATTTAGGTAGTCTGTTGCTGGAGCAATGCTGTTAAAGGTTGCTGGGGTGTCTGTAACTTAAGACAGGTGTATCCCCATGGCTACTGGAAATAGTTGTCATTTTCTAGGAGGGATTGGAGGTCATTAATTATGTGTCTGAGGTGTTCAATCTGGGGAGCTGTAGGTGACAACCAATGGGATTCTGTTGTGCTTGGCTTGGGGTTGGAATTGTATCAGGTTGGAGTAGGGGTCTGAGTCTTGCTCTTCTAAGTTTTAGTGGCTACAATTTTAGGATTGTATTGTAATTCCAGACCCTTAAAGTGTGCATGCCAGTCAGTGTGATCAAAGCAGATTCAGCTGTAAAGTAGAGCTTGACTGCAGTGTAACTGATGTAGCTGATAGATTTATCAGTGTGTTTAGGATGAGACCTACTGGTGTGGAGGTAGCTATAGCAGTAGTTGGTTTCTAGTCAATGTGGTAGTGATAGCAAACACTGCTAACCACCTCTCTCTGAAGAAAGAAAGCCCGAGAAATTTTTTAGGAATTCTCTCAACTTGATATATGTTTTATTTCGTGTAATAAAACAACAAATAATTGGAATGTGACATACACACATGCTTTCATGTGTATGAATTTTTGTATGGGTATTTGTAATATATCCCACAATTAAAGAATAAAAAATTGTTTATGCAGCTCACTAACAATGAAATTAGGGCTTCTATTATTATAGCAATTAGAATATTTAGGACTAAATTAAAGCTTTTATTATATTTTTGTTGTTTTTTATCTATTTTGACATGAATACCTCCACTAGAAAGTGATGGGATGAAACTGTTTTAGAAATATTTTAAAAAACACATTTTCTCCATTTAGTATTATATTTGTTTTAAAACTGTTTTGTTCTGCTCTTGTTTTAAATTCAGGAGGCTGCATGTTGGGCTTTGAATAATCTGTTGATGTATCAGTGTAAACTTCATGAAAAGATTGGAGATGAAGATAAACAGTGAGTATTCCTTACTTGAACTACACATTTGGGAGTGCAAAAAGGTTTAAAGCTCAGTTTTAAGTTGTTTTGGCATCCCCAGATTAATTTTATCTTATTTTCCATTACAGTTTCTAGTTTGTGAAACAAGACATGGCCTTGTTGCTATTTCTGGTAGCAACAGCATCATGCTAAAATGAGGGATCAGGAAGAGCTTGAACTCCCTGGTATCTAGGGAAGAACAATGAGGATAGATTAAATGGAAGCTCTAATAGGGAGAGTACTACTAGAGTCAGAGAAAGAATCGAGATATCGTGAATATATAGTAGATAAATCTGAACCACCAGAGATGCATGTTAGAGAGGGATACAGTGAAGCACAGCGTACCTGCTCTGCTCGCAACACACCCAGGAACGATACAGCAACAGCTCTGTCTCACATGTGCTTATTAGAACATGTTCAGCATGTGCCCAGCCTGCTTTACTGCAGCACCCTTTAGTACAGTCTTTTGACAGAATAGATATGTTAAGACATATCCTATGTCCTTCTTAGAGTTTCTATGATACCCTAATTTTAAATAGGTTATACTGTATTTCCTAAATGCTCTCTGCTCACCTAGGCAAAAACCCCTTGTATTTCAATGGGTTTAAGGTTAGATTAATATGTATGCTGTGCAATGGGCTTTCTCTTCACCTCTCAGTATAGAAAAAACATTAGTAACTTGGTACTGAATTTTACAAATAAAAATTTACTCAGTGAAATCATTAGGAAACTATATTATAACTAGCAAATTGCCTGTCAAGAATGACAGGGGAAGGGGGGCTGACTGGGACCCAGTGTGGGTCTGACCCTGCCCCCCCTCTGCCCCCACTTAAGGTCCGAACCCATGCTACTGGTTAGGGTCCGACCCTGCTCCCCCTCCCCCCTGCTTCAGGCCTGACCCCGCCCTTCCTCCGCTTCGGGTCTGATCCT
>NW_005842304.1:142873-188252 GCF_000455745.1 Alligator sinensis | reverse complement strand
TCTGTCCCCCCTCCCCCTCCTTGTTAGGGTCTGACCCCACCCTGCTCTCCCCCCTGCCGGTTTGAGTCTGACCCCGCCCCCTCCAATCCCCCTTCAGGTCCAGCCCCACTACAGTGGAAAGGTTCCCACTCTTCCTCAGCTAGCCCCGCTGCTTTTTAAGTGCTCTACCCAATTTATTTATTTATTTATTTATTTATTTTCCTTTGTGGAGGTGGGGCAGAGGGAGCTGCCACACCGAAGGCTAAAGGAGGAGGTGGGGCCAACAGAGGGGCTCCTGCCTTTCCTCAGCTGGCCCCGCCACGTGTAAAGTGCTCGTGCCAAGTTATTTTTTTGCCATATGTGGAGGTGGGGCGGAGGGAGCTGCCACACTGGAGGCTGCAGGAGGAGGCAGGGCCGGCAGATGGGCTCCCGTTTTAACTCAGCTAGCCCCGCCCCTGGCCTGCGCAGCCATTTGGAGCATGCACAGTTGGGCAAAAGCGTTAGGGACAGACGGACTCAGCCTTTTATTATATTAAAATTATAAGGTAATCATTGTAATTTTCAGTAATTTATTTCTCTTGTGAAAGGTACCCAGCACACAGAGAAGTGATGCTAGCTATGCTGATGCATTCGACATCGAAAGAAGTGTTTCAGGCAGCTGCTAATACATTGGCAACTTTATCCAAACAAAATGGTAAGGGACTATGTTCACCTTCACTTTGAGACTTCAGTAGTGCATTATTACTGTAGTATTTTGGGATATTAAGAGTGTACTGTCATGTAATACTGTCACCCCTTTGGGTTGCGGAATACTTTTCTTTGTTTTTGATATTATACAATTGTATATTGTAACAAGTGTATTTCTTATTCTGATGCATCTGTTTTTAGCTACTGTTGATGGGAGACTTTTTTCGAATGATGAACCATTAGTTTATTTTAGCCAGCAAATACCAATTTTTAGAGAGTGAGGTGGACAGAGAAGAGAAGGTATCTTTCCATGTTTAATTTCCTCAGTCCCTGACCAAGTTTCAATTTCATCAAGACTGAAGTCATCTGAGCTATGATTATGGCTTTAATACTGCAGCCACTTACATGCTTGCTTAACTTTCAGATGTGATCAGGCCTCTTGACCTCAGTGGATCTACTCGCATACTGAAAGTTAGAAATGCATGTGTGTTTTCAGAATCATAGCTATAGTTTAGATCAGGGTAGTCCAACTTCCAAGTACTTGAGGGCCATATGCCCCACAGGTCTTGCCAATGGGGATCGCTGCTCCCCTTCTCTCTTTCCTGCCCCCACACCATGCGCGTGGCTTTCCTGGCCCTACCTTCATAAAGAAACTGAGTGATAAGCTCTGAACTCCATAATATACAGGAAGAGCACACACCAACTGCAGATGCTTCCTCAGCCTGACGAGAAGGGTATTTGTACCTGAAAGCTTGCAAAGAAGAGTTTTTCCAATTATTTGAGTTGGTCTAATAAAAGATATCAGATTCACCCAAAGAACCTTGTCTGCCTATGTCCTTAGACCAACATGGCTGCAACCTATACCCCTGAATTCCATAATAATAACTTGACATGGATAGACATAGGGAACATGTTTGCACTTATTAGGTACTTAAGCAATTATAAAATGTATAATTGTGCAAACACAAGTCTACTTTAGCCCCAAGTCCCAGTCTAGTATGTGATTGTGTATATGGAAGTTATTTGAAAATAGGTTTTGGAGAACCAATGCTCTTGCACACCTGTTGAACTTTTTTTCAGAAATATGAGTTGTCCTATTGAAAATTAACCAAAATTAAAGACATGCATCGGATATTTTCAGGATCTCAACCTAAATTATTATATACATGTTTGCTTATACACTATTTGTAATTTTGTGTTGTAGTTAGTATTAGAAAGGTTCTTTTGGCAAAAGGAATACACATGAACGTTTTGGACATAATGAAGAAATATTCGCATGCCCCTGAAGTTGCTGAGAGTGCCTGCAAAATGCTGAATCATGTTTTTGAAGGAAGGTAATATATTTTTATAGTCCTGTGATCTCTTCCAAGACTGAATAATGTGGGAATCCAGTTTTATAATTGTTTTAAATGTATAAAAATTGACAGCTAGAGTAAAATTAACTCCAGACCCAAGGTCTAGTCTATGTCCAAGCCTCATGGTCAAATGTACAGATGAGTAGCTACAGAGACAACTCACGAGGGTATCTGAATCTCCTGAACAGCAAGATCAGAATGGACCTTCTGGCCTGCCCTTAAACTACAGTAAATTCCATTTATTGTTGGGTAAATATTGAAATCTTTTTCTACAAATAACCATTCCATTTGTTAAAATAACTTTGATTGTGTTCCTATTTTTTATACTTAATTTCTGTGACTATTCTAACACATAAATTTATTGTCCAGTATGTTGCCTAAAATGCAAAATATTAGCAGGAAACAAATGTAAAACTCATAAACATAAGTATTCACATTAGGAACTTGATTCTAAGTTTGTATCTATAAGTTAAGGAACAGCAATATCCTATGGGACTTTTATACCAAGCTCTTCATGGATAAGAATGATTCAAAGACATTTTGTGGCAAATAATTTAAAGTACCAAATAAAGGGGCCTGATCTGCCTCTGCAGGAGGGAGGGTTGGGGGTTAGCCCAACCCCCATCTGGCAGCATGGGAAGGAGCATGGCCTGCCCCAATCCTGCTGTGTCGGGGTAAGGGGCACGGCCTGGCCCTAATCAAGCCATACAGGCTTTGGGAATTTGGCATTCGGGGAGGGGTGACAGTATTCATTGCCACTACTTCCTGTCCCCAATTTCCTGATGCCTGAGGAAGCCTGTGGGCTGAATGCCATGTCTTCATGGGCCAGATTTGTCCTGCAGGCCAGGAATTGAGCATCCCTGTTCTAAAGGAAACATTGCTACTGAAGAGTGAAAGAGGAATGAATGAATGAAGTGAATTGCAAGTCATCTAGGACAGCAGCCCTGACGTATTTAACAGCTAATTTTGCCATATTTAAAATAACAAGAAATACTTTCAAACAAATAAAGAAAATGTCCTTGAAAGTTAATTAGAGGCTCTTTGCTACCGATTGCTAATACCAAGCTAGAATTTTTTTTGTCTTAAAATATAAATGCAAATGTATTAGATTGTATTTGTAATCCATTCATTGACAACATATATAAATTATGAGGAAATGGAACTTAATGAGAACATGTATCCTTTCATGTATCTTGACCAGAGTCTAAACTGGTACATGTGAAATGTGCAGTTCAATCCCCAAGAATAAAATAACCTACCACAAGTATGTTACTATCCTGCACTACGTTAAAAACTTATTTCTGATTGTTCCAGGACAGAAATAGTTTCATGCTGAATTATAAAATAAGGTTAAAAGCAAAACAATGGATTTGCTAAATGGAAGAAAACTCCAGAGGAAGTTGTTTACTGTGAGATTGAGATTTACAGTATACAAAACTCCTACCACTTAATGCTGTTTAACAGAATAAACAAGCGTACAATTTAGAAAGACATTATTTTTATTAATTTTATAAATTATTATTTTTTCTCAGTTTCCTCCATCTGGATGTAATGACAGTTACTGCGTCAGAAGTTGTAAAAGCTATGAAGAAACATGAACAGTTGCCATCTGTTCAGCTGGAGGCATTTCGAGTCCTTTTACATTTTATGGTCACTGGTAAGTCATCAAAGGAAAACAGTTGACATAAGATTATTATACATCAAATGGGAGAAGTAAGAAGGCAATTTTTCATTGTTTCTTATTTCACGGTGCAACCTTCAGGTTGGACTTTTTCAGTGATTTTTATTTAGGTCTTAACATTGAAAAACTTTTGTGAATGAAAAGTTAGGAACAGAGGAAAAGGTAGAAAAAAGCTTGGAAGGCATTCACCATCTCAGGTTCTATTCATCACTGCTGGAACACTCTTGATTGTTCATCAACAATGATGAATTCGGGCCATTGCTGCTTACTGTGCCATTACTGATGGATTCAAGAAGTATGAATCCATTGCCATCATTTTGTACCTTAACCATAGATGATAATAGGCAGTAATAATGAACTTTCTGTCAAAATGGATTTACCAATATTGCTGTAGTACAGAGTCAAATAGAATATCATCACTAGCTTGTCTGCTAATATCAAGAAGTTGGGGGAACAACTTCAAGTTTTGAACTATATCAGCTCTTGCCTCCAGCAAACAAACAGCCAAACTGAATGATTAGGAAGATCTTGAGAAGACATTTCTTAAAGGCAATCTGCCAGCAGAAAATGTGTGTTCTCTTTTGTTCTTTGAGATCAGAAAAAGAAGGGTTGGACAAGGTTAGTAAAAGTTTTGAAAGTGTGTTTCCTGTTTGTCACCTTATTTTTAGTCTGTTTTTTCTGATTTTGCTGGTAGTCTCTTTAGAGTAGCAGCTTTTTAATCTTAATGGAAGATGAATTCAAGACAGCTTTCTGCATGTGCATATGTCACTTTAGTTAAATAAATATCAACAAAAACAAATATTTTTAAACAGTTTGATTAAAATGCAGGTGTCACGGCGGGGTCCTTCAGGAGGGCCGTGATCCCCTTAAGGCCCCCTCTCCGTGCCTGTTCAGCCCAAGGGCACCCTCTATTCTTGCCTGCCACGTCTTTGATCTTGAGTTAAGTTGGGAGGCTGCCTTACGTCTCCTAGGCACGGTTAGCTGGGACCTCCGTCCCCGTGTTCTCCCGGACCCACCAGGGGTCTCCCTGTACACTGGGTGCGTTCCAGGCACCCTAGCCTTATGGGCTACGCGTGGCTCCTACCAACCCCTATTACCACGCCCCAAGCCTTGCAGATGTACTGGATGTTGGTCTGTCAAAATACACGCCCGCTCCCCCGAGCCTCCTCTGTCATCTAGCCCACTCCCGGGCCTTCTCTAATATACGGCCCCTCACTGGGACTCTCGTCGAGCCCACTCTGGGCCTTCTCTAAAATAACCTAGCCCGCTACGGGCCTCCCTACCAAGTCTTTGGTCCTTTAGGCCCACCGCACGGCTACCCTCTCGTATCCAGGCTCACTGCACTGCTATCCCTTTTGCCGGGGACTACCGCAGCACCTTGCCTTTCTCCTGGGGAGTTGTACCACTAACCCCTTCCATCAGGGTCCACCGCAGCACCCTGCCCCTATCTGAGGGCTCTTGCCGTACTAGCCTACAACCGGGCTCGCTACGCCCGTCTCGGGCTTCTCAATAGTCCCCCTTCTCTGGGACTTGCTGTGCCCATGCTGGGCTCCTTAATAATGCCGCCCCTTCTCTGGGGCTGGGGTCTACGCACCCCGCAAGTTGCGCCCTTACTGGCGCCAGGGTCCCCTCACCGCTGGGGTTGCCCCTGAGAATACTGCGCCTTCCCAGGCGCTAGGGCCCCACACTTTGTGGGCCCTTATAAGTACGCTGTGCCCTCCTCAGGCACTGGGGCCCCTATGAGGCCTCCTCCAACCCCTTATAGCCTCACCCTTGCCACCGGTGTAATACAAACACTAACAAAACAAAACCCAAACTTCCTGGCTATAATCAAAACACAAGGCACTGGGCCATAACAACATAAGCCTCCTGGCTGTAATTCAACATCATTGCTCCAGCCTCTGGAGCTCTCGCGAGCTATACTTGTGATCAGGGTTCTCCCTATATCCTGGCCAAGGGAGCTCCTGCCTCTCCGGCTGCTAGCAGGGAACTGCTAGCCTGGCTTCAGCCCTGGGCTTTATAAAGGCCAGGCCCTGCCTCCTACAGGCAGCTGAATCTCATTAGTTTCCCCAGCAACCCACAGCTGTACTCCCTAATCGCTGCTAGGGCTCCTTAGGCACTGCCAGAGCTTTTCCTCTGGCAATTTTTCCCTCTTTAGGAGCGGGGTAGCGAGGTGCCCCGCGACAGCAGGTTATTTATATTAACTCAGATTTCAGTTTCTTTTCACTTGTGTTATAGTGTTCTTATTTCTCCATTCAATAAACAGGATATTTAATATGTGAAGTATTTACTATAGGAAGAGAAGCAAGAGAAAATGTCTTTTGCTAAAATGCTGGGAGTGTTTGTATAGCATAATGAAGTAATAACGGACACATTTTTTTTTCATTTCCACATAATCATAGTTGGAATTTGAAGCATAACATGTGAAGAAAAGGCCATTTATAAGACAAAATAATCAGTAGAAACTTGAATACAGAAGGGTCCTTGAAACAATCTCAAAGTACTTTCTGTAGTGCTACTTGGTCATGAGTGCTGAAATCTCCAGAAGTGAAATGTGTACTCTTTTATGTGTACTCACCTTCCACTGATGTTGTCTATGGGTATGATTTGGTTTCTAATGTGCTGCTAGGAAGAAAAGGATTTATTTCTAGTCTTTTCCTTTCAAAAATATCCAAAAGAAGGAGGCATTTTGAATTAGGTAGTAGGGCTACTGAGGAACATAGAGCTCAAATAAGTAATTTCTTGCAGTGTATCACAACCAACATTCATTGCCATACTAATTAATTTACAGTAAGTGGCAACATGACGAAACTGTGAGTGCTAACACTAGGTTCTTAGTCCAGTGTAAATGTGGAGTAACTCAAGTCAGTATTGTTAAATGGTTGTGAATGCAAAAACAGAATTAAGCATTATGAGTTATTTGTAAATAACCGCAGAAGTTTAATTAAAACTGTTTTCCTGAAAAACATTTCTCTTTGTGTTATAGGTACAGTGCAAGAACAGCCAAACACTCCATTCAGAGCTGTGGGAGGTGCTGACCTGGATCTTACTTTAAAAGTAATTAAAAACCAGTGTTTGCTGGAAGGGACTCACACACTGGTGCTTGATGCTTTGAACAGGGTATGGTTAAAGTCTTCATCCTGTTTAAATTTAGTCTGTGCATTATAGTTGTGGGTGTTGTTTATTGCTTTGAGTACAGTAAAGTGATTTTCTTACTGATTTCATAAACAAGATGAAATAAATTAACTCTCATCTCTGTGTCCAGCTGCATTTATTTTTTTTCTTACTCTGCTGTGTTCTGAAATGTGTCAAAAAGTTCATCTTTGCAGTTATTCTAAAAATAATTCAAAAGAAATCATTAGAAAACTTGTGGTATTCTTTACACAGCTCTGTTGAATTTTTTATGGAATGGATGATGTTTTGTAAATTTAAAGACCATCTTATCCAGGCCCTGTGTAAGCTAAAATTTAAAGTAGTTTGAACAGAATATCCAGCAGCAGTTCATTAATGTGGTTTACTAGAAAACAGATTTCTTGTTGCCAATGGAAACTTTTTTTGGCTCCCTCCCTCCACCCCACCCCTTTATCCTTGCTATTGGGAAGGGTGGGCTCATTATAATGCCTTAACGGGAAACTTTGAGAACAAGAGGCCTGCAAGCGTATTCTAGCTGAGCGGGGAGAAAACAAAGCAGCTGACTCCTTACTGCAGTAAAATAGCAATTCTGATAAAGATGCTGAATTTTGAGGCACATCAGTAAAATGGCAAATCTGATAGCCACAGATTTTATCAGAATCCACAGGGCTTTGGAACACCTGAAGTTCCCTTTCATAATTTAGTCTTTAGACTACAAATGAAAAAAAAGGAAATAGAGAAGACCAGTCATCAATTGGTCACTTAGCTGAAAAAGAGATGTTTTAATAGCTTATGTGTATACTAGGCCTTGCCCAAAATATTCTGACAGTCTTACAAGTTTGTTATCTGCTTGTCTCATATTTTACAGAACTCTTTATTTATACTTTTTAATGTCTTAAATAACAGGTCTGCTTTAGGGTGGGGTTTTTTAATTTTCTTCTAGCTGAATAGCTTCTGAGCAAACTTCCTTAAAAAAGCACTCGTGAAAAAAAATTCAAGCATGGAAAATTTCAGCTTAAAAGACAAAAATTTTAAAGAAGGGAGTTATAATAGAGAGGTTTGAATATTTAATTCCAGTAATTGCTGTCAGATCAGCTATAATTTCACAGCTGTTGGAAATAGGAATCATAAGCAACTCTCCTTATACCATTGAATATCAGAGAAAAGACTGTGATCACCTTATTTTATATTCATTTCTCTTTTAGTTTATTGGGAATCCTGCTATTCAGAGATGTGGACTAAAAATACTTTCATCTGTAGCAGAATGCTCTGGTGCATTAGAAATTTTATCCCAGCAAGGTGCTACAGATACTATACTTCACACACTACAGATGTATCCAGATGATCAAGGTATATAGGAAGATCTTTTTTACGTAAACCTGAATCTTAACCTGTGTAAGTTTACAGCATATTTGTGTACTACATACTTGTCTCTCTGAGGATCAGTAATTAACTAAATCGATCTTTTTTTCTAGAAATACAGTGTTTGGGTTTGAGTCTTCTAGGATCTTTGATTACAAGAAAGAGTTTGTGTATCGCTACTATGCATGTGCTGGCAACAGTTCTGGTTTCTAGTTTACGGAGGTTTAACGAAGTCACCGAAATACAGATGCACGTATGTGGTATCTATTACTGCAAAGATAATGAATGAAAGAAGTGTGTACATGGGAACAGTTTTATTTTTTTTAAATCACCGGAATTGTAGATCTTTATTTGAAATACCTGTTTTTTATTTTATTATGATAGCAAAGCAGACAAACTCTTAGCAGTATCTTGAGGTTGTTATAGTGATGCATGTTTCAGTGATGCAGGTTGTTATAGTGAAAGCATGAATTCAGTCCAGAACTGTGCAACTACAAGTTTTAATGTTGATCTAAATCTGTACCATCTGCAAAACAGAGTAAAAATCCCTTGATAACCATCTGTCAGTCAGCCTTCTAATCTGTTACCATTTTATAAAGTGCCCATCATTGTGGTACCTGAGTGTGTTTTATGAAAGTAAACATGAAAGCATCTGTTTTCTAGCCCTACCTGCTGCAAAAAGATTACAGTTATTGTAAAGATGTTTTAACTATAAATATAGATGGTTGTCTGAGAGAAAGCTATTGTGAGAATGATGTATTGAAAGGGTTGGGTGGTTTCACACACGGTTTTGAACACGGTGATGATAAAACTCTTTATTCCATCTGGCAGTGAGTTCTGTAGCTCCTATGCAAGTGTTGGTGTAGTGTTGGAGTTGGTGTGGCTCCCATGAAAGTTCTGCCTCTTGCAGATATGAG
Organism: Alligator sinensis; assembly: GCF_000455745.1. Classification (NCBI taxonomy): domain Eukaryota; kingdom Metazoa; phylum Chordata; order Crocodylia; family Alligatoridae; genus Alligator; species Alligator sinensis. Next base: position 179,139 of record NW_005842304.1, on the reverse strand, counting down.
GCTTTCCCTGTTTGTCATTAGCTAAATATTTCTCATGGAGCAAAATTATCATGTGAGGTCACTCTTTTGTGAGAGTTCCAGTACTTTAGTTTCAGCCCACACTGGAAATATCATAAGTATGGCCTCTCCCTCACAAACTCCCTTTTTTCATTTCAAGCTTAGTTTAGTGATCAGCATAGAGACAGATGATTCAGTCTCAATGTGTTTGGGACAAATGTTCTTATACTTAGTCTGTGTCATCCATTTCTGACTTATTGCATCAGATTTTACTTTTGCAATCTGCAGGGTTTTTCTCATTGGTTTTTAAATTCACCCTCAGTATTTTTAACAAACTTTTTTTTTTTAACATTATAGTGCAACCATGCTAAGACAGGGCATTGTCCCCTTCACTCATTTGCTTTGTGTGGCAAGTGTTCTGCGCAAATTAATAGGAGGCAGCTGGCAGTTTTTGAACATTGGAATATTATTTTGTCTGACCCTTGCACAGTGTATACAGAAGAAAAGGGAGAGGTTTTGTGACTTCCTTCTCTCATGTGTTCATGCCAGAGCCAGAAATGGTTTGGCCGTATGCCACCATGCACAATCTGACTCCATGAATGCATGTATAGCTCTGTTCATGCTGAGAATTGATTCAGGTCCTGTTTTGTTTTCTTCTCTTGGAATCATAGTCTAGATCAGTGGTTCTTAGCCTTTCTAGACTCCCAGGCAGCCCTTTATAACTCTTGTGAATTGAGCAGCACCCCATTTCAAAAACTAATTTACAGGGTTTCCCTCCTTGCAGAGAGAAGTTGGGACCAGCTAGGCAGGGAGAGCTCAAGCCTATCTTTATCTGCTTACCTTCTCATACCTGAATCTTGAGTCTGCCTTTATATGCTTATCTCCTCACACCTTGCTTACCTCTTCACAATTCTTGCAGCACCTTAGTTAAGAATCACTGGTTTAGGTAATCTGGAAATTAAGACTTTTACAGAAATAAATTTTCAGTTAATTAAAATGTTGGGCCTAAGATGTTGATAATATTTCATTTATTTATTTTACCTAAAGTTACATGGCTTTGCTTTATAACAGTAGATGTGATATTCATTACCCTGGAGTAGGTCTGGAGCTGGCTTTTCAAAATGTCACCAAATAACTACCACTTGTTTATATAAATGGGTCATCAGAATAAGACTAAACATACTGGGTACTCAGGCCTTCTACTACGCATTTGTCCATTTTGCAGTCCCATGTGTGTGCATGTTTTAAAACTGAAACAGAGGTATACTGATGGGATTTGTCTGTTTTGTCTACCTTTAATTTTTTTGTTGCTGTTCACATCATTTTACTATCTTTGTAGGGTTTTCGCACAGTCTTGACAATACTTGACTTGTCACCTTGTTTTGCTAAGCTGCTGATACATGAATCATTTGACACAGTAATTTTCTATCAGATGTCCATGTTTTTCACTGAACAGAGAAATCAACAGGTATCTTCTCTCTATTGTTTACAAGTCCATGTCCATTTATTCTGCACCATTCTGAAGTGTGCTACCCTAATTTCTATTATTTTTCTCCCTATTTAGTGTCAAAGCCTGTGTTGTAAGTGCTTTGCCAAACTAGCGGACAGTGATGATATTAAAAACGTGATGCTGGAGAAAGCATGCACGGAGTGCAATAATAGCATTATGGCCGAATGTTTACTTTTACTGGGTGCTGATGCTAATAAGAAGACAAAGACAAACTCTTTAATTTATCAGGTAAGCACATGAATATAGAAAGGATTGCACACTGTTGAAATGTGTTGCTGTTTGGATTCTAAATTGTACGTGGGTATATCAGCCTGCTTCTAACTATGACAGTTGTTTGCTGCAATCCAGCAATTCCCTGAACATCCCTTAATGAAAGCTGAGTTCTGTCACTCTGTGGCTTTGGGCAAATGTCATTGAAATGAACAAAAAGGCAACCATTGATTCCCTTGTTAGGAAGACTTTCAATATGTAAGGGGCTTGGGTGCAATTGTCACATACACCTTCCAGAACTCCAGGCTGATAGAAATCCCATCACATCTTTTACCATTTCTTCCTTTATACTGTTTTTTCTGATAACTACAGTACATTTAATAATAATTTCCTAACACTGAATATAAAACATGCTGGGGCTGTAACAAGCATATCTTGTTATTCACAACTATTTTTTGGCAAATAATCTTCACGTACTGTTTTGCAGTGATTCATACATTGAAGCATCAGGGGAAATATTTCATAAACCGAAGCAGAACAAAGACTTTTCTGTTTCTAAAATGTCTGCATGTGTGTGTGAATTACAAGAGCTTTTTTAAACTTGAAACTGGTCGAGTAAAAGATGATTGGGATATGTTTAATTTTAATAAAAATTTCAAAACACTGTTTTTTTTGATGTGTGATTGACTGAAGCTCACTAACCCACTGCAGTGTCCACTGAACAGGACCGATATTTAGAAGGCATGAGTTAATATCCAAACTGGAATTTATGGACACATTTATGTGCACCAAGTAGTTCAGAGAAGAATTATGCCTCTCAGTCAGTGCTCTCCCTGGATTAGTGCTCCTTTCCTCTGGGTTGTGCTTAAAGATGTGGCGCAGCCCTACAGCCTAATCTACACTCGGTTGTTGTGATGATTTAATTATTTTGATATGGGTTGTAACTATCAGTATAATGGACATACTGATGCATTAACCGAAATTTTAAAAATTGTTTTGAATGTTCAAGCTAAATACCATTCACTGCAGTGACAGTGATAGGGAACATGGAAGGAGTATAGCTGACTAAAGCCTTTAAGACTAATAAGTACAGTCAAAAAACCTGAGGCTGAATCAGTTCAGTCGTCACAGGTTAGTCTAAACTACATAGATTGAACCGATAAGTAAGTGAATAGACAGTCACTTTTGATTCCGGAAATGCAGCCACATGCCTGCAGTGGCCCAAACCACAAGCCAGGAGGTGCTAGAGCATGCTTCCCTGCTCAGCTGGTGCAGACATCTTGGGCCAAGGTTAGTCTACCCACTCTACGAGGTGGAGCTTTGCAGGGTGGGGGGAAGGGGTGTGTCACAGCCTGGGGTCCTGGGGAATGGCCATGATCTCCCCAAGACCCCCTTACTGTGCCAAGTGGGCCCAATGGGCCCCCTCGATCCTCGCCTGCCACGTCTTTGATGACAAAATATATAGTTGGGAGGCTGCCTTTCATGCCCTCTTGGTCACGGTTAGCTGTACCCTCAGACCCCGTGCCTTCCCGGACCCCTGGTAGGTCCTGCTCCAAGATAGATGGTACCACAGTTGTTTCGGGGCACCCTAGCCTTATGGGCTATGCATGGCTCCAGCCTCCCTTTACTACGCCCCAAGCCTCACAGATGGAATTGACGTTGTTCGGTCACGGCCTTGTTATAATGTGGCCCCCTTGTCCTGTCTGGGCCCTGCGCTGCCCTATCTGGCTCTGCGCCCTCTCTGGGGCTTCTCCAAAGTGCTGCCCCCTTCTCTGGGGCTCACCACACCCACGCTGGGGCTTCTTAATAGCGTTCCCTCTCTGGGGCTTCTTAACTGCTCCCTTTCTGGGGCTGGGGTCAGTGCACCCCAACTGCTGAGCCCGCGCTGGTGCCAGGGCCCCCACACTGCTGTGGATCCCCTATGAGGCCTCCTCCAACCCTTAATAGCCTCACCCAAACCACCGGTCTTAAACAGTAAACAAAACACAAGCCCCTCGGCTATAACATAAACTGGAGCCACCCAGCTACAACCACATTACTCCAAACACCCCAGGGATGCTCCATCCTTTACCGGGCTTGGGCTGTACGTGCGGGCAGGCCTCTCTGCTCAGCTTTGCTCAGGAAGAGCTCCTTCCTCCCTGGCTGCTGGCAGGGAACTGTCAGCCTGGCCTCAGCCCTGGGGTTTATATGTGCCAGGCCCGGCCCTCTCAGCTGACCGCTGGCAGGTGTGGGTACTAACTACCCTGGTTGCCCTGGTGATCAACAGCTGGGCTCCTTACTCACTGTTAGGACTCTTTTCCTAGCAGTTTTTTTCCTTCTTAGGAGCAGGGCACCTAAGTGCTCTGCGACAGGGTGCAAACTAGGGCTGTGCAAAGCTTCAATCACTGATTCGATTCGGAGGAGACTCGGCCCAATTCAGGGGCCAAATCTCCACATCTGAATCGACTCGGGCAACCCATTAAAAGCTCCAAGTCAATTTGAAGCATCCGAATAGTTTCAGAAAAGATTCGGATTGACCAGGGAGGGGCAGGCACAGCTGGGCAGCAGCAGGTTCTCCTGTGGTTCCTCCAGCTGTGCCTGCCTCTCCCTGGGTTGGGGGAGCTGCAGGGGAAGCCCCCATGGCTGCTGTACCCAGCCCCAGCCTCCCGGGACTTAAAAAAAAGCTCCATACTCACTGGCTGCAGCAGTCACCTGGAGCCCGGCAGCACTCAGCCCCAGTGGCCCCAGCTCCAAGACAGTATGCAACGCCCTGCCGAGCCGTGCTGCACCCATGCCATGGGGCAGCTGCCATGCGGGTGCCTAATGATGGGGGGGGGGCGATCCCCACTGCCCTGCACTGCACGGGGGGCTCTGCCATGAGCACCCAGAGGCCCTGATGGCCACTGCTGCAGCCAGAGTGTGCAAGGCTTTTTTTTTTTTTTTAAGTGCCAGGAAGCAGGGGCTGGGCAGGGTAGCCATCGGGGCTTCCCCTGTGGCTCCCCCTGCCCGGGGAGAGTCAGGCACAGCTGGATGAGCTGTGGGAGAATATGCCTGCCTCTCCCCGGCCAATCCAAATCATGAATCTCTCTGAATCTTTCAAAGCCGATTCAGCCGAATCGAATGGGGATGGTGATTCAATTCACTGAATTGAATCACTGTCCTCCGAATTGGCTAAATCTGAATTGAATACTTCCCTATTCACACAGGCCTAGTACAGACCATCCTGGGATGCTGCGGGGCTGTGAGTTAACTTGAATCTGTAGCAGTTCTGGGACAAGTTCAATAAGCCTATTTAACCTAAACCTAAGTCTGATACTGCATCCATCCAGGTTTATCTTAAACTGGTTTTGGGCATTTTTAAAGTGGTTTACGTGCACTGAACTTCCATTGTGTTACAGATTTGAACTGGTTTCTGATTGATTTATGTAATGTTTTTGTCCCTAGCCTAAGTACCATATGCCAGGCAGTTTTCATTGGTATAAATCAGAGATGTCAGACATATGGCCCACAGGCTGGATCTGGTCTACAGAGCCCAGTCACCTAACCCACAGACTTTTGCCCCAACTCTGACTGTGATGGGGTACCTTCCTGTGGTGGCAGCCAAGTACCTAGGTGAGAATCACAGTGCTGGGGCCCCAGCAACACTGTGGGAACATACCCAGCACTGCATCTTGTTCCCACAGCTGCAGCCAGGCACCCGCAATACTGAGCTTGTTCTTGTGGTGCTACTCGGGGTCTAGCACTGTGACTCTCTCTCACTTGGCTGGCAAGCACCTGGGAGACAGCATCAGTACTGGAGCCCTGGCAGCACTGTAAGAAAAAACATAGCACTGTGGCTTGTTTGTATGGCAACAGCCAAGCCCCCAGTATGCTAAGCTTCTCCAGCTGGGTTCCCAACCAGCTGGAGCAGGTGTCACATGCTGTGCCCATTCCAAACTGGCCACATACAGCACCACATGTGATTTAGTCCCCAACAAGCCAGAAGCGCTGCATGCACAGGATCCAGCATGCAGGGGGAGGGTGTCCATGGGCCCATCCAGCCTGAGGGGCTGGCCCTGCATCATCTATATGGCCTGTGGGACCAGATAACTTTAAAACACCTGATATAAACCACCATTTATATGAATCATGGCAGAAAATTTGAATTACACATATAAGAGAGTTGTTTTAAATTTTGGAGGTGTGTCATTGTACATCTGGGTTAAAGCCATCCAGGAGCCTTGGATAATGGAAATTGACATTCATATTTCTTAGGCAGGTTTAGAAATCTCAGTTGTGGTGTTTAGGAAATTGTCATTTTATGGTTCATGAGGGGATACCACGCCAAGAGGTAGCATGAAGTAAAAACTGAAACCACCCTCTTACCATACTCTGAACTGCTTCATATGTGCTTTTTTTGATAATAGGTTTGTGAGAGAGGAAGCAATTCTAAATTGGTTGAGCTCTTACTCAATAGTGGTGCTCGAGAGCAAGATGTCCGGAGTGCTTTGACAATCAGCATAAAAAAAGGCGATAGCCAAATCATCAGCTTGCTCTTAAGGAAGCTTAGCCTGGATATAGCAAATAGCAGTATCTGTCTTGGAGGATACAGCATTGGGAAAATTGAGCCTTCCTGGCTAATTCCTTTGTTCCCAGATAAACCTGCTCCTTTAAGAAAACAAACAAGTAAGTGTTCATAAAATTCGTAATAACTTTCAAAATTCTAACAGTGCCTAAGAGTATTATAAAAACCTCCAGAAAGATATTTAAAATTGAAGCACAGGTAATTTGGGGTCAGATATTTAGCCCTTATAAATCTGTATAGCTTCCATTGTTTCTAGGATGCTCCCTAATCTTTAAAAATAAAAAACAAAGCCTTTTTTTAGTAGTTTTAAATCTTTGTGAATGCACTGAAAAATGGATTATCTGTTGGTTTTCTTTTACACTGTTAGATGCAGGTTCTTCATTGGCACGAATGGTACTCGGATACCAAATGAAGAGTTTTTCAGAGTACAAATCAAGATCCTATTCTGATGTGACTTTTTGTGATGATCCACTGGATAAATCTTATGATTGGACCTTCCTTCCTGACCCATTAGTGGACAATGTTTTTCGCTTGAGTGATGATCTTGATAGTGAAGGTACATTTATTCTAGGAATTTTGTCTTTCCTATACAATGCTGATCTGCAGTATGGCTTCAGGTTCAAGAAAATCAGTTTAATAACTGTTGGACTAACCAGTAAAAACAAACAAACCATTTTTTCCTTGCAATAAAATGCTTTCTATGTAAAACATTAGGATATTTATCTACAATTTTGTTTATAGTATATGTGGAAAATAGTTTTTGATAAATAAATATGCATATTCATTTATACAGGTTCAACAAAATAAAATTAAAGGTCTGTATTAACTTATCCACTCTCAAACCTATTATCCAAACTCAAACCTTGTGTGAATCCATGTGCTTTCACACAAGTCCAGGTGTCTATCTGATCTCTTATAAAGAAAATGTACATTTTATGACTACAACTCAAATTCTTTCCCAACAGCAAAAAAAAAATGTAATATTTGTAAATAGTTTTAAAACAGCATTTCTGCATTTAATGGCAGTAGTATCTTAAAATTAGCTAGATGTTATTTAGTTTGCTGTTCTTACACAGCCTGGATTTTGAGCTGTTTGTTTGCTGCCCCTACAGCCGTGGAGCTAAGCACTGGGCTTTGTGCAGCTCCATGGCTCTGCAGGAAGCCCTGTAGGCAGCCTGGCAGCAGCCCAGGAAGCAGGCTCTGCCCAAGAAAAGTAGCGAACCTGATCTCCCCCCCTTCCCTTCCCCAGAGCCTGCCTGCCTGAGCTGCCTGGGGGCCCAATGCTTTCCTCCACGGCTGCAGTGCCCAGTTTTCCTCCTGCCCAGGCATGGGGTCGGACTTGAAGATCTACAAGGTCCCTTCCGCCCCTACTTCTATGATTCTATGATAAGAACATAAGAGGAGTCTACAAAAGAGGGCTAGAACTGCCAGAGGGTGGAGAGGGAATTGTAGATTGCCCAGCAGCAGCCATCACAGTGTTAGAGCAAGTGATTCTAAGGAAATCTGAAGCCACAGGTCTGAAATTCCCTTCAGGAGCCTATTTGCTGTCTGCATAGCTCAGATCTCCCTTGCTTTGGAAGCATAGGGGTATATTTAAAAAAAGTAAATTATCACAGCTCTGAATTTATGAAAATTATATTATCATGAGTACAAAAATGCCAGAAATCTGAAATTTGTGTCTGGTACTCATTAACTGTGTATAGTACCTATATTCTAGGGTATAGTAACATTCTCAACATACTGCACATTGGATTAGCTAATCCTGTTACTGTTAATGTGCCTGAAATGTACAGCTACAGTGTATATGTCTGTACCTCTGTTACGTGGTTGAAATAGGCTTAAATTTTGGCAGGTTGTCTTATTTTTTGTTTTTGTTTTCCTATTTTGTAACAGAGAGTGAAAGTTCATTTCGTATGAAAAAGAAATCCAATTCCATTGCGGTTGCTGACCTGTACAGAGATACAGCCTTACAAAGATATTCTCCTACTTTGCAAAGACATTCTAACTCTGTGGTAAGCCAAGTTACTATCTACTATATAGCTATCTAAATCCATTGTGTTTGGAAAACTGTATTGGGAAATGGGATGGAAAACTGTATTGGGAAATGACAGGTTATGACCATAAATGTTCTCCTCTCGCTTTCACTGTTTCGAAATATCTTATGAAAGTGATCCATAGCTGTACAGGGACTACACACATTCAGATTGCTGCAACTGATAAGATTTTATTTCAGGAAACTTTTATGAACAAATATAAATAAGCTATTTTGAGAACTGTTTAAACAAGTGCAGAAACAGATTTTTAGTTAAGCTGCCACATAAAAATAGTGTGTTAATTAAATTATATTTAAAATGTATTAGTGTTTTAAATTTTGTGGTACTACAATTTAAGAAACACCAGTAGTAAATTTTCTGTTAGATTCCTAATGTAAAAAATTATCCACTTTTTTGTTGCATCCTACATGATGTGCAAATCACTATAGAAAGAAAACTAACTACATTCACATAGTTTTCAAGATATACAAATATTCACACCTTTCACTTGTAATTCTGTTCTGGAATTTTCCAGGGACCTGGTTCAGACTATGAACCACACGTGAAGCAAAGGAAAAAACTACTCTCTTCAGAAGAATCTCTCAGTAAGCCACCAAAATTTATTGTCTAATAAAGTTATCATTTTTAACAGTACTTGGAGATGGCTACAGTCTGTTGAAGGTTTTAGTTGCATTAAATGCTCATTTATAAAGATTGCTCCTAATTTAACAAAGCATACAAATATTGCATACACAGTGAACTACTTTCTTTTGGGCTTCACATGATTATTTGTAACTTTAAGTGGAATAACATAGTTTCATGCCTTAGAAGCATTTTTTAAAAACATGTTTATTCTGTAGCCAAAAAGTATCTCTCTCCTTCCCCTAAAGATATTCATTGCTCCTTTAAACAGAAGTTCTGACTGGCTGCTGTTAAGTCAGTATCCACATAATAATTTACCGTACTGGGTACAGAATTGGAACCCAAATTCTTTGAATTGTAATTAGAAAATTAAATTGCACTTATTACATTGTTGCATGTTTTCTCAGTGATGATGTATGTCTTTCTTTTTGTTTTAACAGAAGGCATATCAAAACTCTCATCATCTGCAAGGCAATCAGATAGTCTTTCTTCACTGAGCTTGGAAAAAGAATACATTAAGTCACTAGACCTTTCATCAAATGAGCTGGAGAACATTGATGCTATCAGTCAGAATAGCTGCTTAACCAGTCATTTGGAACATCTCGAGAAACTAGAGTTGCACCAAAACATACTATCAAGCATTCCAGAACAACTGTGTGAAGTAATTCTTTGTCATTTTACATAATGCAGGGCAATAATACTTGAAATACTCTATTATACTTTTAAAATTAAAGATTTAATTTAAATAATCTCGTATATATTCATATATATGGAATTCATATAAAATAATAAATGAAATAAGTTATGCGTGCCTAATGTGTACGTACAAATTTCATACAGTAATCGAATGTTAGATTAACCAGTTACTTGTACATACTTGCTCAGGGAGCCTCCGTGGGACATCTTTAGAGGGCCAGTTTGGGAAGGATGTTACAGATAGTGGCATGATTTCATTAAATAAATGGGAATGAGAACAGATTCTTACATGCTAAAGCCATTTATAATTGTACTAGTTAGTTTTATTACAACATGCCTTCATATCATATTTTTTCTAATAAAACATAACTAACCTTATTACTATGATTACTATTTTCTGTCATTTTACTTGATAAATAAAGAAAATAAACATGAATTAATTGACTAAAATATTAATTCAGTTTAAAGATTATAAATTATTGTTTCTGGGTTGTAGTTTTAAAAACAAATTCTCCTTTTCTTTCAGACCTTGAAATGTTTGACTTGCTTGGATTTACACAGTAACCGATTTACATCTTTTCCTACTTACTTACTGAAAATGAGTTGTATTGCAAACCTCGATATCTCTCGAAATGACATCGGCCCTTTCATAACTTTGGATCCAAATATCAAGTGCCCATCTCTAAAGCAGTTTAATTTGTCATATAATCAACTATCGTCCATTCCTGAACTTCTTGCAGATGTTGTAGAAAAACTGGAACAGCTAATGATGGAAGGGTGAGAATGGTACCAGTTAATCTGATTATTGCTTAACAAACATTCCAGAAAAGAATGGATGTAGTTGTCATCTAGAACAGTGGTGCCCAACCTTTTTGCCCCGCAGGCCAGATGGGCAGTGCCTGGTCCATCTGCAGGCTGGATCCTGTTCACAGGCCAAGCATGAGGGGGCCAAATCTGGCTCATGGGGTGGGGAAGGAGCGTGGCCCAGCCTTTATCCAGTCATGTAGGTGTACTGGGGGGCCAACCTGGGCCCAGTCTGGCTGCATCGGGGGAGGGAGCATGGTCAGGCCCTGATCTAGCCATGCAGGTGTAGAAGGAAACCAACCTGGGTCCAATTGGACTGGGTGGAGTTTAGAAATTAGGCAATGGGGGAGAGGTGGCAACATTAATTGCCACTGCTCCCTCACTGCCAAATTTCCCAACCTGTGGGGAGCCCTGTAGGCCAGATGCCATGGCTCCATGGGCTGAGGCTTGACCAACCCAATCTAGACTATTAAGCGATATTGCATTTAAAGGATTTTCTTATCGGCAGCAAAATATGTTCTAGTGTCTAAATCAGCGGTTCCCAACCCCGGGTTGCAACCGAAATGAGGGTTGCGGGGGCAATGCCGCACACAAAAGATGAGCCAAGCCGTGTGCCGGGAGCTCCCCCGCCCCTGAGCCGCCAGTGCCACCACCACACACTACTCCCAGCAGCGGGTCACAAAAAAAAAAAAGGTTGGGAACCACTGATCTAAATATTTAATTGGTGACAGTTTCTGTTGGGATGACCACTTGCCACATTATGATTTAGCATTAAGTAAGCAGTATTCTGGAGGGGGTGTTTCAAACAAATGAATAAATATATTGTAGTACTCAATGGATGTGTCTACACAAAATGTTTACTGCACAGTAACTATCTCGGAACCTACATGTGCACCCCTGTTAGGCTGGAGTAAACTAATTTACTCCACAGCAGGTAAATTTCCTCTGCATTGGGCACATCTATGTGAAATGCTACTGTCCAGTAGTTACTGCTCCATGTGTTGTGCATGAATAAACTGGGAACTTATTGCTCCAGAGTTAATTGCTCCCAGGAGCATGTTCAAATGGCGTGTCCAGAAGCAATAAACTCCAGAGCAGTAAGCTCTGCAGTTTATTCATGCAGCGTAATTTCGCCTGTAGACACACCCAGTTTCTTTCTGCAGTACAGTACATCACCAAGATTGTCTGATTTGTTTAGCTTTTGTTTCCAGTACAAATTACTTTTTGCTGTTTTAGGAGGAAAGAATCTCAAATAGAGGTTTTTAAATCTGTGATTCAGTAAGTTGGATTAATCAATATGGATTCTTTCTAGTCTAGAACAGGGGTGGGCAAAATGCTGAGAACTGCATCTAGCCTGCAGAGCGATTTTTGCCTGGCCTATGGCGGGTCCCTCTGCTTGGCCCATGTGTAGGGACAGCCCAGGCCATGGCATGTGACCAGGCACGGAGCAGGGCTGGCGCAGCTCGGCTGCCGGAGTTTATTTCCCAGCAGCACCGGCGGTAGGAACAGCTCCTTCTGGCTGCTGGACCCAACACCGCTGCCCAAGCACCATAGAGACCAGCCAAGAGCCCTATTCAGATGGCTCCCAGCTGGTCTCCATGGAGACCCCATAACAAGATCCTGGGGTCTCCACAGAGACCAGCTGGGAACCGTGTAGGCAGGGCACTCCATCAGGCAGATGCCTCATGGCTCCTGGTTGGTCTCCATGGAGACTTCGCCCCAAGATCCTAGGGTCTCCATGGAGACTGACTGGGAGCTGTGTGGACAGGGCACTCCCCTGGGTGGATGCAATCATAACACCCTGCCCATGCAGCTCCTGGCCAGTCTTCATGGAGACCTCACCCCAAGATCTCGTAATCCTTGTGATATTTGGCAATGCCAACCATTCCTTGAATTTTCAGATATCTTTAACCTCTGATATGGTGGTCTCATTTTTTATTTCAGAGAGAAATCTTTAAATATGTCTCTCATATTTGAGAGCAGCACCCTACAAACACTGGAATATGTGGGTTTTCACATGGTGTACCAATAGTGTAAGTAAGGGTGTATAACCCCAGGCACTCAGTAAAAGACAGCACTGGAATGGAGACAAGGTGGGGAGTAGGGAAAGACACCAGCCATGTAGAACTGAGTGGAGGCAGGAATCCCCTTGTCAACCTCCCCTTCCTCCCCAAGAGAGTTGGCACTGCTAGATGGGATAGTGTCACCACAGATAGCCAAATTAACTCTTCCCTGGCCCTGCAGCCACAACCAAATTATGGGCTTTCTATCATACTTTAGTACGTAAACCTGCAGTGGCTGCAGGGCCAGGGAAGCGTTAACCTGGCTGTTGGCAGCAACACCTCTACTCATAGCAGTGTCCTACCTTATCTTAGTTCTATGTGGCCAGAGCCTTCAGCTTCCCTGCCTCCATTCCAGTGCCCCAAGGTAGCAACCTGTATCTCTCATGTCTCTATTGTGTACTGATCTTGAATTCGGTTCTTCCCTTGTCCCTTCCATATTCTTCAGAAGTTCATTACTTATTTGACAGGCCCCCTTAAGTCACAGTCCTGTGAATGCACATATTAAGTCAGTGGAACATATTAAGTCAGTGGAACGTCAGCACAGAGGCAGAAAAGGATCTCGGAGTCATTATAGACTCCAAGATGAACATGGGCCGCCAATGTGGGGATGCAGTCAGGAAGGCCAACCGCACCTTGTCCTGCATCCACAGATGCATCACGAGCAGGTCCAAGGAGGTGATCCTCCCCCTCTATATGACATTGGTCAGGCCACAGTTGGAGTACTGCATCCAGTTCTGGGCACCGCACTTCAGGAGGGATGTGGACAACATTGAGAGGGTCCAGAGGAGGGCCACTCACATGATCAGGTGGCAGCAGGGCAGGCCCTACAAGGAGAGGCTACGAGACCTGAACCTGTTCAGCCTCCACAAGAGAAGACTGAGAGGGGATCCGGTGGTGGTCTGTAAACTGGCCAAGGGAGACCAAGAGGCAATGGGAAAGTCCCTGTTCCCCCAAACACTACTGGGAGTAACAAGGAATAACAGCCATAAGGTGACGGAGAGTAGATTCAGGCTAGATATCAGGAGGCACTACTTTACAGTCAGGGTGGGTAGGATCTGGAATCAACTTCCAAGGGAAGTGGTGCTCGCTCCTACCCTGGGGGTCTTTAAAAGGAGGCTAGATAGACACCTTGCCGGGGTTGTTTGACCCCAGCATTCTTTCCTGCCCATGGCAGGGGGTCGGACTTGATGATCTGCTCAGGTCCCTTCCTACCCTACCAACTATGAAACTATAAAACTATGAACTGTTCATGTTCTTAACATCAAACACGTGTTGTTACAAGGCTGAACCATAGTGAGTAATCAGAAAATGACACTTTAATGTTCATCCTGATGTTTGATTTATATGGTGAACCTAATGGTCTTCATACCAATCGCTCTGGTATTCATATTGTCACATGTATTGATACAAGTGGCATACAAATGTGAATCCCAGTCTTTCAGGCCTTGAGTCAGGTAAGACTCCTGATACTATTTCACCTGCATAAGAGTAGTAGAATCAGGTTCATACATAGTTTTGTATAAAACCTGTTATTATTCATTTTACTTTTCCTTAGAAACAAAATTTCAAGTATATGTTCACCCATATTCCTGAAGGAACTGAAAGTTTTAAACATTTCTAAAAACAATATTTCATCCCTTGCTGAACATTTTATCAAGGACTGTACAAAACTGGAGATATTCAGTGCCAGAATGAATTTACTTGGTAAGTCTCCTAGGATTGCTAATACAAAGGTAGAGTGAACTATAGATGCTACATATTACTGTCTAGATAAGAGTAAAGCAAAGAAGATGAGATAACATAAAGAAAGCTTGAAATACAGTGTGGTCTGACATAATGTACTAGCCCACTGGTGTCTAGGGATAAATGAGTGGTAGTTTTCCTGTTAAAGGAGGGAGCCCAATTCTTTCCTCCCACTAATATAACTCCACTGATTTAAACTCATATCAGTTTGGTTTAGATGAGCCAGGCACAGAGTACCCACATAGCTTTATACCTGTACTGTCTTCTGATAAGTAATACATATTGTGATTCAATAGCTTAGCACATTTTACATAGAAATTTAACTATGCATTTACCTATGAAAAGATACAATAAGTGAAACATCTGATTAATTTAAATTATTAGTAGAATTTCTTTCTTCACTATCGAAAATATAGAATTTTTTATTTAACACTTTTTTATGATCTAATTTCTTAGTGTTTCAGAAGGTAGCCATTATGCTTACAGTAAAAAGACATACCTAAGTTTTGAAGTAGTCATATCTATATACTGATATAGATATATATAGGTCAAACGATTATAAACTACTGCAAGACCATTTCAGACTGGACATAAGGAAGAATTTTTTAGCTGTCCAAGCTCCCAAGGACTGGAACAGCCTGCCATCGGAGGTGGTTCAGGCACCTACATTGAACACCTTCAGGAGTAAATTAGATGCTTGTTTTGCTGGGATCCTATGACCCCAGCTGACTTCCTGCCCTTCGGGCAGGGGGCTGGACTCGATGATCTTCCGAGGTCCTTTCCAGCCCTAATGTCTATGAAATCTATATGCAGATATATCTATAGGTATTTATATAAAGATATGACTACTTCAAAACTTCAGGCTTGCCTATTTGCTATAGGCATAACAGCTATACAGATATAGAGCTATAGATATATGTACATAAAGCTATAGATACATGATATATTATTATATTGATTAAATTATAGGAATATATTGTGTAAGCAACACACCAAAAGGTAAATGAGGTTATAACTAGGGGTCTGCTGTACTCAAGATGGTGGCCAGCCAATTTTGCAGAAAGATCCCAGGGCTGGCAGCCATTTTTGCAGGTGGAGCATAGCGGGCCACCCCATGCCTCTAATTGGCCAAGGGGCCATGGTGGACCTGTCTCTCACCACTGATTGGCTGTTCGAGCTGCCTGTCATGTGGCCATGCCCCTCACCACTGATTGGTGGAGAGAGACAGAGCCATATGACAGATATCCCTCTCAACCAATAAGCAGTGAGGGGTGGGGGTAGCAGCCATCTTGCTGTGCTGGCAGCCCTCTTCCCCCTTCCTGCACCCCCAGTGGGCGGTGCGGCTAGGTGGCAGTGGCCACAAGGACTGCTGGCTCCCCAGAGGCAGCCAGCATTTTATTTACAGTAAGACTTTTTTTTCCCCAGGGACCCCCCCCCAAAAATGCAGAGCCCATGGTTTTTCTCAGAGCCCACCCGATATTGTGGTTTCAGCAAGTATCGTGCAGTTGCAATATTTGTAGGTCCCTAGTTGCAAGAATATTAAATAACGATATGAAATTAAATATCAGCATGTCTCATAGAAGTAAAAATTTTTGCCAAATTATTTTGATAAAATAGGTAGCCTTTCACAACTCCTCACGTATGGATCTCACTTATCAAATGAAGTCCTAAAAAGTAATCCAGGTCCTGTCTTTGAGAGCTCAGTCAATATCTGGGTGCACAGTGTAAATATTTGTTTCGTTAAATGCCAGTTCATGTGGCCACTTTGCAAACACACATGCCCAGTTCTAATTTCTGGTGTTCAATCCATCTCTCAATATAGAAAACGGTATCTTTATAAACTAAGTTAAGTACTGCTGAAAAATAATGAAGGAAATAATTTACTTTCTTTCCTGTTTTAGATACCATACCTGATTTATCATCTGGCATAACAAGTTTGAATTTATCTCAAAATCATTTTATTGATATTCCAGATGCAATTCTTCTTCTTCCACAGTAAGTTGTTGTTTTATTTGTTAAAGTTGATGTCATTTCCTCTGTGTAGGCAAGCCTAGTAGAAGAGCTGTTAATCAGCAGGAAATTCAGAATATTTCTACTAAGAGAGTTTCTAGGCAATCATCTTAAAAATACTAAATCCAAGGTCTGATAGGTAGCAACTGGCACATTTTCTAAACAAATTTAAAAAAGATTGACTCCCTTAGATTAGTGATTTTCAACCTTTTGGACTTGAGGCACCCCTCTGTAACTTTTGTGAATTGAATGGGACCCAATTTAGAAAAATAATGAATATATTATAGAGATTACCTCCTTACAGTGGGGGTAGGCATTGGCCAGAGAGGGACAAGCCTGAGTCTGTGCTTATCTCCTTACATCTTGCTTATTCCCTCACACCTTACAGCATCCTTAAAGGGTCTCACAGCAACCCAGAGTGCCATTGCACCCTGATTGACAATCACTGCCTTAGTTCCAAACTATTAATCTATTTTTTTACTGAAGGATACATTTCAGGAAATTTTAAGCTGTACATTTTTGCCACCTAAGCTAGAAACAGATTGGTTTACCCTCATACCAGCAATCCACAAAAGATATTGGCAGTATGCCTTTAATTAAGTCTAAAGCTTTACCATTTTGCACCACATGGACGTGTTCAGATGAGCGCGCATGTGCCTCCTGCAGTGTCTCAAACCCGCTGCAAGAGGCATGTGCAGGAACAAAAAAACATTCCAGGGGTCAAAAAAAACCTCACTGCTAAACAGCGGGGCAAGGCACGGTCCAAGACCATGCCCCGAGGCAACCAGAAACTAGGTCCTCCACAGAGACACTCTGGTAGTCAGCCAGGCTGGAGATGAGCAGGGGAACGTCTCCAGCCCCTTACTCATTTCCCTGCTCATCTCCAGCCTCCTGCTTGTTCCCTTGCTTGTAGGAGAATGTGCAGGGGGCTGGAGACGAAGGGGGGGCAGCAGGGGGCTGGGGCTGGGTGAGGGTGCTCTAGGAGGAGTGCTGTAGCCCCTGGGCAGGGGCTGGAACCCTGCAGGGGGAAGAGTCAATGTTCTGTGGGAGGGGCTCTGCCCTGCCAGGGGCAGGAGACACACCCCTTCTAAGCAGTCCCCCACACAGTGCCCTCACATCCACAGTCCCCCCACACACTGACCCCCATACCCTCCAATTCCTGCCGCACCCACCCACACAACCACCCACATCCCTCCTCCTGAAAACCCCACATCCCCCTATCATATACCCACCATGTGATAAGGAAACCAAAAGCAAACATCAAAAATACACATATTTAGGATTTATTTTATGATGATGATGGAGGCACTGGTAGGCTTCCAAATTGCTTAAAAATTGTAAATATATCAATAAAACATTGCCCAAATGATTTAATCTGTGTGTGTGTGTGTGTGTGTGTGTGTGTAGTGGTCTTTTGTTTTACTTATGGAAGAACATGGATTTGGGGGTATTTTAAAGAGTGACTTTAGGATTTTTTTATCAGGGATTTTGCAGTTTTTAAATAGGGACCACCAGAATTCCTGCTAGGGAGTCAAGTGGCAGGACCCAGGCAGAGAAGCCTGCTCAGAACTCGCACCCAGGACCCAGGTGGAGGTTGCTGACCTCCTGGCCACTTGGGGCCAGGAGGACATGCTTTGACAGTTCAAAACAGGCCACCACACTGAGAACATCTTCTGGGCTATAGCTGCCCAGATGGCCAGGCGGTGGCACAAATGGCAACAGTGCCGCACATAGGCCAACTGTGTCGCCACAGCCCACTGACAGCTGGCCCAGAGGTGCAGATGCCTCTAATGGCCATGCAGTCCCCATCTGGGTCTGGCAGGCATGCAGCCTTGGGGCCACATGCTGTCTTAGGTGGCAGCAGGTCACAACCAGGCCGCAGCCCCCACTGCCAGACTGCTGCAGTGGGTAGAGGGTGCAGGGAACTCTCAGGGCTGCTTCAGGAGTCCAGCTGGCACAAGGAGTAGTGTCCCCAGGTACCAATTGGTCAGGCTCCAGAAGCTTCTGAGAGCAAGTAGCTCTGAGCTACTTGCCAGGGCAGCTTTTTATACTGCAGGCCAGCCTCTAGCTCCCCCTGGCTGCAGATCTGGGAGAAGCAGGGTTATTTTTCCCTAAGTGGCACAATGTGCCCCACACGACAGTGAATGTCTGGGCATGTGTTCTGAGGCAAAAAGCCCCAGCTCAAATTTGCACCGCTTCTGTTTGAGCTGGTGCAAGAGCACATGCCTGCATGTGTATGTGCCCCATGACTGAGTTCAGTATTTCATTTTGACACATAATAAGTGAAGGTTTGTTTTGATGATCTCTTTCACTGAACCAACTGTGTACTCAGTAGAGCTGTTAGACAAGCTCTTGGGCACAGAGTAGAAGGGTACTCTTTCTAAAATCTCTCCCAAATATACTTTTAGTCCAATGAAAGAAATTGCAAAAAAAAAACCCTCCCTTCTCTCATATTCCCTGAACCATCACAGCTACAGCACTTCCCAGAGAGCAACACTGCATGTGCCTCCTGGATTGAATTTTTCAGTAATTGCATGTGTAACATACTATCCTGTTCCTTCAAAGCATTGTTCCATTAAATATTAAGCATATGGTGATTTCACTTCTCTATAAAAGTAAGTCTTCAGTAGATAACTGGTATTGGATACCAGAAGGAATAATAGGAAGGTGTCACAGGAAAATTGGTTGGAGGTGGATGGAGATCCAGAGCTAGAGCCAGGGGAGATAATGGGTAGAGGAGCAGAACTGGTACCTGAAATGTAAGAGGGGAGGAAGTGGGTTAAGAGCACTGCAGAGGCTGAGAAGGTAGCAAGTAAGAGTGCTTAATCAGTCTAGGGTTTGAAAGGATGATGGCAGGGAGACAGTGTGAAGGAACTGATCTGAGAGAAGTTGTTGAGACCTATTTAAAATAACTCAGGTGCTTGCATAGTAAACAAATCTGGACTAAGTATTTCTCCCAAGCGTAGTGGTAGCGTAGTTGTAATTTAATGGCACATAACATGGTAAAATGTAACCTTACTGAAGAAAATAGACTTGTTGAAGGAATAACAATTCTTATGCTCCAGTTTTCCCAGCCCTGACAAGTTGGAAGGGAGTTGAATGAGTTTCTTGCACCGGGTATGTTGCACATTGAAATAAACACATGTGCATTTGTCCAGTATGTTACGCATTGAAAATAAATGGAAATAGGAATTTCATTGTGTGTTTCTCCAGCATCCATATTCAGAGGCATTTTCAGAGAAACCCACAGACCCAAATCCAACTCCCCTTTGTCATGTAAATAGCAATTACATTTTTCCTAAACTTAGAGACATAAATGGCACTTAGGGCACTTACACAGATGTTAGAGCTTACTCCACCCTGGGCATTTGGTCTGTCCTTCTGAGAATGTTCAAAAGTGATTCTCTGTGGCCACTTCTATTCCTGTTCTACCTGGGAGAGTGTGTATGTCTGTGTATGTATCTGAAATGTTAGTAGGAAAAAAAGCAAGGCTAGCAATCATTTGACACAAGGGATGGAAGAGATAAAAGTAGATATGTTAGTATGGTAAATTTAAAAGAACACTCTTAAGTTTATTTATTTTAGCAAAATATCCCATTACATATTGTCTGCTTATTTGGTTGTACAGTCGAGTCATAACCCAAATTTTTCTCTTTGACATACGACTGTTAACCTGAATTAATTCTTTTGATTTCAGGTGAGTTTCTCAGTATTGACCCAGTGTAAGTGCAAGCAGAAATTAGTTCTGTTCTTTTTCTTAATCTGGCCATCACCAGGTACACCTGTCATACTGTGTAAATAATGAGTGATTTTGTTACTATCCAGTATTAATGTGAATGCATGTGCAGCAGGTTAAAAGTGTCATCTTTGATTCCATCACTGGAATAAATATACACAATACAATCTGAATGCTGCTTTCCATAGCCATGTAATTTCACATGTAAACTATAAGTAAAAGTATAATTTACTGAAGTAGTGTATTTCTTTATATTTTTCCTTTCTTATTTTTTTCTGAGATATCCAAAATTTATTTCCAATATCTTGCAATATTTTCCAATCAGCAATTTACTTTCGCTTTCTACTTTTACTTCCTTTAAGAAAATTTCTATCAGAAAGCTGTGTTCTAATATGTAATCCCTTTGTTTATACAGTAGTGTGCTTATATAGTTATAGCTAGTCTAAATTTTATTTTTTTCTGTTAATTTTTCCCTTGTTTGCTGCTTTTTTCTTTCAGTTTGCGGTCAGTAGATTTAAGTAACAATAAAATCATAAACCTACCTGGACCTGTGCACTGGAAATCCTTAAACTTAAGGGAACTCTTGTTTAATCACAATCAGATAAGCATCTTGGACTTGAATGAAAAAGCATCCGTGTGGTCTAGACTAGAAAAACTACACCTGTCCCATAACAGGCTAACAGAGGTAAAGCTTGAGTTTTTAGATATGAAAAAATCAAAATACTTTTCATATTTATGTGTGGTCTTTAAATGATCACTGTGTGTTCAGATAAGCCCTAAATCAAATCTGTTCCTTCTTGCACTACTTTTTGTGACTGAAGATTCTAATAGGAAAATCGTCTGTCACCATGCATATTTTACATTTAATCTCTGTTTTTAATGTATGTATTGTATTTTCCTATGACAGTACAATATTTGTCATGTTTTTCTTTGTAAAATGTATATAGCATCTTTGAGTTACTTTCTTCTCCAATCAGAGATACTAGATTTGTGTACTGAATAATTTTAGAATAATAACTGGAAGACAGGAATTCCAGACGTGTTAGGTCTTATCAGAAGTTTGCTTGAGACAGTCATCCTGCTGCACAAAAAATCCCTCACTATTATAAAATGCATAGTTGTTTATTACCTTTCCTTTATCCAGATCCCTCCTCAGATTGGCTTCCTTGAAAACTTGACCTCTCTGGATGTCAGTTATAATCCTGACTTGAGTTCCTTTCCAGATGAAATGGGAAAGTTGTCCAAAATCTGGGATCTTCCTTTAGATGGGCTAAATCTTAATTTAGATTTCAAACATGTGGGATTCAAAGCCAGAGACATTATAAGGTTTGTAACCTTGCTTATTGATGTTCTTATCTGTTTTTATATATTGTGTTGGTTTTCATTGTGAGTTATGCCTTTTAAAAATAATCCTGGATTGTGTATATGATCCTCAGTTTAGCTGTGGCTTTGTTGAACATGTAGTTTCTCAAAACAGCATGGTTCATAACCATATGAAAATGTAATAGTGCTACTTTATTAGCTGAATATGTGATGTTCCTGACAACGAATGTGTTTTCATTCTACTTAAACTCACAGGGTAGTTCTTTGGTAAACACTTTTTAAAGAAGCAGGATGAATATATGCTGTTACAATAACACATGGAAATTAAAATCTTGAGATTAAGTAGAAAACTGAGTGTGTGTTCCCTTGTTTGTTCTTCTTTTGATCTGTAATATATACTTATAAATTATGTTTTATGCCAGGTTTCTTCAGCAACGGCTAAAGAAGTCTGTCCCTTATAACAGAATGAAACTCATGATTGTGGGAAACACTGGCAGTGGTAAAACTACACTGCTGCAACAATTAATGAAATGCAAGCGCTCAGATATGGGAGCTCAGAAAGCTACAGTAGGTATAGATGTAAAGGACTGGACGGTTCAAGTGAAAGGCAGAGTGAAGAAAGAGCTGATACTAAATGTCTGGGATTTTGCAGGTATTTGGTTCAACAATATATTAAAATATTGTCCTTATTAATACATCTATATGGTGCTGTTTCCAAGAAGCAATTTGTAAAATTTCAAATATCATGCAGCAGAATCTTACCAGTTCACATTAAAGACAGAGGAACACGTTGTGAATTGCTGAATTTTGTAAATTAGTGATTAATTACATTTTTTAAATCTCAACACTAACTGTACTCTGATCACTTTTTTTGGCAGTAGATCTTTAATAATGTGACTTCCAAACAGCCAGGAGGGCTGTTTGCAAACATCTGAGGTTATACTCATTGTTCATGCCCAGGATCACAAAGATGTCCACATTATGCAAGCTGTGCTAGGAGTTGATGATTGCTGGGCAGATCACCAACTCATCCATTTGGTAATGTCATTCAAACTGGCTCCCAAATGACAGTTGCAGCAGAAGCAATGCCGACAGAAGATCAACATCACAGGACTCAAGGACCCAATCAAGTGAGACATCTTCCACAAGTGCCTCAACAAAAAACTGGCACTGGTGGAAGATGCCGTAAACAACAATGGGAGAAAGTCGATAGCACTTGCGGTGCCTTCAAGTCCACTATCAGCACCTGAGAAGAGGCATTTCTATTCTCTACCAGGAAACTTCAGGACTGGTTTGATGAGAATGACAAGGAGATCCAAGAGTTGATGGACTGCAAGCACAAGTCTTTTTGTGCTTGACCAAACAATATTAACTCCAAGCAAAAGAAAGTGAATTACCAACAAGCCAAGGCAAAGGTCCAAAGGAGGACCCAGCATATGAAGAACAGATGGTGGGAAGACAAAGTGAATGAGATTCAACATCTTGCTGACATCCATGGTATGTGAGGTTTTTTTTCAGTGCCACCAAAGCCATCTACAATCTGAGCACTCGGGGGACCAACCCTTTGAGACCTAAGGATGGAGGAGACCTGATCAAAGAAAGGAAGGAGCATGTTTAAGATCATCTCAATCAAGACTCTGTTGTTTAAGAGAGTGCTCTCAATTCTATCCCACAACAACCAGTCAGAGACGATCCCAGAATTCCTCCAACCCTTAACGAGGTGAGGAAAACAATCAAGAAGATGAAGAACAACAAGGCATCTGAAGCAGATGGAATCCCCATTGAAATGTTCAAGCAGGGGTGAGAGGAATTCACATCTTAGCTCCATGTCCTCATATTAAGGATTTGGAATAATGAGGAAATCTCAGATGACCTCAGGGGCACCATGTTTATAAAGCTCTTCAAGAAAGGAGACAAGTCCAAAAGTGGAAATTACAGAGGGATCATTTTGCTGTCCATCAGGAAATATCATTGTGAGAACCCTCCTGAACTGTCTCCTTCCACTTACTGAAGAGTTTCTCCCGTAATCTTAGTGTGTGTTTAGGGCATCAAGAGGCACAACTGACATGATCTTCACAGCTTGCCAGCTGCAGGTGAAATGCCGAGAGCAACATAAATCTCTTTACATGATCTTTTTGACTTCATGAAAGCCTTTGGCTCTGTCAACCAAGAAGCACTGTGAAGGATCCTTCTGAATGGATGCCCATCGAAATTCGTCACCATTCTTTGCCTGCTCCATGACAGTATGTGATTGGTGGTCCTCAGTAACGGATCTATCACAGATCCCTTTGGGGTTAAAATGAGAGTTAAGCAAGCCTGTGTCATTGCTCCAGTATTCTACTTGATATTCCTTACTGTGATGCTATATCTGATCATCAGCAAGCTTCCAGTTAGAGTGGAGCTAAACTACTGATTGGACAGTAAGCTATTTAATTTCAGTCACTTCTGAGCCAAATCCAAAACCACCCTGACATCAGTCATTGAGCTTCAGTATATTGATGATGCTATAGACTGTGCTCACTCAGAAGGAAACCTTCAGGCAATCATCAACATCCTTAGCAAGGCATACAAGAAAATGGGACTGATGCTTGACATTCAGAAGACTAAGGTCCTCCACCAACCAGATCTTAATGAGCAGTTCCCAGCTGCAGTAATTCAGATTCACGGTAAGACCCTGGAGAACACTGAGTATTTCCCATACCTTGGAAGCCATCTCTCACAGAAAGCTGATATTGTCAAAGAAATCCAACATCACCTGAAATATGCAGGTGCATCCTTTGAATACCTGAGGAAACAGATGTTCAAAGATCACGACATCAGATCCAAAACCAAGCTTGTGGTTTATCAAACAGTTGCAATCCCCACCTTACTGTTTGGAGCTGAGATGTGGACATTGTACAGGAGACACCTCAGGTCACTGGAGAAGTACCATCAACGCTGCCTGCAGAAGATCCTTCAAATCCAGCGGGAAAACAGATGTACCAATATTAACATACTCTTGCAAGGAAAAACTACAAGTATCGAGGCGATGATCATCTTACATCAAGTTCACTGGGCCAGCCACATCATCCGGATTTCTGACTCCAGGCTCCCAAAGAATGTTTTATTCTCCCAGCTCAGTCAAGGTCTATACCCAAAAAGAGGGCAGCGAAAGCACTTCAAGGACATCCTTAAGGCCAGCTTGAAATAATTCAACATCAACTCATCAGAGACCATCACCCAGAACCACCCCAGTGGAGGAAGAATCTGCTGCAAGTATCTCAGTGCTTTGAAACTTTACGATGATAACAGGAGATGGAAAAGCAGAATCCAGAGCCACCGACACCCATGAAAACATGCCCAAGTTGCAGCAAAGTCTGTCTATCCTGGATTGGCCTCATCAGCCATCTTCAGATCCACAAATAAGATAATCATGGCAAACAATCATCCTCGACTGTGAAGGATTGCTGAAGAAGAAGGTTATGGCTACCAAACATAACAGTATACAATATCTTCTTTTTGTGTACTTCCTCTAAGTGCAATAGTGATGTTCAAGTCGATGGAAATGGATATGCCTCTTCAGAGTATATTAAACATGTTAGCTGATTTGTTTTACATCTGGCCATTGCAAGTAATATGTTTGCATCTAAGCAACAAACAACACAATGGAAGAATTCAGATAACCAAAAACCTGGGGTGAAATCCCAGTTCTGTTGATTTAAATGGGAGTTTTAGAAGGGTTTTATTCCCAGTGTTCTTTCTCTCACCGTTTTCTTTCTTCACCTAGGGATTTTTTCCCTAAAAATGGTCATTATTCCAGTGAAGCCTTTGTCAAAAAGAAGAGTCTCATTTACCTATGGCAGGGCTCGGTCCTGGGGCCTGCGCTGTTCAATTTCTTCATCAGCGATCTTGATGCTGGGGTGGAAAGCAACCTGTTTAAATTCGCGGATGACACCAAAATTTGGGGGGAGGTGAGCACGCTAGCAGGGAGAGAGAGATTGCAGAAGGATCTGGATAGGTTACAGGGGTGGGCAAACAGGAACAGGATGTGTTTCAATACGGACAAGTGCAGGGTGCTGCACTTGGGTAGTAGGAACCAGCAGCACACTTATACGATGGGGAGCTCCCTACTTGAGAGCACGGAGGCGGAAAGGGATCTTGGTGTCATTATTGACTCCAAGATGAACATGGGCCGACAATGCGAGGTCATGGTTGGCAGGGCTAACCGGACCTTGTCGTGCATCCACAGGTGCATCTCGAGTAGAGCCAGGGAGGTGATCCTCCCCCTCTATGCGACGCTGGTCAGGCCGCAGCTGGAGTATTGTGTCCAGTTCTGTGCGCCCCATTTCAGGAGGGATGTGGACAACATGGAGAGGGTCCAGAGGAGGGCCACCCGCATGATCCGGGGACAACAGGGCAGACCCTACAGTGAGAGACTGCGGGACTTGAACCTATTCAGCCTCCACAAGAGAAGGCTGAGGGGGGACCTGGTGACCGTCTATAAACTCACTAGGGGGAACCAGAAGGGTTTGGGGGAGACGCTGTTTCCCCTAGCCCCCGCTGGCATAACAAGGAGTAATGGGCGCAAGTTGATGGAGAGGAGGTACAGATTGGACATCCGAAAAAATTACTTCACAGTTAGGATGGCTAGGAGCTGGAACCAACTTCCAAGGGAGGTGGTGCTGGCCCCTACCCTGGGGGTCTTTAAGAAGAGGCTGGATGCCTACCTGGCTGGACTCATTTGAGTCCCGTTTTTGTTTTTAGGGTTTTTTGTTGTTCTCCCGCCCTGGCGGGGGGTCGGGCTAGAAGATTTATTAGGTCCCTTCCGACCCTAAAACTATGAAACTATGATTGCCCAACCCACAGCCTCTCTATGTGACATGTGGCAGGTTGGGGAGGGGGCAGGAAATAGAAAGCAGAGCAACAGATTGGGCAAGGAGTACAGGCATGGAGCAAAAAGCAGAACAGCAGATTGATAAGGGAGACAAGGCAGAGGGCAGAAAGTGGAGCACCAGATTAGGCAGGGGAAGGGGACTGGAATGGCACTTGGGATGGAAGCAAGGCTTACCTTGTGGCATGCATGCCAAAAAGGTTGGCCCTCACTGACCTTGGTGGGGAATGCAGTAGAGGGTGGCAACTTGGGCAGCAGTGACCACAAGGTGATTTGCGTTCAGGATCCTGAAGGAAAGGAAGGAAAGAGAGCAGCAGAGTAAGGACCCTCAACTTCAGAAAAGCAGACTTCAACTCACTCAGGGAACTTATGGGCAAGATGTCATGGAAGGCCAGTCTGAAGAGGAGAGAAGTCCAGGAGAGCTGGCTGTACTTTAAAGGAACCTTACTGAGGGCACAGGAACAAACCATCCTGATGTGCAGAAAGACTAGCATGTATAGCAGAAGACTAGCTTGGCTTAGCAGGGAAGTCTTCAGTAAGGTAAAACACAAAAAGGAAGCTTATAAGAAGTAGAAAACTGGACAAACAACTAAGGAAAAGTATAAGAGTATTGCTTGGGCGTGCAGGGATGAAATCAGGAAGGGTAAAGCACAATTGGAGTTGCAGCTAGCAAGGGATCTGAAGGGTAACAAGAAGGGTTTCTACAAGTATGCCAGCAACAAGAGGAGTGTCACTGAAAGGGTGGGTCCTTTAGTAAATGAGGGAGACAACCTAGTGACAGAGGATGCAGAAAAGACTGAATTACTCAATGTCTTTTTCACCTCAGTCTTCACAGGTGGGGTCAGCTCCCACACTACTACAGCTGGCAGCACAGTTTGGTAGGAGATGAGCAGCCAACTGTGGCAAAGGAACAGGTTAGGGACTATTTGGAAAAGCTGGATATGTACAAGTCTATGGCTGGATAGGATAAACCCAAGGGTACTAACAGAATTGGCCAATGTGACTGCAGAGCTTCTAGCCATCATCTTTGAAAATGTATGGCAGCATTTCCCAACCGATGTGCCGTCAGCCACATCCAGGTGTGCCGAGGCATTTTGGGCTGGAGCCACGCCCCCCGCTTGCTGCTGCAGCAGACGCAGACAGACTGGGAGCGTGGCTCCAGCCAGGCAGGGGCCATGGCTCCAGCCCAAAATGCTGTCTGTCTGGCCACCATCCCCCCTCCCCCATGGTCCGGTGTACTGTGGTGCTTTTTTATTTAGGTAAGTGTGCCATGGAGTGAAAAAGTTTGGGAAACGCTGATGTATGGTGATGGGGAGAGGTCCCTGATGATTGGAAAAGGGCAAGTATAGAGCCCAGCTTTAAGAAAGGGAAGAAGGAGGATAGAAGGATCTACAGACCGATCAATCTCACCTCAGTCCCTGGAAAAATCATGGGGCAGATCTTTAAGGAAGCCATTTCTAAACACTTGGAGGTGAAGGTGATTAAGAACAGTCAGCATGGATTCACCAAGAACAAGTCATGCCTGACCAACTCGATCGCCTTCTATAATGAGATGACTGGCTCTGTGGATGTGGGGAAACCAGTGGATTTGATATACCTTGACTTTAGCAAGGCTTTTGATGTGGTCTCCTACAACATTCTCACAAGTAATCTAAGGAAATATGGGTTGGATGAATGGACTGTAAGGTGGATAGAAAACTGGCTGGATTGTCAGACTCAGAGGGTAGTAAATAGCTTGATATCTAGTTGGCAGCCGGTATCAAATGGAATGCCCCAGGCATCAGTCCTGGAACTGGGTTTGTTCAATATTTCCATCAATGACCAGGAAAATGGCATAGAGTGCACCCTCAGCAAGTTTACAGATGACACCAAGCTGGGGGGAGTAGTAGGTATGCTGGAGGGTAGGGCTAGGATTCACAGAGACCTGGACAAATTGGAGGATTAGACCCAAAGAAATGTCATGAGGTTTGCTAAGGACAAATGCAAAGTCCTACATATAGAACGGTCCCGTGGCTGGGAACTGACTGACTAAGCAGCTTTGCAGAAAGGGGCCTGGGGGTTACAGTGGATAGTAAGCTGAATATGAGTCAACAGTGTGCCCTTGTTGCAATGAAAGCTAACTGCATATTGCGCTTCTTTAGTACAAGCGTTGCCAGCAGATCAAGGGAAGCGGTTCTTTCCCTCTATGCAGCACTGGTGAGGCCAGTCTGGAGCCCTGTGTCCAGCTTTGAGCCCCCCACTTGGGAAACTGTGGAAAAATTGGAGACTCCAGCAGAGGGCAACAAAAATGGTTAAGGGGCTGGAGCACATGACTTCTGAAGAGAGGCTTCACTGAAGTATTACAGTAGTTATTTTTGAAACTTCGGGTCCCACCTAGACTACCTTTGCATCCCACCAGTGGAACGCGTCCCACCGGTTGAGAAACACTGGACTAGATGACCTCTTGAGGTCCCTTCCAACTCTAATTTTCTATGATTCTATGACCTTTCTTATGTTACTACATGTTCTTGGTATTTTATATATTGTTCCTTGTAGCTATAGGTGAAGTGGAGACTTTTGAGGGTTCTCCCAGTTAACAATTGCCTGCAAATGCAGGGGAGTAGACTCAGTGGCCCAAGAAGGCCTTCCATTGTATGTTCCAATATACCTGGGAATGTAATTGGGCTTAGATTGGCACAGGTCAGGTCAGGGCTGAGACCATTCTGCCTAGAATTAGTAAGGAATTTTCTGATGGAATTTTTGTTGTTGTTGTTAAAAAATGTCAGTTTGTTGAAATCAGAACTTTTCATGTAAGTACACATAATTGTTTTGACAAGGATGGGATTTCTGGTAAAACCAGAGGGAGAAGACCATGTCCCACTTAAAAATAGTCAATAGCTCGGTAGGCAGGTCATTTACTTAGGAGGTAGAAGACTGATGTTCGAGACCCTGTTCTTCTGTCGGACTAGGCTTGAACCTTAGTCTCTCTGAGGAAACTGTGGGCTTTTGGGTTATCCGGGGTAGAAAAGGTTTTATCTTAGAAGCATATAGTTCTGTCTTCAGTACCAGTATTCCAAATCTGTCTCTCTAGTTCCATGATCCTCCACAAGATAGCAATTTTTGGAAGGTCAAGGAAATGAAGCAGCCTCTGATGGTAAATTTAATTGACTTAGACCCAATTAATTTCCTTGTTCAAATTCTTTTGAAGCCTATTTGAAGTCCATGAATCTATCTTGGATTAGACTTTTAAGTACTTTACAAATTTGGATCAGGACTCCAGAAGAGAAACTACTGAAGAGATTCATATATTTCAGCAAATTTTCAGTAGACTTCTAATTTTTGCACTGAATCTTTAATGTGTATTGTAAGAAAAGTTCACTCACTATGGTTCCCACCCCTCTTTTCCCTCCACTCCACATATACGTGACTTACATGGGCTCTTTCTAAGAAAGTCAGACAAGATCCTGCGTATGTATTTCAGGAAATATATTTTAGGAAATACATAAGTAGCATAATTGTGATTTGATATTTCATTTTGGAAATGGTATGTTATCCTTTAATTTTAGTTTCTATTGTAACGTGCATAAGACAGGAATATTCGGATTACATATGTAACTTAAATTTTGGCATTTCCTGGTTTTTTGAGCGCTTAATCATGCAACCTTAGCATTCTTTTATTATAAAATGGTTGTTTTTTATTGACATGTAGTACAGGATAAATGTTTCACTTTGACTATTTTGTGAGAATTAACTGGGTTTGCAGATTAGCAAATTGAGGATAAAAGCCGTTCTGCTTTTTTGTGATTTGTGGAAGTGAAGTATGGAAAGTACTAAAGTATTTATTTCTGTATCACTTAGGACAAGAAGAGTTTTACAGTACTCATCCCCACTTTATGACCCAGAGAGCCTTGTATCTTGCTGTGTATGATCTCAGCAAAGGGCAAGCAGAAGTGGATGCTATGAAACCGTGGCTGTTTAATATAAAGGTAGCGGGCTAAATTTTCTGTAATATGTTTTTTTAAATTCCAAATAACTGTTTGTAACCATTAAATTTACCTCATATTTTTGGGAAGTTGTTCAGTTAGTAGAAACTTTAAGATGAGAAACTTTCTGGAATGCAGATTATTGTGTAAGAAAATTTCTTCATACTTTTTGTGGATTTATGGATGTCATCCATAGTAAGAATTTAGCAAGTTCTGATATTATTTTGTATAAAATGATAAAGCACAGCTATGTCACAAATTCCAAATGCTGGTCCTGATAGTCATGCTGACACTGATCCCTCCATACTGCAAAGTCAATAAAATTGCTATCTGCACATTAGTGCTAGAAATGCCACTTAGAAAACAGCCATTTAGATGGACAAAGGAAAGTAGAATTCCACCCTAAGAGGGTGAGTATTTTTCTCTGCTTTCAGTTAGACCTTATCAGCGGTTGATCAATAGCTTTACCTCATCTTTCGTCATTACTCATTAATACTCTTTCCTTTTCTCCTTAGACATCATTATACCTTAAGGGTAGCAGGTTATAGGGCACACTTAATGAGTTTTTGGTAAAGACCTTTGTTAACATATTGACCTTTACCATTTTGGTGCCTTGCCTTTATTGCCCAACTGCCATTTTTCACAGTGATTAATAGTGTTGTTATTCAGTCTTATTTTCTTAATGTGAAAAACTGAGTTGCTAGAATTTAAGTTCCTAGAAATGGAACTGAGCTGCAAATATTGGAACCTTGATCCAAACACCCCTTTAAAGAGAAGAGTGTTTGTATCCATATTTTGATTCAAGATCATCTGTACATGTTAAATAATGCTTTACAGGCATAATACATTTTATTACCTTGCCCAGTCTTTAATATACAGTTTATATACAGCTTAAAACTACTATATTGCAAGACACATTGTTTCACATTTTGCTCTAGTGTTTATTCCATAAACTCACCTAAATTAAACTCTATGACTTACAAAGTCAGGCAAAATGTAAAATTAAAATAAATCAGTTTTGAGCTCCCGATATTGTCAGTCTTCTTCCACTGATGAGAAGAAAATAGACAAATATAAATTATAAGGAGAGAGACAATAGAAATCAATCTGGCTGCATTTCCCTTGTCTTAGAGGGTGCTTATACACGTGAGGGGGTTTAGTTCCCCTAAATTGAAAATGGTGAATTTTTAATTGGTAGGTTTTTAATTGTGAGGATTAAAATCCCACTGTTTCAATTTAGGGGCTTCTGTCACTGTTACGGAACAGTGATGGCCCGCCTGCAGCTTCCCCCCACCTCCTCTCCCTGGCTGTGGGCACACTTCGCCAAGAGGAGGGGGGGGAAAAGTGGCAAGGGGCCCAGTCCTTTTTTTCTGTTCTCATGAAGCCTGCCTGCCTCTCTTGCTGTTGGGGGTCAAGCTGCTGGCGGACCTTGAAGTGCAGGGAGCCCCAGACCTTCCCTCCACAGCTGTGGTGCCCCCCTCACCACTTTCCCCACCCCCAGCAGAGCCTACCCGCACGAGCTGCTCCTGGGTCACAGTCACTGAGCTGCAGGGAGGCCAAGTGCTTCCCACCACAGCAGTGGCACCCCCAGGGCTACCACAGGCAGGGTGTTAGCTGCACAGGTGCTGCTGCAGCTCTCAGGCAGCACCCAGGCCAATCCAGCGGTGCACGGAGCACTGGAAGCCCAGGCATGCTCAGGGAAGCTCAGGCTTGGTGGGCTTCCAGCATCCCATGCACCATCCCCATTTCCGGGCAGTCTCAGGTGGCAGGAAGGCAATGGGCTGGCTTGCCCCTGAAGCAGCGTGGGAAGGTGACAGAAAGGTGTCTGGGTGTGCTGGCGGCCAGAGAAGGCAGCGGGGAAGGAAGCCCACCAAACTCAAGCTTCCACCAGCCTGCCCAGGCTTCCAGCTCTCCATGCACCATCCCCTCCACCTTCTCCAGCTGCCAGCACACCCAGGTGCTCTCTTGCCACCTTCCCACACTGCCCCAAGGGCAAGCCAGCCCGTTCCCAGGGCAGCACAGGGAGGTGGCAGGAGCTATGTGACATGTATGTGCAACAGGTTCTTTTGTCCACAGTGGGACAATTTGGCATGACCAAACTAAAATACATCAAGGTGGTCTAAGTTGCCATGCTCAAAAAACTTTTGACACAAAAAGATATCGTGCACGTATATACGGTTACGCCATTACGTTAGACAAATAGTGATTTCTTGTCACTTTCGTCACATGTACATGACCACATCATCACATGTACAAGTGCCCAGAGTCTTTATGTTGTTCTGACTGCACTATGCAGGTTGCTTGTGCACAGCCAAAGAAAAATCAGGTTTCGCCACTGAGATAATAAATTATATGGTTCTTGTTAACAGGCTCGTGCTTCATCGTCTCCCGTGATTCTTGTTGGTACTCATTTAGATGTCTCTGATGAGCGGCAATGTAAGACCTGCATGAATAAAATTACAAGAGAACTGTTGAATCAAAGGGGCTTCCCACTTATCCAGGATTATCATTTTGTGAATGCTACAGAAGAATCCGATTCCATTATAAAACTCCGGAAAACCATAATAAAGGAGAGTCTGAACTTCAAGGTAAACTGCATACTGGTCACTTCATAAAAAGCTTCCTAGAAAACAGACTGTTTTAACACCATTTTTTTGTATCTTGAAATCATAGTCATTGCACTTATATGATACCTTAGACCAGGGATTATCAACCCCCCTGTCATCCGGCTGCCACCACCAGAAGGGGTACACTTGTTAAAAAAGGTTAAAAACCCCTGCCTTAGACCAGTGTTTCCAAAACTTTTGATACCTGGGGCACACTTTTTTCCCTTGGATTAAAATTCACTCTACACTTCACTCTTAAACAGAAAAAGATGTATCTAGATATACATTTTTTTCAAAACATCACATATTGTGTTCCCCTGCCAGATGAAATCATACCAATGCTGAGATTTACTGTTTAAAAAATGGCTTAAAAAAAGAGCTGTGCCCTGCTATTTCCACTGTCTGCCCCTTCCCAGTCCCTGGTCTGTATCTCAGGGTGCAAGTGCAGCACTGTTGCTGAAGTGGCTTCTGCAGGGTCTCACGCTTCAGTGACCACCCCACAGCCTCTTCTGCCAGCCCCTGAGCATGGCAGCAGTGGAGAGGATGAGCCGCCTGCCTACCCACTGGCAACAGAGCATGCTGCTGGAAGCATTGTGAGGGCCAACACAGGGGCTGCCTCAGGGTAGGGAAGTGCAGGGAAAAACAGTGGCGGCGGCAACAGTTCAAAAGGAACAGCTGCAGGAACAGCTGGAGTAGCAGGGGCAGGTGCAGGGTGCTAGACAGGGCAGGAGAGCATTTATCTCCTCACAAAGGGAGATCCTTGGAGTACATTTTCATCAGTCTTGCAGCACAATAGCATTTCCCGGTACACCCTTTGGGAATCACTACATAAAAGAATGAGAGGCATATCCCCAAATCTCATTATCCAATGCTTTGCTTTCATTGCTTATTTTTTCTCCCCAAAATTTAGCAAAAATATAATATAAGTGTAGAATTCGTCTGTTGACAAATACAATCAGAAATAAAGTATATAACAGAACGTATTTCTGAAGCACTGGATTATTCTGATAAAAAATTACCCACTCCTGTTGAATGCCAACTTATATCTGCAATTAGGACTGAAAGGTTTAAGGGAAATCACAAAATATTTGTGTGAGGGTGGAAGCCAGACAGTATACTATGTGCTCACATTTTGTGATCAACTGCAACACTTTGCTTTTCAGTCCAAGTATAGCCAGCTGGCTTGTTTGCCCAGCCAGAGAACTAAAAGCCCACCAAAGTCTCTTGCAGGCCCTTCTCTCAGAGCAGTTCATTGATTCCAAGAAAAAGAAATGGCTAAGTAATCAAAGCAGACCTATTCTCCAAACCAGCATAGGTTGCAGGCACCCAGAAGCTTTTCATTTTTTCTCAAAGGCTAGCCAAAGGATCCAGCCTCCCATATGCAGCTCGCCATCCACAGAGCTTGATTTGGTCCATGTGAAGTAATCAAGCTGGATTGCGTAGCCACACATGGCAAGTCCTTAAGAAAACAGAATGTCCTTTTATACACCAAGCCAATGAAGATGGAGCCCATAAAATAAGAGCGTGATTTTTAAGCAGCATTTTGGAATAAGTCATGCTTCAGATAGTGGACCAGATTCCCTTGTTCACAAAATGCACTTTTCATTGTGCAAAAATCTGCTTATAAAGGACAAAGTGAACTTACAGCAGTGGGAAAATCAGAGTCACTGGAGAAGCCCCTAGAGGATCTCCACTGCTGCAATCCCAGTGCCACCACTCCCTCACTCCTCCTTACCTTCACCCTCCTTACCACCCAGTGGGCACATCTACGTGAGACACTTAATGCACAGTAGACTAATTCTACTGCACGTTAGTGCATCACGGCAAAAACTGCTAATGCGCAGTAGAATTAGTCGTCTGTGCATTGTCACACAAAGAACATGCACAATTGCTACTGCGCATTAGCACCAGCTACTGCGCATTTATGTTGTACCTCATATTAGAGGGCACTTTGACACATGCTCTGGGGATTGGCGGGTGGCACTTTAATTAGAGGGGCTCCAAGAGCCACTTTAATTAAAGCAGTGCAACATCTTGTGTATCAGCACAAGCTTTAGTGCAAGCACCCCCGCCGCCATTTTGAAATGTGGAGATGCTGATACACAAGATGCAGGATTCTGCTGGAGCACAGTAATTGCCACGCTCCAGCAGATTTGATTAATTGAGTCTGCTCTGACATGTTGTAATTACAGCGTGTCAGAGCGGCCTCCCCACTCATGTACAGGCACCCAGAGGTACTAAACTTAATGCGCAGTAGCAACAGCACATTAATGCATGTGCAGATGTGCCTAGTATAAAGGGGACTGGAGTATGTGAGGGGAAGGGTGCAGATGTATCAGGGATGGGGAGGAGATGCTAGAAGTGGTATGCATAGTGCAGTAGAATAGCTTCACCTCCTGTGCATTAGTAAGCACCAACAAATCTGCACTAGAGGAATACAGACTACACCCTTGTAAAGGTGTGTGAAATCCCACACCTCAGCATATTTCCCACAGTACTTTGGAAGACTTCTGCTTTCATAAGAATGTCTTCTTCTCAAACACTTAAAGGTTTTCCCCCTACCGCATATTCCAGAAGCTCTTGGGACTACAGTTTTGCCCTATGTTTAGACTTTATTAAGAATCAAAACCAGTTAGAGGAAAACAGGAGAAATTGTATGTATTGTAGGCATTCTCTGAAAAGAAAATGATGAAGAAACAGGTTGGAAATCAAATGTAAAGTGATACAGATATTAAATAGGGACCCCAAAGCTTTCAATTTACCAAGTATTTAAGTTGTAATGACTTTCCTACCAATCAAACAACAGATTACCAAACAGGTGAGTAGTTTGTGAAGCTAAAATAGGGCTCACAATTTCTTTTCTAAAGTCAAGATAGATTGTCTTTTGTTACCGTTGATGTGTGTCAAAAGGCATTTGGTTCAATAAAACATTAATGTTGATACCAGGAAGGTATTTCACATCAGAAGAGAACAAGAAAAAAAGATAAAAAGGACTATAACAAAAATTACATAAAAAATTCATAGAAAAATTTGAAAGGCTGTTTTTAAACAACTGATAAGCAGATGACCCGAGCAGGGTGCAGGGCCCAGGGCAAATCAGCCTGTGCGGGACCCCGCCCTCAGATGTGAGGAAGCCGGCTTGGGGGGGCGGGGGGCGAGGAGATGGACGTGAAGCCAGCGGCAGCATGGAGTCACCACACCACTGCTCCTGGCTCCGCGGGGTCCCCCAAAGCGTGGGGCCCAGTGCAGTCGCCCTGATTTAACCCCCTCTAGGGACGGCCCTGCTGATAAATAATACTTGCTTCAACTAATATTGCATTCAGATAAACAAGCAGAATACATTTCTGACACATTAAACCCAGTGGTAAAATCTCATTGAGCTCAGTAAGGCCAGGTTTTCCCCACAGTGACTAGTTATACGTTATGTTAGACATTACTGTTGTAGATTGCTATAAATGTCATGGATGTATGTGCTTGAAATGCATATTGGATTCTCTACTGCAGCAGTGCTCAACCTG
>NW_005842304.1:139497-142842 GCF_000455745.1 Alligator sinensis | reverse complement strand
CAGGCTGGATGGGCAGTGCCTAGTCCATCCGCAGACCAAATCCAGCCAGTAGTCCCAATCTGGCACCTGGGGCAGGCACAGGAGGCTCCATCTGGCTGTGTGGAGGGAGGCAGGGGACAGCCTAGCCCCATGGAGGAAGAGAGGACTTGACCCAATCTGGCAGGGAGGAGGGGGCGTGACTCGGCAGCCTTGTCAGGGGGGTAACCCAGTCCTAATTACCTGGGGGGTGAGGGGGCTTGGCCCCGCCCTTATCCAGCCATTAGAGGGGCATGACCTGACCCTAATCCAGCTGTGGGGAGGAGGCGGTGTGTCCCGGCTCTGCAGGAGGGAAGGAGGTGTGGCCCAGCTCCAGCCCACTGCTTGGGTTTGGGTATTTGGCAAGGGGGAGGGCATCAGTCTTAATTGCCACCGCTCCCCCACTACCAAATTTCCTGACCTGTGGGGAGCCCAGTGGGCCTGATACAATGGCTCTGTGGCCTGAATTGGGCCTGAAGGCCAGAGGTTGAGCACTCCTGCTCTATTGTGAGCCTTTCAGTGACAAACCATCCAGCAATCATCCACACTGTGCAACCCATGTTTTCTTCCTGAATCATTTCCACCTGTGAAGAGAGCTAATCACATGGACCCAACTCTTTGCCCTTGTACCGGGATGAATTAAAGACCTGGAGAAAAAGAGTGCTTTCTCTCACCTATTATCGGACATTAAGAGCCTCAGTCCTATTTCCCAAATTATTTAGGTCATGCCTTCCCCAAAGTCCATTTAAAGTCTGATTTATCAGGGAACTGAACACCTGCTACCTGCTAAGTTTGACAACTTCAACTTTATTTCTAGTGAGGTACTAGATTTTTATCCATGCAACAAATAGTTTCTTTTTATCTTAAATAAGAGCTTATCATTAGGCTTTAATTCTCTGTTTACTTTTCTGTATGAATGCATTATGAAATCATTTTTCTTTGGGTTATAATTTTTTTCTTCGTTATATAGATACTAGCGAATTGCCCATCAAGAATGATGGGGGGGTGGGCAGGGACAGAGCACTGCCACCGCCACCCTGCCTCCTAGGAATGGGACCATCTCCACCCGCCACTGCCTCACAGGAACAGGGTTGGGGGGAAGCTTGCCCCTCCATCCCCTTCCACCAACACCCCACAATGCTACGCCTCCAAGGAGCAGGGCTGGGGAAGGTGCGGTGGGGGGCAAGGCCAGCAGCACAGGCTTTGCCCCCTCACTCCATCCCCACCATCATGGCAGCGCTCTGCTGTCCCACTCCATCCCTGCCATTCCCTCCGCACCACCACCGCCTCCAAGGAGCAAGGCTGGGGTGGAGCAGGGGCGAGGCCAGCAGCGCTGGCCTTGCCCCCCACTCTATCCCCACCGTCATGACAGCACTCTGCAGAGTGCTCTGTCTGTACAGAGCACTCTGATTGGTTATTTCAATAAGCATTGTGATTGGCTGCTGAGACAACCAATCAGATTACTCCAAGAGCATTATGGACGGGCACACAGACACACAGACAGATGGATTAAGCCCTTTATATATAAAATTCCTATTGTAGTTTATATAGTTATTGTTCATTTTGCGCGTCTTTAAAAAGTTGTGGTTAACTATTAAATAACTCCTCTTATGTTCTGTTGATATTGGTGCCTGTGCTCTGGGATAAGTCAGCCTTCTGCTTAAATGACATCTTGGTGGTATCAATCTGTAATTTATTAAGAAAACTAACTAAAATTAATTCTAAGATTATTATTCATAATTATACAGATCAGAGACCAGCCAGTAGTAGGACAGTTAATCCCAGACAGTTATCTGGAGCTGGAGAAGAGAATTTTATTTGAACGTAAAAACGTCCAAAGCGAATTTCCTGTGATTGATCAGAAGCGATTATTAGAACTGGTGCAAGAAAGCCAGTTACAGCTGGATGAAAATGAACTTCCTCATGCAATTCACTTTCTGAATGAATCAGGTAGTATATTTTCTTCCTTGTGTGATGTTAGGTTTTAGAATTGTTTAGCAGACAAACTTATTTATATTGTTGTTGTTCACAGGATTGCCACAACATGGTGGGCTGATACGTTAGTCTAATTTAAGGTTTCATTTTGTTATCTTAGAACCTAAGAGAACAAAACTCTGTGAAGGATTATGCTGTTAACAGTTTACATCTTTTAATTCCCTTTGAAAGGAATAAGCCAGATGGATAGAAAACAGGATTTAGGAGAAAAGATAAGAATAGTAGACAAGCTTGTGAGAAGGACAGCATTTATAAATTTTAACTGCTTATTTCAGAATACAAACTGAGTGATTAAGGATGCTTAAAACAAAATAATAATCAACACTGAATCTTTACTGAAGAAAGGAATAAATCAGATTATGAACATAAACATGGCACTTGGAAATAAACTGACTCGACTCCAATCCTTTGAGTTATGTTCATCAAAGATAACACACAGTTGAGCACCTAAAACCAATGTTGTTTTATATGAATGTTACATGATCTTCTAATTATAGTTTCTTGGCATAGGTGTACTGCTACATTTTCAAGACCCAGCACTCCAGCTAAGAGATTTGTATTTTGTGGACCCAAAGTGGCTCTGTAAAATAATGGCACAGGTTAGTTTCTTGTAACTTTTTTATAGCCCTTGATACAGCGCTTTCCTGCATCCCCAGCTACTGTAGCTGACCTGGCCTCTTCTTTCCTCATTTCTTCCCAATATCATGACTCACTTCTCCCTTCACCCTTTACTTCTGCTTTGGACTTAATTACTTCTTCCTATTCCTTTTAGTCATTTTGTGGCTAAGGTATGTCCCAGTGCCCCCTTTATCTATTTTGTTACTTCTGTCTTATACTCCTCGCCCTGCAGTGACTAGCAGAACACAGATAAAATATGGAGGTTAGAGATGGGATGTAGCATAATCCTCTAGTATATTGTTAGAAGTTGAGGTGAAGACTGGAGGTCTGTACTGTAGCAATGATAATGACCTGAAATGGAAGGAGAGCAGGAAAGAATGGTAATTAGGCTTTGGAGAAGGTGAAGGAAGGGGGTGGGTGGGGGTTTCAGACCTGGAAACAGGTAAGAAAAGGGCCTGTGGAAACAGTTCAGCTGGAAAGCATCGACCACTACTTTAGTAGTTTGGAAAAGATCCAAATTTTTGGATGGTTGTTCAGATTTCCAAATCTTTGAGAATTAACCTATCACTAATTAACATTCAGAATAATTTCCCATATGCTAGGCAGCATGCAAGTCACTAATGTACACTAAGACACTACCGTGCATGGATAGGAATTTAAATAAGATCATGAGAAGTGCTTGTTCACTGCTAGTTCCCTGTCCTCAGCTGGCTTATC
>NW_005842304.1:122464-139466 GCF_000455745.1 Alligator sinensis | reverse complement strand
CTGCTGAAATGTGGAGTTCTACAATGAACAGGAATATGACTTTTTTTCTAATTAATCGTATGTAAAATAGTTCAGAAAGCTAAGTTTGTTTGAAAAAATGCAATCCAGTTATTTTTTTTTTT
Organism: Alligator sinensis; assembly: GCF_000455745.1. NCBI lineage: Eukaryota > Metazoa > Chordata > Crocodylia > Alligatoridae > Alligator > Alligator sinensis. The sequence goes on along the minus strand of NW_005842304.1, from coordinate 139,344 downwards.
TAAAGATTTTGACAATGAAGGTAGAAGGCATTTCTAAATACCCTAAGGGAATTATAAAACGTTCAGATGTGGAAACATTTCTTTTGAAGAAGAGCAGATTTCCTAAGATATATATGTCACAATACTTTAAGCTTCTGGAAAAGTTCCAAATTGCATTACCATTAGGAGAAGATCAACTCCTTATTCCAAGCAGGTAAACAAAGAGCTTAAACCACATATGTGCTATGAAAAAATATAAAGATTAGAAACTGATATTCCTGGGTATTCTGATATTTTTAGGTACTTCATGCCAAAGCAAATTGTCACAAATAATCAAGATTTTGCTTTGTTACCAGGGGTCCGTGCTTTCCATTCACTGTAGAAAAACACAGGTTTTTTCCTTTTAAGGAGAAAAGCACAGACTTTCTCCTTAAATCACAGATTTTCTCTTTTAAAGGAGAAAAATGTGGGAAATGGCAAGTTTCCTCCTGCAGCCTGGCAGAGTTCCAGCCTGCAAGAGGCAGCTTAGAGCTACAAGGAGTGGGAGGAGGGCAGTTGCATGCACACATGCACATAGCAGCTAGGCAGCATGGAGAGCAGTTCCCTGCAGGTAAGTGGCGGGGGGGGGAGGGCAGACTAAATCCCCCACAGTGAGGGAGGGAGGGAGTGGGCAGGACTGGGGCTTGGAGTGCTGCCCAAATGGGCGGGGGGGCAGGGGCCGGAATGCATGGCCACGAGGCCCGGTTAAGGAAGCAGGGCAAAGCAGTATATTAGGGGCCATGAGCAGATTATCAGGGGCCAGCAATGGGGCTGGTCCGCCACTGTTATCTAAGGTTACCATATTTCCAGGTCCAAAAAAAGGGACACCTGTCACATGGGGCGGGGGGGCAGTGACACGCTGGTGCCCTGCCCCTGCCTATTCTGTTGCTTCTTACTGCGAAGCCACAGAGCCCCCAGCCCTGCTGCTGCCCTTCACTCCCTTTGCATACACCCCAGCCCTGCCAATACCCCTCACTTCCAAACTGCAGTACCCTGCCCACCTGGGCCATGATTTCATAGATTTTGTAGACATTAGGGCTGGAGGGACCTTGGAAGATCATAAAGTCCAGCCCCCTGCCCCAGGGGTAGGAAGTCAGCTGGGGTCAAATGATCCCAGCAAGATAAACATCCAAATATTTTTTAAAAGAGTCCAGAGTTGGGATTTGCACCACCTCTGCAGGGAGTCAATTCCAGGCCTTGCGGGGCTTGGACGATAACCAGGGCAGGTCAAGGACCAAAAGACTTCATCTCAGAGTCCTTTATACCAGAGTTTGTCAGCTTATTGCCCCTCACTCCTGATCTGCAGCACCCCCCACCCCCATCCCTGCTGGTGCCCCTCACTCCTGACCCACAGCCCCCGGTGCTGCCAGTGCCCCCCGCACTCCCAAACCACAGCCTCCTGCCCCCACCAGCCCTGCCAGAGGGGCCCCAGCTGTCCCTGTCCTGACCAGCCAGATCCGCACAGTGGCTCTGATTCATGCAGGAATCAGCAGAGTGTGTCGGGCCCCAGCGAGAGCTGAAGGGAAGAGGAGGAGTAGCTTGTGGCACCTCCAGCCCTGGGATGGGGCTGCTGCACTGGGCCAGGCAGCCTGGCCATGGCCCCCCTCCCCCCTTCTTCCTCCTCTCCCCCGGGCAGCATCTCCTGGCCACTCATCCTCTGCGAGCACAGAGCACAGGCACTAGCCTCTGTGCTGCCTGATGACCGCAGAGTTTCCTGTTGCCCTCAGAGGGCCCTCACCCCCTGCTCCTTTCCCTTGCTGCCGCCCCACCCCCCACTGCCCTGACCAAGTGTATGGGATTTAGCTTGGGTGCAGGGGGAGGGCGATCAGAGGCAACAGGGAGCACCACATGGGTCTGCAAGCACCTCTGCAGCTGCAGGCATGTACATCTGCTCCCTGCCGCCTCCAATGACCCTTCTGCTGCTCCTACCAGAGGAGAAAAGTAAAATCCCAGACATTCAGGCAGATTTAAAAAACCTGCCCCGATGGATATCAGAGGGCTTCAAAAGAGGCACAGCCAGGAGGCTGTGGGTGGGAAGCAATGGGCACCAGCAGGGCTGGGGAGCTGTGAGTCAGAGGTGAGGGGCTACTGGCAGGGCCAGGGGGAACTGTAGCTAGGGAGAGAGGGCACCAGCATATCAGGGCTGCTCAACTCCACAAAGCAGCAGAGGGGACAGCTGCAGCTGGACCCATGTCCTGGTGAGCAAAGGGGGCAGGGGGAGCTCTGATTTTTCTATGATAAAAACATGAAAATCAAATGCCAAAATATATAGGATTTGAAATATATAGTATTTAGAATTTATTTTATTAAAATGATTAAGGCACTGGTAGGCTTGCAAATTGCTTTAAAAATAGTAAATATATCAATAAAACATTGTGTTCAACTGATACCGGTAAATATAGTGGCATTTCATTTCAATCACAGAAAAACAGATTTTGGGGGATTTCATCAGAGAATTTGGGATTTTTAGCAGACAATTTGCTATTTTTAAACAGAAAAAACCAGGATCCCTGTTTATTACAGTGCATTTCTTTACATAAATATGTTAAACTGACCTTGTGGAACAGACGTCAGCAAGGTTTTGAGCCCAGCCCAGCCCACACTGCCACTTCTCCCCTTGCCCAGCCATGGTGTGGTGCAGTGCATGCAAAGTCTTCTCCCTTCCCCCCTGCCCTGGCCACAACACTTGCAGGCCACTCTGTCTCCCTGCCTGAGCTGTGACATGCACAGACCTCCTCACGTGACAGCAGGACAAGGGAAGCCCCTGGATCTATGTAATTATTAAATTTGGAAAAAGTAACGTATGAAATATTGGAAGATATTTTTCCTGTTTCTTCCAGTTTGTCTGATCACAGACCTGTTATAGAGCTTCCCCACTGTGAAAACTCAGAAATCATCATTAGACTGTATGAGATGCCGTATTTTCCTATGGGATTCTGGTCAAGGTTGATCAACAGGTTGCTCGAAGTATCTCCTTACATGCTGTCAGGAAGAGGTACTGATATTTAATTTCAGAAGTAATAGTGTGTGAATTTACTTTGATCACCTTGTTTTACCTGTCTGAATTCCAGTCTTTTCCAGCCCTGCAGTTTTGCCTTTGATTTATTGCTGTCCATTTTAGGAATATAAGAAAAGAATGGCTATTTACAGATCTTAGGGATACCCTATGGCTCTGCTTAGGTTGACTCTGCAAGTGGAGCATAATTAGTCACTTGCTTTCTTGTACCTCCCCTTCTGTAGGCAAGATATAGAAGGAATACTTGCATTTAGGCAATACTCATGTTAGCTTCTGCAAAACTATCAGGAAAGAGTAAGGAGGAAGCAGGGCCACAGTCTTCTCATACTCCACATTTGCCAGCAGAGCTGGATGAGTACCAAAAAGGAAAGGACATTGTATTGAGTAATGCAGTTGCTGCTCTTTGCCATGACTCCAGATCTCCAGGAAATATTGTTTCTATTGTGACATGTCACGTGGATTTCCTGCTAAGACAGTATGCTTCCCCATAATTCTCAACGTAGGCTTATGGCTTTATGACAGAATTCAGCCCTTAATGGGAAAAGAACTGGATAGGTAACATATCCTCTGAGCCTCATTTTGGAGAATGTCTATACTTGGACACCCATTTCCTTTAAGGAGTTCCCCCACTGGGCTGCAGGTTGGCAGGTAGCCAGCTCCTTTCTCCCTTCCCCCCTTAAAAAGCTGGAGACATTTATCAGAGATGTTTTTCATTTTTTTCGTTCTCTTCCTGGTCTGGAGCAGCCCCCATTTTTAATAATGATAATTCACTTCACTTTTAAATGTTTATTTTTAAAAATGTGATTTGAAGAACATTTAGATACAATTAGATAAAGACTACCTTAGCATTAGCCTCTTTGCTAACATTCTTCAAATGGGACTTAAACCTCTCTGCTGTTTTAGCCCTTGGTCTCTGTCATGTGAGCACAGGCTTTCAGTTGCATCATATGAAATGCTGATTATGTAATGCATACAAATCTCGTCATGAAAAAATTAAGGATACCAGGCTTGCTTTATTTATTGCTTAAGACATTTTAGATTGAACCTATGGATTTTATACTGAACTTATGGATCTGTACTTAAAGACTTGTGCATTGTTTGCATTCATCACCTACTACATGACATATGAGTTGATTCTATATTTATATATATATTTAATATGCCTTACTGGAGTGATAAAAGACATTAAAAGTGTGGGGGGAACACTACACCAGGAAATAATGTAGTCGTTACTTTTGCTTATGTTATATAAACATGAATAACTATGTACATTTATAGGTAGATGCTTAGAATAACATGTTTTGCAGTAATTAGCACAATTTACACCATTCATATTAGAAGTCTAATTTTGATTCTTAAGTTTGTTTTTCCTAGAACGAGCTCTTCGTCCTAATAGAATGTACTGGAGACAAGGTATCTATCTGAATTGGTCTCCTGAAGCTTACTGTCTGGTGGAATCAGCAGTGTTTGACAACAATCCAGACAGCTTTTTGAAAATTACAGTTCCTTCTTGCAGAAAAGGTTAATTACTTCTAAGTCTGGTTTTGCTTTTGTTTAAATAAACCAGTGGTGCTCAACGTTTTTTCCCAGTGCGCTAGTGTTGGGATGGGGAAGGTGGGCACCATTTGGCCACACAGAAGGCGATGAGAGGCAGCCCAGTCTCAACCCAGCTGCTCAGGAGAGGGGAGTATGGCCTGGCCCCACAGTGGAAAGGGGGCATGGCTTGACACTGCAGTGGGAAGGGGGCATGGCCTGGCCCCTCAGTGGGGAGGACGGGGCATGGCTTGGCCCACAGGGGAAAGAGGACATGGCTCAGCCCTGTGGGGGGAAGGGGGAATAGCCCTGCAGTGCAGGGCTTAGGGTTTGGGAATTTGGTTGTGGGAGGGTGGCTGTATTAATGGCTACCCCTTCCCTGCTGCCAAATTTCCTGTCATGTGGGGAGTCCTATGGACAAGATGGCATGGCTTTATGGGCTGCATTTGGCCCAAAGCGCCGGAGGTTGAGCACCCCTGAATTAAAGCATGGTGCTTTGGTGTGCTTTTCTTTTACCATTCAGAATCTGCAGTATGTCTTTATGGGGATGGTTTAATCAGGGAGGATTCTGCTTTGAGCAGAGGTCTAGAATAGATGACTTCATGAGGTCCCTTCTAGCCCTGCTTTCCTATGATCCTAGAGTATAGGTATGATAGACCAAGGCTCTGATCACCTTTTCTGGCTTTCTGTAGGTTGTATCCTTTTGGGGCAAGTTGTGGATCACATAGATTCTCTTATGGAAGAGTGGTTTCCTGGCTTGCTGGACATAGATGTATGTGGAGAAGGGGAAACACTGTTGAAGAAATGGGCTTTGTACAGCTTTGAGGATGGTGAAGAGCACCAAAAAATACTACTCGATGATTTACTTAACAAAGCTGAAGAAGGTAATGTTTTATTTAAGCTATTTTGAGGTACCTGTATAAAGGTGTACACGTAATATCCACTGTCATAGTATTTAGGAATTTCATATTATTTACAAGGATGTAACTAAAATAAGCAATGCCATCTTCACAGTATGGTGCAATAGCCAGTACTTGTTTAGTTCTAGTGCCTTCTATACACTGAGACCAGATCAGATTGCGGATAATACTGTGTACTCTGGGGCACAGGCATGGCGAGCTCCTGGAGTGCGCCAGAATGCTGACCTCTGGGGAGCCAGAGCGGGGGCAGAGTCTTACCTTCCCCATCACTCTCTGCACTCTGACAGCTGTAGCAGAATAAGCACAGGCAGCTACAGATAAGAAGCAGGCTTAGCAGGAAAAACCAGAATGCCCCCTTTGCTCTCTGGGAGACTTTGCTATGGCACATACATCCCTGCACCTCCCAGCTGTTATCAGATTTGCCCATCACTTTGGGGTGCGCTCATTTATTAGGGATACATTTCTAGGGTTTTTGTAATTCTATCAATGTGCTGCTTGTGTACTGGTGTTTCTGTACGGAGCTATATGTCTCCCTTCTACAAATCCTCACCCCTAATGGAGCTATCTTGCAGGACTGTTTCAATGGGGCTGGGTTCCTCCTGTGCAGTCAGACACAAGCACACAAGTGAACAGAATACCTCTGAATCAGGCTGGGTGTCCAGCTGACACCCTCATGGGCCAGCATTCAGTTCATAAGGGTACATCTGAGCCAAACTAGGTCAATCGGCGTGTACAAGCTGATCCCCTTATGTGTTTCAAACTCAGCACGTCCCAATCTTGTGCCCTAACTGTCCTAGTAGTGGTAGCCTCTTGCTGAGCAGACCCCACAGTATTTCTGGGCTTCACAGGGATCTTTAGCTTAGGTAAAAGAAGCGTTGCTGCAGAGCAAGTGGGGAAGGAAAAGTAGAGAAGGAAAATTATACCCAGTTACTACCAGTTTGACTATAAAAGTTATTTATTGCTGAGTATATGAAATGTATAATGGTATTAGTAATAACAGACATGCAAAGGAAAACAATCAAAACAATTACAATACTACCTTGGTTTCACTAAGTATTTGGGGAAACTTAGCTCAAGCTTAACTAATACCATTCAGGTTCAGAAATATATGCCTAGAGAGAAAAAAGAGAGAGAGGGAGCTGGGGTCTCACCAGTCCAAAAGCACTCGGGTTCCAATGCTGACAGGTAAAGTTCTTAGCACAATCCTTGAAGGGAGATGATCTGTTTCTTCCAGCTTCTCAGGAACAATAGCGGATGGTGTCGGAGAGATTTTTTTTCTCTTGAAGCACACCATTTACTGCTTTTACAGCTTTTTATACCCTCAGTTTAGCTTCTTCAAAGCATTCTTTTAATTGTGTAAGCAGTTGTCTTTTCTATTAACAAGGGGTTATCTGTTTCAGAACATCTCAAGAAACTGATTAACAGCCAGGAAAAACATAAGTTTTTAAGGAGTAACCAGACACTCAGGAGCCATTCTTATGGATTGCAGATATACTTGATGGGATACCTCATTGTTTCTTCTCAGATAGTTTGCAGCATCAGGGTTTTGTATTTTTACCTGTTGTGAATAAGCCTCAGCTTAGCATGACTTTTCCATATCTTACTGTAGTCTTTTAACAGACTTAAGTGGATTATTGGAGTGTTCATAAACTGTGTGGGGAGGACTTCCACCAGTCATCCTGGGAAAAGTATAACAGCATTTGTGGTCAGGGCTCCAACGGGCTGGACGCTGTGATGAACCCTTTACCATTGTTCAAATGTTGCCAATACCCCCTCTGGCTTTGTCTCTTGCCTCAGCATTCCCTAACCCGGCAACTGAGTTTTAGTCAATCAAGTTTAAATAGACCTCCCATAGTGGGACCAGGGAATGTACGGCCCAAGATGCCTATAAAACTTTACTTCTGCTTAGTTCTGGTTAGATGAGGTGTATGTGTGGGGGAGGAAATAGAAAAGGTCCTTTGTAAGTCCAGTAAACTGGGTGCCGGGTCTCCCTCAGGAACACAGAGCTGACAGGTAACACAGCAATAAAAGCTGGGCAGCCCTGCATCCTGTAGTGCATGCAGGGGCAAGGGGGTTGAACTGAATGAATTCCCTCCCCAGGAGTTTTGCCCCAGGAGGTGCAACTGCACCCAATAGAGTATCTGGGGGGTGAGCGAACAGGGAACTAGAAACATCCCCTAGGAAATGTGTGCTGCTGTGGTGGTGCAGATGTTATACAATGATCCTTCCCCTCAGCTGCAGCAGTCCTGCTGTAGCCCCGTACACTAAAGAGCAAGGGGCTACCCAGCATCTATGGCTGGGTGACACGGTGCTGTGCCTGGCATAACATGGTGCTGTGCCTGAGTGGTGGGGGTGGGGCAGATGAAATTCTAGTGCCCTCTCTGAGTTGGTGCCCATGTCGGGTGCCCTGCTGTGACAGGTCGTCACTCTGGGCCGCCCTAAAATGTGGCCCACACACCTGTCTCTGGGGCAACCGCCCGCCTACTCGCCTGCCATGCCTTGATCTTAATTAATTAATTAGTATTAATTAGCAGGAGGCTGCCCTTATACTGCCGCACCGCTAGGGGGCGCTATCTGTGGCTCCTCTTCCTCCCCTACACTGCAGTCCACACCTCGCCAATGTAACTCAGGTCTATCACTATTTCAGCCCCTTCCTGTTCTCCCTGGGCCTTCCTTCCTTGGATGCACTCCCTCCGGTGCTAGGGCTCTCTCCAGCCCTATCTCGCTCTGTGTCCTTTTCTCTGGGGCCTTAACTACAATGCTGCCCCCTATCTGGGGCTCACGGTGCCCAACTTGGGCTTCCCAATAATGCTGCCCTCTCCTGGGGCTCTCCTTGCCCACACTGGGACTTCTCAATAATAAATACTGCCCTGTCCGGGGGCTCTCCCTGCCCCACTTGGGCTTCCCACTAACGTTGCCCCCTATCTGGGGCTCGCCGTGCCCAACTTGGGATTTCCAATAATGTTGCCCCCTTTCTGGGGCTCTCCGCACCTGCACTTGGGCTTCTCAATAATGTGGTCCCCTTTCTGGGGCTCGCCGTGCCCAACTTGGGCTTCTCCATAATGTTGCCCCCTTTCTGGGGCTCCCCATGCCCACACTTGGGCTCCTCAACAGCTCCCCCTCTCTGGGGACTCACCACGCCTGCTCTGGGGCTTCTCAGTAGTGCCCCCTCTCTGGGGACTCGCCACGCCTGCTCTGGGGCTTCTCAGTAGTGCCCCCTCTCTGGGGCCGGGGTCTATGTACCCCGTACGCTGCACCCCTACCGGTGCTGGGGTCCCCATGCTACTGTGGGTCCCCTACGAGGCCTCCTCCAACCCCTAATAGCCTCACCCAAACCATCGGTGTAATAAACAACAACAACCTTGAGCCTCCTGGCTAGAACTCAAACATAAGCCACCTAGGTACAACAACATTGCTCCACTCAGGCCAAGCTGTACCTGCTATTAGACTTCTACCCGCATCATTACTCCAGGAGCTCCTACCTCTCTGCCAGCCTGGCCGGGAACTGCCAGCCTGGCCTCAGCCCCTGGGCCTTATGAGGGCCAGGCCCTGCCCCTTCCAGTCAGCTGAACTCCTGGTTGCCCCGGGCAACCCCCGGCTGTGCTCCTTATTCCCTGCCAGGGCTCTCTCCCTGGCAGTTTCCCCTCTCCGGGAGCAGGGCACCTCAGTGCTCTGTGACACCTGCCCTAGTTATGTTATTGCTGTGAGGTAGTGAAAAGAGCCATTCTCTTACTCAGTTATAAGGCCTGATCCTGTAGCCACTACTCTCATGAGTAACTTATGAATAATACAGTTGACGTTAGCAATGTTGATTAGACCTTGAACAACAGTAATAATTAAAACAGCAATATTAACCAAGAGATGCCACACAGTTACTAGAATTCCCTCTTCTAGGTATAGAGAAAAGCAGGGATACCTCAGTTTAGCCCTGCTTGGTACCTGTTGGCTAAACAAAAGCTGGTTTTTAAAATTGTCCACTTTACATACCATTAAAATACAGATTGTAATTATTAATGCATATAGATTATAATGGTATTCTTTTATTGCTAGTATAAGGGGTTTATGCAAAGTAAGCTTTAGGTGTATTAGTTGTATATAGAGAGAGACCGATATAGATATATTTTCACTTTGTGGAGTAGCAAGTATGCTATCCTACTCCTTTTTCAGTGCATCACATATGGTTTTCTTCCTTTTTTATCTACTTAGGTGACCTCTTAGTAAGTCCAGACCAGCCAAAATGCACCATTCCAATAGCTCAGATTGCTCCTGACCTGCTATTGACTGATTTGCCTCGGAATATCATGTTGAACAATGATGAATTAGAATTTGACCAAGCTCCTGAATTTCTTTTGGGTAAATATACATTTTAGTTTTTGCCTAATGTATGGCAGCTTTGTACAAGTTACAGGATTACATTTTAAAATAAACTGGAAACATTTTTAATGCTTTTCCTTTTGTAAAAATCTGTTGTTATTCTAATAAAATATGACCAAATTGCAGGCTTATTTCATGGTTTTTAAATCCCAATAATATGCATCTAAGGGCTGGTTTTGCAGAACAGCCTGCTGGCACACTAGTCTATGCTTTTTTTTAAATCAGACTCTGTCAAATTGGGAAGATTTGCTATAACATTTGTAATACTCCCTTTTATTTTATTCTTGAAAAGGTGACGGTGGGTTTGGATCTGTGTATCGTGCATCTTATGGTGGAGAAGAAGTAGCCGTAAAGATTTTTAATAAGCATACTTCCCTCCGACTCTTAAGACAGGTAAGACATTTTCTCCTTTTTTTAATAATGCAACCAACATAGTGAACCATTTGGCAACATTTAAGAACATCTTTAAGTTTAATATTGAATTTTCTTGTATGGAACACTGCAGAATTATAAATGTTATATAATATGTGCAGGATTTCACTTGATTTTACAATTTACAGGAGCTGGCGGTGCTTTGTCACCTCCATCACCCAAGCTTGGTGTCTTTGCTGGCTGCAGCAATCCGTCCCAGGATGTTGGTAATGGAATTAGCCCTAAAGGGTTCTCTAGATCGTTTGCTTCAGCAAGACAATGCAACCTTAACCAGAACACTTCAGCACAGGATAGCTCTACACATAGCTGATGGCTTACGGTAAACATTCCTAAAATGCTCTTTTTAGCACAGAAAGATGTAGATGGCCTGAAATTAGGAAAACTTTCTCCTTTCTCTTCTTTACCTTTTCCTCTATAGAAGGCAGGGTGCTTCCCTCAGTTAAAAAAGTTGCTATACTTTCACTTTTGAATCGTATAATAAGAAAAATATTCTTTCTGTGGATCCTTGAACCATCATATAAAATTCATTGAACTCTATTAGGTTATTTAGGATTGTTCAAAAACTACAGGAAGGATATCATTTTCTATTAAATTCGTTAGACAGCTATCCATAATGGATTTATTGGTGTGGAGGACAAAAAGAATATTCTGTCAAAGACATTTAGTGGCTTTATAATTTGAGCATCTTGTGACATTTCTAACTGGTATCCTCAAAATTTTAATAAACTATAAGGCCAAATATCACATGTTCTTAATATGCATTATGAGTGGCCTGAAGGAGAAAATGTCAAGAAGTCTAAAAAAGAGAAGTACAGAAGATATTATTTGTTTTGATGTTTTTTGAGGAAGGAATGAACACACACATAGAAAGCATGAAGTGATGTTTTACCAACAGAGCCAGAAACCAGAACACCGCTTGCAGTCTTTCATTTTGTATTTGGTCACTTCTCTGTTTTTACTTCTTTGTTGTATGTGTGTTCCCAGTTCAGAAAGGAGTTTGCTTAAATTCTTGATTTTGCCGTGTGGCTGTGCAGCCCATTAAAAACATTAGACCACGTTCATTTGGCCCATTTTTTCAAATCTGTAAATGTGGAATTGTGATTCTAAAACCACATCTGGCACACACTCTTAGGGCTAGTATAGAGTAAGTGACTTTAATGCTTTTTAATAGACATCTTTCAGGAGGTCTCTTGAACTACAATACCAAATTATTTGTATACTGGTAACTGGTATTTTTTTTTAATAATTCCAAACCCACAATCCATCAAAATGATGCCATCTTGGTTAAATGTGACCTACTGATATCAGAATGGTGACTATTTAAAAGCCTTGTTTACTATAGTATTTATGATACATTCTGTGTATACAGGGTGGTACCAGCCAGGCTCAGCTGTGCGGGGCAAGTGGTGGCAGGGGGCAGGGCTGGGGCGGAACTGGGAGGGGTGGCTACAGGGGGGCTAAGGCACATTTTGGGGTGGCTATAGCCCCTCCCCCCCAAGCCACCCCTGTGTGTATATATGTAATATATACAGATTTTGAATGCTTTCTATGTGTTGACAGGTATCTGCACTCAGCAATGATCATTTACCGTGATTTAAAACCTCACAATGTGCTGCTCTTCACATTGTATCCCAATGCAGCAGTTATTGCTAAGATTGCTGATTATGGCATTGCTCAATATTGTTGCAGAATGGGAATAAAAACTTCTGAAGGCACACCAGGTATAGAAAAAGTGTTCTTGTGAACTTTTGGCATAAATAGTAATGCAAATAAACTGCAGCCTGCATCCCTGCAAACTTTAATACCTGTCCCAAGCCTGCTTCCCATTTTTTCCTTTTACAGGACTTTAATGATACAATATGACCTCAAAAAGAGTGCAAATTGAACTATTTTACTGATTTTAATTTTTTCCTCCATATAAATTTTTGATCTGAACATGCGTTCATTTTTCATGATTTTGGATTTTTTATCATAGGAAATCAGAGTTCCCATTCCCCCTTTGTTTCCCAGGATGCAAGTTCAGATTCAGATGTCCCCCCTGTTGCTTTGCAGTGCAGGACAGCCCTGATATGCCAATGCCCTGTCCCTGCCTATACCATTGCCCTTCACTCCCAAGCCACAGCCCCCCAGCCCTGTTGGTGCCCCTCACTCCCTACCTGCTAGCCCCTGGTCCTACCAGTGATCCTCACTCTCAACCTGCAGGCCCCTGGTCCTGCCAGTGATCCTCACTCCCAACCCACAGGCCCCTGGCCTTGCCAGTGTCCCTCACTCCCAACCCACAGTTCACCACTCCCCAACCCTGCTGGTGCCCATCACTCCTGACCTGTTGTCCCTTGCCCCCCTAGCTGTACTGGAGGGGGCACCCAGCTGCCAGGGCTACAGGTCCTGGCAGCTGCATCCTGCCTGGTCCTTGCTCCACAGGTGCGAGGCACAGCTGGTAAGCAGTGCCTGCCATGTATGGGAGGCAGTTCCTGCTGCAGCCATAACAGAGCATGGAGCCCAGGCCTCGCCTCCACTCTCCCTTGCCAGTGGTGGCACTGCCAGAGTGGAGCTGAGCGGAGCCCATAGGGGGCAGGGGAAGATGCGCTGCAGGGCTCAGGTCTCCCCTCTCTGCGGGGACCTCCACAGCCCAGCAGGCAGGACCTGGCATGGGAGGGTGGGGCAGGGTGGGGAAGTTGGTACCACCACTGCTGCCTCCAGAAGCCTTGTGCTGGCTGCACCTCCATGGCAAAGCACCCTCTGCCTGCCTGGCAGCAATGGAGGTGGCAGCAAAGAACTATGCCCCCCTGCTGCTGCTAGGAAGGGAGAGGGCACCTTGCCTTGGTGGTGCGGCTAGCATGGGGCTCCCAAAGGCGGTGGTGGCAGCAACATCGAGGGTCTCTGCCCTCCTGTTCTGAGTCCTACCTGCTGGGCCACAGAGGTGGGCAAGCTGCAACCCCAGACCTCACTCTGGGCGCACAAATCTGAGGAGGCACGTGCCCCCCATGACTCCCCAATGGGTCACCTCTGGCATCCAACCTGTCCCCAGGTGTGAGCACAGAGGTGGGGAGCTGGCCCCCCTGCCACCTCCCAAATGAGCCACCCATGGTTCTGTCTCACTCCCCAGCCGGGCCCCACAGCCACACATTCCCTCCTGGGCCCTGGGCACCACCCAAGCTAGGCAGCACCCCCAGCCCCTCATGCCAACCTGCCCCACTCCCTCCCTCACTGTGGCTGCCTCGATTTGCACCCTCACTTCCCCTGCATTGCCTCTTCCCCTCCCTGTCCCCCAGGTGTCACCTATAGGCCCCCCTAGACTAACCTGCAGGCAGCTGGGGGATCTGCTCTCCACTGCTGCCTGGCTTTATTGCTGGCCATGTGCAGATGCACACACACGTGCCCGCACACGGTGCCCCCTGCATCCCATTCCACCTATTCCCAAGCAGGCTGGACCTCTGCTTTTAAAAGAGAAAAATCTGTGTTTTTCCACAGCAAATGTAAAACCCAGGTTCCTGGATATTACTAAAATTAAAATTGTAAATAAAATATATACCATATTTACTTGAGTATAAGGCAGCATTGATTATAAGATGACCCCCAACAGTTAGATTCTATATATGGAAAATGTATAAATTTGTTATAATTTTCCAGGTGTAGAGTCTAATTATTGAAGGTTTGCCTTGAATTTGTCCCTCTCCCACTGCCACAGCAGGAAGATAAATTTGGGGCTTAGGTAGCTGCCTTGCCCTCTGTTCCCCAACTTTTCCTCTATAGCCCTTTTTTTATTGTCAGACTGCTCTCCTTGAGCACATGGATGTGAGAAGCAAATTTGAAAACAGTGACCTAGAAATAAACATACCTACAGTCACTTGCATATTGGGCAATTACCATAGGTACCCATAGACTTCATTCATCCAGAATTGATGCAATTCACCTCTTTTGAAACTGCAGCTAGTTTTAGCTCAGGTACTCCATAAACATACGTTTAAGTAGAACTTCTTTACCTGCTTGTATATATTACAATTATTGTTTAAAAAAATTCATTTCCAGGGCCAAATCCATTCCAAATTAAGTTCCAAATTTCTACTCAGCAGAGCTTAATCATTCAAGTCTGTATGGTGCTACCACCGGCAAGTAATGGCGCTACCACCACCTACTCTCACTTGCCTCTAGCCAAAGGCTGAAAGAACAAGTTAGGGGGAAAGCCGAAGAGCAAAGCCCCATCACCAAAAATAACAATTTTTTTTTTAAATGTTGTGTCTCAGGCCAAATCTGTTCCAAAATCTGTTGACTGAGCAGAGCTCAATCATTCAAGTCTGTCTGGTGCTATCACCTCCTGGTATCCTACCTACCAGACTCTTCAGCCTGGGGCTTCAGATATTCCCAAATCCATGGCAGGCACCCTACATGCGAGCCTTGGTGTTTAGCTGCCCCCTAGTCTCGCTTGCCCCTAGCAAGAAGGCTAAAGGAGCAAGCTAAAGGGATTTTTTTTCCCCAAAGCCAAGACTCATGAATTACCATATAGCTCATTGGGCTGGGCCTCAGCAGAGACAACACCGTTTCAAGTCACAGTGACCCCACAGCTCAGCAGTGCTCTGTATGTGTGTGTGTATGCTTCAGATATCCCCCACAAAGGATCTATGTGCTAATTAACCCCTATTCATGACTGGAACCAGGTGTTCTTGTCATGAGTCCTGGAGTCCTCCAAAAATTGATGTGCAGATGAGGTGCAGAATAGCAGTTCCACTTTATGGAGGGCAGAGCCACACTAATCATATGCACCAGGCTGAGAGGGCAACAGAGGGATTCTGGGTAAACTGTTTTGGGCTCCATTCAGTGATGTTTGCCAGACATTTAAGGAGACTTGCCCAGTGGTAGAGCCACACAGACTTAAACAATTGAGCTCAGCTCAGTTGATTTGGAATTCAGAACTAATTCAGCCTTAAGCCAATAAAGGGGGGTGGGTTCCCATCAGTATGTTTGCTCCATATTGGCCATGTGTTTTATAGTCATGCTCAATATTGGCTGCATTTAATCAGTTTAATCAGAGGGCATGACATCAGTCACCACATATCAAGCCCTGAGTTAAGACTTCCAGACTTTCCCTTCTTTTTCAGTATTAATCTAATAGTACAGGAGCTTACTAGCTGCCTTACAGCTTAGTGCATTTGTACTGTCCTGGTATCTTCTGTGACTTTCAGCATGTGGACCACTGCCAGTTCAGAAATAGCATGTAATTTTCAGTTAGCTTCTTGTGACATTTTTCATCAAGAAGTATTTATTCTTAAAAGGACAGACAGGACTGTAGCCTGGCATGGATCATAACTATTAATGAATGATTCATTTTTCAGGATTCCGAGCACCGGAGGTTGCCAGAGGAAATGTTATTTACAATCAGCAAGCTGATGTTTATTCATTTGGCTTGCTTCTTTATGACATTTTAACAGCAGGCGGTAGAATAATGGAAGGCATGAAGTTTCCAAATGAATTTGATGAGTTGGCAATCCAGGGAAAATTACCAGGTATGTCATGTTTCTTCATGGTTTAGTGCCAGAGAATAGAGATTGCCATCCTGACCCATGGAACCCATGCATTGAATGTTGTTTCTGTTGCTGGTCTTCAGTGGATGATGCAATGCAACAGTGAGAAGTTTTTAAAATATTTTAATAATTATTTGCGGTTTTCAGCAGCTCTAGGCTTGGAGACATTGTCCCACATCATCCCTACTGTATTGTATTGGAGATAAAACAGGTTGTGGGATCAGGTTGGTTCATTGTGTAAAGAAAACGGGGATTATGTACACTTGTCATTAAATTAGACCAGGTGAATCGAAGAACTGTAGTCTGCACCTTTTTACACCAGGCCTGAAGAGATGTTTGTATTATGATCATGATGCACAAAAAAAAAAGGGGGAAGCAAAAATGGGAAGATGTTTATAAAATTTTAAAATCTTAGGGTATGTGTAGATGAAATAGGGGCCCTAAATTGAAGTGGTGGGTTTTAAAAAACACCACTTCAGTTTAGGGCTGATTAAATCCCCATGTCATGCAAACACCCCGCTGACTTACCTGCCTCTCTGGTGGGGGAGGGGAGGGCGAGCTGCCAGCGGGCAGAGCGGTCCCTGGGCTGCAGGGGTGGGGGATGGTGCTTCCCTCTGCAGCAGCGACAGCCCCCCCCCCCAACGCCGGCACCCACCCACAGGCAGGAGATCAGGCTCTCCACTTTTCTTGGGCAGAGACTGCTTTCCCAAGCTGCTGCCAGGCTGCCTGCAGGGCTTTCTGCAGTTCCTGCAGAACTCGAAAGAGTTATAGTATGCTGCACCCCTAGTAATTTAAGGCACATTACGCTGCTGAATTTCCTACAGCAACTGGAATTAATGCTCAGTATGCCGCCAAGGTGTGCAAACACCAACACCACTAAAGCGGAGCAAAAGCATTTAGCCCGCTTTAAAGTGTCGTGCACACGCCTCTTGTTTTGTCTACACATGGCCTTAGTGTCATTCTCTGGCAAGGAGTCAAGTCTAGACAATGAGAACAGGAATCCATATTCACTGAGGAAAGTTTTGGCTGCTGTGGAAGACTCTGCCACCTTCTTAGAAAAGATCCCTT
>NW_005842304.1:92524-122375 GCF_000455745.1 Alligator sinensis | reverse complement strand
ACTCTGGAAAAAAGACTGCACAGACTGAGCTAGAATCAGTTGGACAGCATGCTGTTTCTAGAGAGAGGAACTGGTGTGTCTTGTAAAGAACTAGCTCTGCTTATTAGGGACGAGTACTAGTAGCTTGAAAGACCATGGATTGTTCTTGGCAAAGTACTGCAGTAGGTTGCCACTTCTTGCTGCAGGTTGCAGTACTCAGCTAACTTGAGCAAATCTCCTCTATTGTTGTCCCAGTTGCACCAGGCATCTACCAGATGAGATAATCCATTGCCCTGTGTCCCCAGTGGCTTCAACCATAACCCTGGTAAGGGAGGCTGATGGGTACAACACGTTGCCTTAAGGGCGACCCAGAGACTGCAGTAGCTAGAGAGTACTTGTCTCACTATTACCCTAACAGTTAAAACTGTCCTACTGCTGGAAGCATTTGAACATCATACCCATAGTCTTTCAAGAATTAAGAAAATCACACGATGGCATGAAGGGGGTCCCTGATAGAAAAGGTGAGA
The DNA here is from genome assembly GCF_000455745.1 of Alligator sinensis. Classification (NCBI taxonomy): domain Eukaryota; kingdom Metazoa; phylum Chordata; order Crocodylia; family Alligatoridae; genus Alligator; species Alligator sinensis. The sequence continues at coordinate 121,869 of NW_005842304.1, read as the reverse complement.
ACACCTTGCCCAGTAAGGATAGTCATGTGCGACAGGTGACTCCTGACCATCAGAAGAGAGCAGTCAAAGTGGCAACATGGAAGGTGAAGACTCTGCATGAAATCGGGAAATTGGATAATGTCAAGCATGAAAGATCAATATTCTGAGTCTGTGTGAAACACATTGGAAAGAGACTGGAATTACTGTTTGAGGAGATGTGAAGTTCATCTGTTCAGATCAGATGCATGAAGGAGGAGTTGGGTTGATTTTGGATGAAGAAACCTCAAAATGTTTGAATGGTTTTGGGGCAATATCTGATAGAGAGTGATGCTTGTGAAAATAAAGGCTAACCCTTTCAACATTGCAAGTCTATGCACCAACAACTGAAAGTAGGGAAGGGGACATGGATAGTTTCTATGAAGACCTTGATAAAGCAAAAAAGCAATGTAATCCTCAAGAAGTGGTCATAGTGAGGGGAGATCTAAGTGCAAAAGTTGGGTGTGAATGAGTGGATAATATTGTTGGACCTCATGGACTTGGAGAGAAAAATGAAAGAGAAGAGAGATGGATTGATTGGTGTGTTGCAAATGATCAAGTCATTATGAACACATGGTTTGAACGCCACCTGAAAATAAGGTTATACATGGAAAAGTCCTGGAGATGATGTTAGAAACCAAATTGGTTACATCACCATCAACAAAAGATTCAGGAATGCAGTTCAACAATCAAAAACTTTTCCAGGACCTAACTGTGGAAGTGATCATGTACCTGTAGTATGCATCATCAAGATAAGGGTGAGGAAACTTAAGAAACCAAAAGCAACAAAGAAGCTGGATTATTCTAATGGAAAAAGGTCTGATTAAAGAAAGGTATACAGTTGCAGTTAAAAATCATTTTCAGGAACTTGAAGATGAAGGAAATATGTCAAACTGGGAAATTTTCAAAGAAGGAGTAGTTGAAACAGCCAAGGAGATTATTCCATCAAAAGTAAGGCAAAAGAAACAGAAATGGATGACTGAAGAAATCCTTGAACTTACGGAAGAAAGATGAAAACCCATAGTTTGGAAGAGTATAAGAGACTGGACAAAAGAATTTGATCAATGCGCAATGAAGAAAAGAAAAATGGCATAATGAAAAATGTACAGAGATAGAAAAACAAAAGGATAAAAATGTTACATCAATGTATAGGAATATCAAGGACATCACAGACAAAGAAGGATGTACTGCTAGGGGACGTATAAAAGCCAAGAATAATAATGTAATTATGGAACGAGAACAAATATTGAAATGAAGGACTGAGTATATTGAAGAGTTATTCCATGACAGTCAAGAAGAAAAGCCATCTGTTACAATGAACATGGATGGTTTGAAAATTAAGTCAGATATATGAAGTTATGTAAAGCTACAGGACCAGATGAGATTGCAGTAAAACAAAAAAAATTTTTGGAAGAGTTTGGTATAGAAAAGTTAACAACTGATATCAGTGACACCTATGAAAGTGGAAAAAATACCTGAGGACCTCAGTAAATCTTTATTGCACCACCCCCCCAAGACCTGGAGCCATTGAATGTGAACTCCATTGAACCGAAGCCATCTGACAAAGATCCTATTAAAGGTGCTGATAATGAGAGCTAGAAGTAGAATAAGAAGGGAGATTGCAAAAGTTCAGTGTGGTTTTGTTGAAGATCAAGGTACAAGAAATGCTCTTTTCATGGTATAAATGCTTTCAGAGAGGGCAATAGAAATGAGGAAAACCCTTTTTCCTGTGTTTTATTGATTACACCAAAACCTCTGCTGGCTCCGCTGCCAGCTTCTCTGCCGGTGCTTCCGCCGGCTCCACGGTCGTCTTCTCTGCTGGTGCCTCGGCCGGCTCCACCGGCTCCGCCCCCGTCATCCTGGGCCGCCCGATGCAGCAGCTGCATGTTTCGGGCCGTGGGCTTCCCCACAGAGCCTCCGCTCACTGGCCTTCTTCCTGCGCCCTCGAAGCAACCTTTTGTTTCCACTGGGTGGCATCTCCAGCTGACATCACCCGGCCCCAGCTAGATATGAGCGCGGCTGATGAACCACGTGGGCGGTTTCTTCACGCACGCTTCCCCAGTCCTTCTGGCCCTTGCAGATGGTAAGTTGGGGCTTTCTTCTATTTTGACCTGGGGTTCTCCTGTAACCCCAGCACCCCTGGGACATGGATAACATCAGATGGCAAATGGGATCGTGAAATAAAACAGAGAATAGGGATGGCAAAAGACACATTTCTGAAAATGAAAAAGATATTGACAAATAGTAAAATTTCTATGGAGACCAAGTTAAGAGTTTTGGATTGTTATGTTATACCAGTCCTCATGCATGCATTAGAATGCTGGACAATATCATGAAGTATGGAAAAGAGAATTGAAGCAAGTGAGATGTGGTTTTTAAGGCATATCTTGAAGGTATGTTGGACAAGTCACACTTCAGATTAAGATATTTTGTTAAAAACAGGCTGCAAGAAGAAGCTGTTGGTTAACATCAGAAAGAGACAGTTTAGTGTCTCAGACACGTTATGAGGAAAGAGGGAATTGAAATTCTGGTCGTAACCGGAAGGATTGAAGGACAGAGAGATTGTGGAAGTTGCAGGTTGATTTATGTCAAGAGTCTATCTAAATGGATGAATACATCGACATTGGAAATTCTGTGGGCCTCAAAGAGAAGAGACCTGTGGAAGACAATGATCATCAGCGTCCTGTTTGGATATTGTACCGAGACAGAGAGAGAGAGATTAGTAGCATAACTCATGATGCCACTAACTGTCTGACAGTGGTGGATGTGATCACAGAGGTGATCATGAAGCCTTCTTAATGACTGCAGAAAAAAGTTGCTGCGGTTGACAGAGATGCAATTTGTAGTCTTGTGCTCAGCAGTGGATGCCCCATTAGGAAAGACAATGAGTCTTTGTGCTTCTGTGATCCCTTAGAATTCTGCCAGAAAAGAGTGGTTTAATTTACAACTCAGGCTCCACAAGGCCTCACCAATAGACAGGGGATGAGAGAGAGATACAGTGAATGTCTCAGGTGCTACTCTCCAGTTGGCTACTTTCTGGACTGAACTGGCCCTACAGAATAATTGGAATTATGAGAATCTTGTGCCATTGCAACTCTATCAGTGTGCATTTCTTGTCGTTCAGAATGTCACCAGGAGAAGCTGCCAGTACTTAGTAGTAAACAGAGCCTGTCGATCCTTTCTTACCAGGATATGTTCATTTTGTGGGCAGCATCTTAGAATGAACTACTGGGTTCAGAAGATTCCCCGCGCTTGAACAAAGGGCGTACTCACGATTGTTCTCACTCTTGCAAAGCTTTATTTAAGGATACTCGCAGAGGCAGGCAATAAGATATAGCAGAGAGGATGATCACTTCACATCGGCTCTAGGCAGCAGCCGCTACCCCACATAATTCCCCTGGCCCCAGAGTGTCTTGATCCCAGGGATGCTATAGCCTGTGCCGGGCTCTGCGTAAATCAGGATTCTCGCCAGAGGTTGAGGAACTGCCGTAATTTAAGAATGTACAGCTTATATAGTCTGGAGTAAATAACATTATCTCAGACTAGGGATTTGGTTATCTCAAGGTAAGAATTTGGGGATGAGTTGTGATCCAGCACACCTGGTGTTTACCACATTCCGCTGTATTACAACATTCCACTATCGAGGTTCATGGTTTGGCCACTCTCACAAAGCAAAAAATCTGCGTGCTATAATACTGGCATACTATGGAGTCAGCATACAAAACTCTTGCTATGAGCATTAAACAAAGCCCTTACTATTACAGGCAGTCTTTCTTTTCTTTAGCCCTGTTTAATGTCATAACTGTATAAGGTAACATTGGTGACACCGGTGTGCATTTTGATGGAAAATAAATTAATTACTATCAGAGCTGTCAGTGCCTGAGATGACAGGGTATATTTTCAGAATGCTCAGTGATGCACAATGTATATCTGGGCTGCATGTGATTCACTAACATAATTCCAATGGGCCCACTGTAATACTCTATTAAACCACTTCAGTTAAAAAGGATTTGAAAAGCAAAATAGCTTGTAATGCAGATTCATTAATTGCACTTGTGCCTCCATGTACAGTCCAGTTTCCTGCTTGCAGACATGCTGAGGTTTTCCAGCCTTATTAGAAAGGATCACACTAGCAGTGGTGTTGTAGTGGGAAAGCAACCTTGCAGGTGGTCTTCAGTTTGAGTTGTGCACCCTAAGTTGTGTGAAAATTAAAGTCCCATAAATGTTATTGGGACCTGCTCAATCCCCCAGAACTGCGATGAAGATTCACCTCATAGATAATCCATTCCCTTCCCAATTCAGTTTACTGCATTTTCTCACAAACCACACAACCCCAAACATGCACCTTGTTTTGGAAAAGCAGATGAAGAAAAAATGTTTTTTCCAGAACTTGGTGGGATCCCGACTGTGTGGCTCAATCCAGACCATCACTGCTTAGCCAAAATCCAATGCTGATTCAGCAACAGCTGCAAATGGCTTAAAACTAACCTAGAAGTTTGCACGCCACCCCTCCCACTCTACGCTTACAGAGAGGCAGAGCCTCAGCAGCCATTAAAATATTTCTGTCCAGCCACTCCAGTATCTTAATACTTCGATTCTGGCTCAGGAAATCAGCTTGCCCATTTGAAATGCATCACATCAATTCTGGAGGGCTGATTTTTAGAGGAGAAGGTATATATGTTATGCAAGTAAATATGGTATTGCCATATTCTTTGCCCAAATGCAGAAGGGTACATTTTCAAAATAGCATGCACAACAATTAAATTCAGACTTCAAAACACCCTTAATGGTCACCATTAATCCACAGTTGTTACTCACTAGTATCTTACAACCTGTTCTAAGCCTAGGAAAGTAGTGATACCTCTGACATCCCTGTGTGATAATCACTGCAAAAAGCCATTGTAAGTCCCATATGCTGTAAAATTAGTTCAGGTGATTAATATCTATACAACTAGACATTTTGCCTGTTTGTTTGATATCTCTCTGGACAGTCTGGATTTCCCTGAATTTAGATAAGAACTTCCAATCTAAAGAAAGATTTTCAGAAATCTCAGTCCTGAAATGTGAAAAATTATAGCTAAGAAATTATATAATATTGCAACATAAATTTTATATTTTAGATCCAGTCAAAGAATATGGGTGTGCTCCATGGCCTGAAGTTGAAAATTTAATTAAAAAGTGTCTGAAAGAAAATCCTCAGGAAAGACCAACATCTGTTCAGGTTATTTTTTTATTGTTATTTTTATTTTATTTGTATTTTTAAGTATCTTTGTGTTAGCTTCTATCACAGACTTTCTGTTCAAGAAAAAATGGTGAACTTAAGTTAGTAAAGGGTATAGTATTTTCTCTCTCTCTCGAACTGAAATATTTGTGCAACTTTGGCTCTTTCTTGCCTGGACCAATTTTACCATTTGATACACTAATCAGCTGCATCCTTTTCTGTATAGCCATGAAACACCCAAACTTTTTTCTGCTCCTTTACTAGTTAATCATAAATGCTGTGATGTATCAGCCAAGTAGGATTCACACCACATGGAAGTTTTCTATTAATGAAAAACAAAGAGAAGTTTAATTAATATTGAGGATGCAGTTAACCTATACCACTCTACATATTGGAAGTGCTGCACTGAAAATAGTATAGATCTGAAGTCTGTGATAATTTTGTGTTCTGTCTCTGGGCCATCTTGCTTTGTGATAGAATAAAATTTCCAAATATGCCCAAGCTCCACTGACTTCCTTTCTGTAGTTTTACTCGCCTTACTTCCTTACTGTAGTTTTCCATTTAATTAAATGAAAAACAGAGGAAGGTAGTGGTGCTGCTGCATAATGCCTACATAGAAGTGATCATTATGGGGGGGAGCCTTTTGTGCTGAGATCCTACAGACATTCATATCCATTGTCCCAGTTCAAGTACCTATGAAGCATGCTGAATAAAATGTGCTGATAGTTTTTCCCAGGACCTTCCTGTGTGCATCTGAATTTAATTGTGGCTCGCTTAACTAAATTGCATTTCATTCCAAGGGCAAACCTGTCAGGCTGAGTGCTCTCCTTCACCATGAACTGGCAGAGGAACAGCTATGCAGCTTGGGAGAGCTACATGAGTAAAGGGTTGCACCACTCCTGTTTTGATCCAAGTCAAAACCCAGTATGATCAAAACAGTCTCAAATGAGATGTCTGTTTACAGTCTATGTGCTGAAATACTGTTCACATAGTTTGTAAAGCTTTTTTTATCCTGCAGAATGAAAAGTGCTCTCTATTTATCTTTGTACTGGCTGTTGCTATCTGTGGTGTCTTTTGCAGATTTATGAGATTTTGAATTCAGCAGAGCTTATCTGTTTGATGAGATACATTTCAATACCCCACGTCTCTACAGCAGAGTGCATTGTGGCTGCCAATCAAAGCTGCAAGAATGCAGGGGTCTGGATTGGTAGTGGAAACAGAGAAAATGCACAGCTTTCGATTATTAACTTGAATACAGATGGGCACATGCTTGAGGTAGGGGTGAAAGTTGTCATTCATTCCAAACTTGTTTGAATCAATGGGCGCAGATTACTTTAAATATTAAATACATTTATTTCAGAGCAAGTTTTGCCATCCTTCTTTTCCTGTCATGTCTCTAGCCAACTCTTCTCACAATATTGCCTTTTCATTGCTGGATTTCTCTCTTCCAGTGGACTGGTTGGTTGTAAGTCATTACCCTTTTTGCATGCAAGCTAAAATGAGAATGAATAATCATAAATAATGATAACCCTTAATATTAACCATTCTCCTGACAAATTAACTTTGTCAAGTTGTCCCTCATCCCAGTCTTTCAGCACCCTAGGATGCACTGACCAGTTGTCTCCATTTTGTTTCTGGAATTCCTATATCCAGTATTGTCACAAAAAGTAAAGTTGCAAACTGGATAATGTTTTTCCAGGTTAGCTTTAAAGTGATGGACTGTGTTCTTTTTGTCTCCCTGTGCTGGACATGATTTATCAAAGGGGTTGTTAAAGGGATGATTACTGTGATACAATAAAAAGCAGCGATCTTGGATGATTCTAAAAATAAAATGAAAAAACGTAAAGGAAATATTAAGCCAGTACTTCAGTTTCTGACAATTGAACTGTGCCATTGAAAATACACTAAATATGGTTCCATTTATTTTGTTTTTTTCTCATGGCTTTCAGACGCTTGTTGGCTGTAATATATTCAGAGAATTTATCTATTCCCAACATTTAGTTTGCTAAATCCTCCTGGGTCAAACCCTCCTTCTAGCCTTTCTCACAGCACTGAGCAGGCAGCTGGTTCAGTAGACGGTGCCAACTGGGAATTTTTTTTTAGTGTCGGGGTGGAAAAAAGGCTGTCCTTCAGCACCAAGAAAGATTCCACTGTCCTCTGTGTTCAATTTAGTGGTGTGGACCCTTGCTGAAACATAACAAAGCTGCTTTTAATAGGGTTTTTTTTTTTCTTGACTCAGAACATTGCAGACAGTAGAATATTAAGTCTGGCCTTGGTGACCCTTCCCACTGAAAAAGAAAACTGGATTGTAGCAGGGACACAGTCTGGTTCCCTGTGGGCAGTCAGCACAGAAGATGAGAAAAACAGACACTGTCTTCAGAAAATGTCAGATTCTGTTACCTGCCTCTACTGCAACTCTCTTTCCAAGCAAAGGTAGCATTACACATTTAAACACTGTGGGTTAAATTTTGAAAAGTTGACTAAACAGTGGTGTTCACATTTTACTTACAGACCCCTCTGTTATAGGAACAGTTAGTGCTTTGCACGTATGTTTGCACATCTGGCAGGGTTTAGGTGTGAGGTTTTGGGTGTTTTGGGGTGATGTGTTTATTTTTAGTGGGCCGTTAAACACCTGATATGCCAGCCACTAGTGATTCTGTTGTTGTTCAATACATGTCCCTTGTTGAGACTTTTCTGGAAATCCTCATCTCATTTCAGCAAACAGAAGAATTTCTTTCTGGTGGGTACAGCAGATGGCAAACTAGCAGTTTTTGAAGATAAAGCAGTAAAGGTAAAATTAGCATTTCCAGTAATTTCTACAAAATGTAATTAGTAATGCATAGAGTAACTGTTTCTAATAGCTTTCTTTCATGCAATTTATTTTGAAAAAAGATGAATTTCCATAACCAAAACCCAGTCCCTAATCTAATCTTTTAAGAGCTACAAGTGTCTTAGAAGTTGTATTTTATGCAGCAAAGTTTGGTGATGTGATTATGTTTCTGTTGTCTCCAATGTCTGAGGGTCAAAAGCAAGAGCAAACAATAGGGAGTGTTAACTGCAAATATATTTAAAAGCATTTTATTTTATAAGTTCCATTAATGGCTGTGCATTCAAGGACTTAGTTTTGCTATATCTCTTCCTTACTTTTTTGATCAAAGCACATTGGGTCTGTCAGTCAGGCTGTGGCATGTCAGGAAAAATGAGCACTATAGTCTAGATCAGTGGTGTTCAACCATTTTGCCAGTGTGCCAAATGAGCAGTGCCCCATCTATCCGTAGACCAAATCCAGCACCCCATCTGGCCATGTGGAGGTGGGTGGGGGAGCAACTCAGCCCTGATTCACCTGTGAATGGGGAAGGGGGCATGGCCTGGCCCTAATTCAGCCACATGGGGGCTTGGGAATTTGGCAGCAGGGAGGGTGGCAGTATTAAAGTATTACACTTTAATCCTTGAGCACCCCTTGTTTAGATTATCTTCTAGACCAGAGCTTTGGCATAGTGTTTGGGGCACCACAGCTCCCTGATTTTGAGGGCAGCCTCAGTCCAGATGCAATCAGGCAGTAGAGGAGTTATGCTAAGTTGTAAAACTGGCATAGGACCTGTTGTGGGTTCCTCTCAGAGGAGTATTAGTGGAGCACTGCCCATCTGTGATATACCTTCCTCCCTTCCCCCTCAAGTGCCACAGGGTTTGGCCTTCAGACAAGGCAAGTCTCTACCAGACATTTGTAGTACTGGTGTAGAACAGGGCTGTCCAGCTTCAAAGAGTTTGGGAGCCATGTGACCCAACAGGAGATGCACACCATGGGGACAGCACTAGCAGGGGCTCCCACTCTCCCTGACTGCATGCCCTGCACACATGTGTGCAAGTGGGTGCTCTCCCCACCCACTGTACATGCATGCAGGAAGGCCCTTTCCCACTCCACTGCACCACATGCAAGTGAGCAAGCGCTCTCATACACAGTGCAGCACCCCACCTCTGGTCCCTGCAGGCTCTCATGTGGCACTGAATCACATAAGCAGTTTAGGCTGCCGGCTCCCCCCATCACTGGGTGCTGTGCAGTGTTGTACTGCTCCACCCTTAGGGGTGGGGCATGCAGCAGAAGCTGGAGGAGGGAGTGGTTGCCTCAAGTACCTAGCTGCTGTTGCAGCTGGAGCAATAGAGGTAGCAGCAGCTAGGTGGGAGCCCAGGGGCCACATATTAACCCCTCTCAGGCCACATGTAGCCCACAGGCTGCCAGATAGCACTGGTGTAGAAAATGTGGGCCTGTGTATATTCTCCAAATTGTGTTCTTGCTATGTCAGTTTTCAAATTGCCTTGGAGAGCAAGATGCAGTGTGTTCCTAATTGACACTGTGTTTCTTCTTACAGCATAAGGGTGCTGCGCCTGTGAAGACATTGACCATAGGAAATGTCAACACACCATTGATGTGCCTAAGTGACTCCACATGTTCATCTGAAAAAAATATAATCTGGGGAGGCTGTGGAACAAAAATAATATCATTATCTAATGATTTCTCTGTTCAAAAGCTTATTGAGACAAAAACAAGTCAACTGTGAGTTGTATTTTATAGTAAAATCACTTTGTTCTCATCCTTGTTTCCTGTCAAATGTTGAGTCGGAGTGTCCTGCCATGTAGCTTGCTCTTTGTAATTTTCTATTTTCCTTTCTTTTCCTTTGACATCAAAGGGAATACAGTCTGTTGTTCAGTAAAATTAGCAGTATTACAATTTTCTCCCCATCCCAGATGCATTTGTCCCTGTACTTCACTTGGAGCTATGAATTTTTCCATATATAAGTAGTGTAGTTATGTGGTATGTGTATGTATCTGCTCTCTGTATATAAATTCTACAATGATTTTTGACTTTTTGTTAGTTAACAGCTGAAATTTTAGTTTGATGAAGATGCCGAAGGGGTTACTTAGTCATCAAACTGAGACTGAAGTTCTTTGTCCAGTTGCTATAGGCCTCATGCAGGCAAAATTCACCCTTAAGTAAATGGAAATTTTGTCTGAATAAAGCCTACAGTTTTTAGTGTTTTTATATAAATCAAGCTATCTCTGCAAAACAACACGTGTGCCTTAACACATAAGCCAATGTTGTTTGGCCAGTAAGTAAAGCTTTCAGTATGATGCAGCCAAATGTTATGTGCATCTTTTTAGGAATTACACTAAAATATGTTACCAAAGACTATGAGGATAACAGGCAGAGAACTGTATAAAAGAATTGTTTTATAATAGTAAATGCCAGTGTGACAGGTTAGCAGCTTATGAGTTATATTTGTGGCAGAGTGAGTGATTTTTGAACCATACTGTAAAATGAGATGCGGAAGATCAGTGAAGTAGAGGAGTGATGTTTTTATACTGCAGAACCACTGCAGTCAGCATGGCCATTTCTAGGGGGGTGAATTAGGGTAACCGGCCTGGGCCCCACACTTTGGGGGGCCCAGCAGAGCCAGGGCGAGCAGCTGCGGCAACTCCACACCTGTGCCAGCTTCATGTCTGGCTGCTCAGCACCCACTGCCGAATCTGCTGGCTTCCTTTCGTCCAGGGGTGGGGCCAAACACAGGCTGATTTGCCCTGGGCCCCACACCATGCTCGGATCATCTCTGGCAGCCAGAATTTGAGATTGGTAGAGATACAGATAAGTATGTAGAGAAAATCACTAAAGAAAGCTGTTGGGGTATTAAAAATTAATAAAAAGCAAACCAGCCAAAATCAGGCTGCACCCTTTTGGGCCTTGATCATCCAGCAGGGTAAGATACACCTCAATGGAAGCTGAGGGTCCTTAGCATCTTGCTGGAGTTCCCCTTTACGGCTGCTTGAAGGCTCATGGGGAATAGCTGGATTGTTATGCCATCATCACCCGAGTCATAGGTAGAGAAGATGTGTTAACACATATTGGACTCATTGCTGCTTCCATGGAAATTGGTGGCACAACACCTACTGACTTTGTTGGAAGCAAAAGCATTAAGATTTCTTTTGTCTTTAGACCAGTACCCATTTTATAGGATTAATTTTTTTCTTGTTTTAAATGGTTAAATGCTTGGACAACTCTACTGACATGAAACATTTATATATTACCCTTTAATTTGGACTCAAAGCTACTTTGATTTTAGGCTGTAATGGTAGGCGGAGATGCTAGTGACCCCTATAATTAAGGAGTATAATATATATAGGAATATGCTATGCCTAATGCTTACTTTTCTCTTTCCTAGATTCTGTCATAAAGATTACAGTGATGCAAACATTATTTCAATTGCAGTAGACAAGTCCATCTACTTGGCTAAGAAAAACAGCCATTTTGTGGAAGTTTGGGATAAGAAAACAGAAAAACTTTGTGAACTAATTGATTGTGCACTTTTTCTCAAGTAAATATTTTATTTTATTCTGGATGGTGTGGTGTCTAATAAATGAATAATGGGTTCTGCTGGTAGATTTTACCTAGAACACATCATATTTTGGGGGTAGGAAATGAAAATGATAAGATTAGCCATGTCTTTTCCTTCCTCTCTGACCCAGAACATTAGTTATTTCACAAAGCCTATATTGTCTCATAACAGTGCTGTTGAAAGTGGGTACCATATGCGTCCTTTTCATTCTCAGACTGATGTGAGCATCTGCACCAGTGTCATCCTTTACTGCAGAAGAATTCCGTGGGGGATTTACGTATATATATAGTGTTGGGAGACAAAGGGAAGGAGAGCTTCCTGTGTCCAATTTAAAGGCAATCTCAGAGTGTTAACTAGTGGATCTTAAAGCTTCAGTTCTTTCTTGCCAAAATTGTATAATTTCAATGGTTAATTGGTTTGTACAGCCTTTATCGACAAAAGATTTATGCAGCCTGTATTGACGAAAGATTGTTTAAAAACTTGTCATGTAAAATAATATTCATGTCTGCCACAGATTTATAATGCAAAATCTCTTCATATTTCTAGGGAAACAGTGGTGAAACTCAATAACGAATCAAAACACAGAGTGGCTTATTCTGGAAGAGTGAAGACCATTTGCTTACAAAAAAATACTGCCCTTTGGATAGGGACAGGAGGAGGGCACATTGTGCTGCTTGATCTGTCAACACGGCGTCCCATCCAAATAATACAGAATTGTTGTGACTCTGTTAGAGTCATGCTGACAGCCCAGCTAGGTAAGTTATATTGTCAAAAGGAACTGAACTTTCATTGCAAAGCTAGGGCTATATTAATTCCTAATTGACATGAGATGACATAAACTAATTTCATTCACTTTACTCCACTATTTGCTTGTTTAATCTAATCAATGCCAATATTCTTATATTAATAAAGTCCCAGATGAATGCAGTGCTGGTGGTCAGACACAACAGCAGCAATTCCCAGCATCTTTCAAGAAAACCCTTGATTATGACTGGCTAGCACATGAGCCTGTCTCTCCCCCAAGTCCCTCTGGGCTGTGATGCAATGAGTGCATTTTTCTTTTGGTTTTCTCTCTCCTGCTCTGTCTGCCTTTCTTCTCGCTTGTTGCATTCAAGTTTCAAATAATTGTTTTTACTTGCTTTTCCTGTGGCTTTTCTCTGGCCTCCACCCAGCAGAGTCCATTGGTGTATCGTTAGAACAGCTTGCAGCTTAGCTATGTAGAAGCAGAGTAAGGGATAGAAGTTAGTGGACTGCTAGCTGAGCATTATACATATGAACTGCCCCTGAAGCCATGGTCAGTGCTGTTATGGGCAGCTGTGGGTGCAGGGCCTGAAAAAGAGGTTTGTAAGGAGTTACTGCTCCTTCATACCCAGCCACAGGACCATATTTGCCTAAGGGGCAAATCTGAAGTACTGTTACTTTCTTCAACCATTGTTTTTTTATGTGATCCCAAACTAATCAACCCACCCCCACTTCAGTATACGCAGGGGTGGCTACCTTAAACATTAATGTCATAACACTACCCGGGGGACTAAATTCACCTTCTGCTACATCTTATAAATTCTCCTGTGCTGCAGCTCCAGAGTTCTGCATTAGTGTGATTTAAGAAAAAAACCTGATGTCATATGTTACTGAATCTTGTCATCTCAAACTATGGATTTTTATTTTCACTGCCATCAGTGTACAAGTAACCCAGGATGTGTAAATATGCCTGATTTCCTCTGCAGCCCCAGCTCTAATAAATGTTCTTCAGTGCAGCCTACCTAGTAAAGCAGCTGATGAGGATGCATGAAGCAAAATAAATTTCCACTAACTCTAATTTCACTTCAGCAGATATTGACTCTGCAGCACTGCAAGCAATTAAACAAGGTTTAGTTCAATAAAGGAGGTAGAGAGTATATGAGGTGGGTGGGGAAAAGCAGGTAGTTTTCTAAGGTTGTTTTTCTGACTAGCTGCAATCATACAGGTAAAGGTGCCAGCACAGCCTCTGGGCTGCACAGAGGCCTGTTTTATCCATTTGCAGGACTTGGGCTTACAAGAGCAAATGTAGGGAGTCAGTTTTCGAATTTTAATCTTGTTCGTGTTTTTTATCTGGATTCTAAAATTCCGAGTTCCCGGCAGCTGAACGTTACAAATAGACATAGGTAAATATTCTGCATATAAAAAACAGTGAACTAAAATAAAGAGCTAATTTTTGTGTGCTGATGTAATGTACTTAGTTTTGTAAATTTAAAGAACCTTGGGAAACTTTGGGTGATTCAAGGAGAACGTGTACAGGGGCTCCCAAGCCTCCCAGAACCATAACTTAGGCAGTAAACCACAATCTAGCCTGTATCTGCCCTGTAAAACACACAGGGCCAAAGCCTGCCCTTGCCCACACTCATAAAACATTGACATGTTTTCAGTGTAATTTTTTCTTAATCCAGTAGGACTAGTTGATTGGAAATGAGGGCGATACTTTGTAACAGGTTATTAGCCTTTGATCCCTGATAAACCCCTCACATTAAAAATGGAGGTGAAGATTGTGTCTTTATCAAGGTTACTGATTAAATATAATGGGGCTGGTTCTTCTTTAAGTGGCAGTATTACATTTTTATTTTTCTAATTACTCTGGCTGATATCCAGGTTCAGTTCCCAGACACACACATAACTACATCTATCAAGGCATCAAACGTCCGACTCAGTCTGGCTTTTAGATATTGTCTCAATGGTCTAAAGGAGGAATGGAAGATCTGGGCAGCTTCCACTCCTCCGTAATCCTAGGCATATGTGTTGAAGGTCCTAAGGACCTCTAATAAAAATATACCATGATCCAGAAGGATTTACGGTTGCCTACTGCTCCTAATGGAACACTGTATTACTCATATTATTTTACAGAACTAATATGAGTTTTACTAGGTTAGAAGTAAAGCAGAAATTTAAGTTCTAGTTAAAAATTTAAATGTTTTATTTTTAAAAGGGAGCCTCAAGAATGTTGTGCTGGTATTGGGTTACTGCTATAAAGGTAATGAAGACAACAAATATCCAAAAGGTATGAGCAACTTTGTTTTAATAACCCATATTATTTATGTAATAGAAAATACTTGGTTACATTTTGAAATGTCTCCTAGAAGATTTGTTTACATCTTCTTCTTATGAATTTTCATTGCTGCCTTGTTCTGATATATTATATATTGTGGTCCATATGTTTCTAGAGTTTTCCCAGACTAAGTCTATAAAAATGGCAAGGGCACTGGTATAAAATGAAATGTCGTGATTGTTTTGCATAAACCATTGTTAAAAATTCTAACTACTAGAACTTCTTTTGAAGACCCTCAATTTGATTATTTGTGCAGTAAAAGCCTTTGTAAAAATCCTTTCCCATTTTACTTTATTTAAAAGTATTCATATGTATACATTCTGTAATTGGAAGTTTAGATTTTTATAGGCCTTATCCTACAGTCCTTACTCATGCAAACAGGCTCTATTCCACTGAAACCATCATTAATACTCCAGGGAATAAGGACTGCTGGCAAAGTAAAGGTTGAAGAATTTAGCTTGTATCCAGTACAGTATGTCCCCCAGAAAATGTGGAATTAAAATCGGATTTAATTTCACCTAATGACAGGTTCTCCTTCCTAGGTTGTGAGGGGAAGCAACGCCTTTATCATGCTTTCCGGCTGGAAAGCATAGCAGTGACAAACTGTAGTGATTTTTGTACAACTGCAGCTAGGGTCTGGGGAGGGGGACTTCATGTCCACACCTGTAACACTATTTTTGTAGCTCATCGAAGCACTGCAATGCTTGTAGCACTCCAAGGCTGCAAACAGACATCACCCTTGCACCTGTCATACAAAAATGCCCACATTTTGTGATGGCAACAACCCTAGTCATGGTTTATGCTGCCTTTTTGTAGCCCACATTGATTCCCTTATGTTGGGAGAGCACAGGCAGGCTATGGCTGCCCATGCTTTACAGTTGCCCCAGGCAGAAATTCTCAGGGCTTCAGGGGCCCAATGTTGCAAGGCAGCGGTCCCAGGTGACTCAGCCCAACATGGGGTGCATGTCTGCAAGCAGGGAATTTCCTTCTCTTGCAATCGCACACCCCATTTTCCCGAAGTATCAGCAGGGGCCAACCCTGTGAGACAAGAGCCCCAGTGACATCTGTAGACATCAGTGAAGTGGATCAGTTGTGCCAGGACACATGGCAAAGCTGATCCCACACCAAAGATGACATCTGTTTTCAGCTCTGGTGTAATGTCTGTCCATAGCCTGGGTCATCTACAGTTTTTACTCTTAAGAACTCAGTTCTTTAAGGTGCAAGTACCCTTGATCCCTGTGGAGAGCACTCAGTGCCCCTCAAGATTGAGCCCTTAACAATGGCATGTTTTCTAAGAGCATTTTATATTTCTATTTGTGTTCTTCCTAACAATAATTAACAATAAGCAGAAAACCACTTGTAAACTGCAATTGCGCTCCTCTGTGTAGCACTATTTAAAATGTTTTTTAAATTATTTTTTACAGAAGTGCAGTCATGCTTATCTGTGTGGGATATTAACCTGCCACATGAAGTACAAAACCTGAAAAAGCATATAGAAATGAGACAGGAATTAGCACAAAAAATGAGAAGTTTTTCTTTGGATTAAAGAACTCCCAAGGCAAGAGATGTCTCATCTCCAAATTTTCCATCATTTTAACTTTAACACACGAGTGACTTTTTGTCTTTTATTCTGTTACCTTCAGAGAATGATTTTCATCCCCCCCAAAATCATGAAATATTAGAAGAAAGAAGAAGTAAAATCTCTTCAGAATCTCGGCATTAGCTGTGTGTACCTCCTAGGCAAGTAGTGCTGGTTTAAAGTGAGCTCCCCTAGCCTATTTCTAATCTAATCAGAAGTATTTCTCTTGGGCTGGGTGCTGTATATAAAGAGTAACTCTACTGAATGGTTCTAAATCAGAGTAAAAATGTAAGCCTCAGTCTGTTTATTGCCACTTGCATATATGAGCATTTTTCACGGTTCCTGTTTTTTGTGGTACTGGCCTAGAAAGACAAGATGAACCTGTGATCTGACGCAGTATGGCATGTTTTATATTGTCATGTTTTGTTGTACTCATATTTAGTATTCTTGATTAAATGGAGGAAAATATTTTATATAGTAGCAGTACAACCAATTAGAGGAACATTCACTTACTGTACAACAGTTTTAAACAGCAGGCTGAATAGGTCAGTCTTTTTCTCTTCCTGTATGTATCAGCAATTTGGCAATTTTCAGTCTGTTCAAAAAAGATTTTGTGCTGAAGGACCTGAAATATTGTCTTGAAATTCTGGATTAAAATGCATTGATAGACTTCCACAAGGATAGTGCCTTCTTGCAGTACTACACAGTATCTGGTTTCAGGCTGCACAGTCTCGTTCATATAAAGTATGCCATTGCAGAAAATATTCACACACTAGTATTATACAGTTTGCCATACTTGGCTAAGCAGACACAGGGTTATAATGCCTGACCTGAATGTACCCTCAAGAAATACACAAAGAAGAATGGCTGATGCTTTTAAGGTAACCATCCAGTCAGATGCAAGGTAACCAGAGAGTAGTCATGCAGTAAAACTATGCAGTTTGCTTGTCTCAATCTGAAAAAAATGGAAACTAAAGGATTGTTACAGTGCCTGCATAGTTAACCATTCAGCCATATTTTGAGCACCTTATATCTATATTTTTGAGCTATGCAATAGAAGCTGGAGGCATTTAAAAATGGGCTCCATCTTGCCTTGCATAGCCCCACTGGGCAGTTGTACCCAGACATATTCAATTAGGAGATAACATTTTATTGTTCTACATCTATTAACTTAGTCTTCTGTTATCCTGCACTAAGTGCCTTATTTCTGTCAATCACACAACAGGCAGATGCTTTTCTCTCTCCTTGAAACCAAGTGCATCATCTCTGTAGCAAGCCTAAAATCCCAGGGAGTAACAAACCCAAAGCCATTCCTGTATTTGTCTCCTATGGAGCCAAATAGAGTGTCGCCACCAAACAAGTTCTTTCCTCCAGTGTTTTTAGTTTTAAATGATTCCTGTACTAGGGCAATAAGGTTCCCTGGACTTTCTCCAAACATATCAGTATTTAACTATCTGCAATTTGATAAGGACATACTCAGGGTACCTTTCATATATACACCCTGTTTTCATTGTGATCTTATATTATGTATATTGAGAATAATTTGTTATTTATATGATATTTTATCACTCAAAGTGTATATTATCGTTATAATGAAAAATAAAGGTTTTTAAACTATCAAGAGCATATTTCACATGTTGAAATTGTTCATGATCATACTGAGGTGTAAGCTTTATAGTTGTTTATTAAATCCTATTTTGTTGTTCTGTTACATATTCTCCTAGTCATATTTCCAACAGCATACTTTATTTCACAGTATTTCTGTTGAGATCAAGCCTAACCACTTACTAAGTTTGTTCAAAAGCCAACAGAGTAAGAGAAAGCAGAAGTTAGCAAATCAGTCACAGTGTGGCAGGGTTTTTTAATATTGAGCTTTCACTATTTAAAAAATAAATATAAATCTCCTAGTGGTAGTATCCCAGTATGACAAAGTAGAAGGCAAAGCCCCAACTCAGGGCTAGAGAAGACATATTGAGAAGATATATTGAGTAAAGCAAGACTGAAACCAAACCACCTCTCAGAGGATTTGCAGAACACTGTTCCTGTAACAAGAGGCTTGGAATAAACCAAGGTGGAGGTTCTCATTTTCTACCACATGACATAGTGGTTGTGACTGTTCTCTCACTTCTGTCCTAGTGAGTTCAGCATATTACTGAAAGAATCACGAGAGGTAGTTAGTCTCAAAGTCAGACAGAAGGCAGGGTAGAGATGTACCTTAAAGACTAACTGAATCAGAGATGCATGAGCTCTTGCTTACAAAAATGAATGCATCTCTAATTCATTTAGTCTATAAGGTACATCTCTGCACTGCCTTCTGAGAAAATGTCATGAGAAACAAGTTGTAAAACACAAACTACCTGCCCTGAGCAGCAGAAAGTCTTCCTGGAGAAGTGGGGAAATAGTGGCCCATAATGGCTTCAAATATAACTTTGCCAGGGCATGGAGGGTAACCAGCATTCTTTAGCAAGCATACAAGACCAAGTGAGGAGAGTGGAAAGATGAGGCTCCCTGAATATCTGCTGTGGAACTGAAGTGTCCTTTCCAAGCTGCAATTCTCCAACCATGAGAAGAATGTTATTTCCATATCAGAATGCCTTAAATCCCAACTACTCCCAGGTCAGATTTCACACCACCATGAGCTTTGTGCAGTGCATACCACCCTCTGGCAGGCTGAAGACTCACCAGGTAAAGCGTTTTTATATACCACATTTATGAGCAAAATGGAATGTCTGGATTTATTAGTTGTCAAAAAAGAACATAATAAAGGACAAAAGAAGAAATTGCTACTGAGCAGCAAACCATGTTCATGTTATATAAACTCATTTCCTCAAACTTCAGTGAAAGTGTTTGTGAAAATAAAGCAAGCAGGATATGGCTATTATCTAGTACCAGGGCCACCCTTATACAGCAGACCACTCATAATTGTTATTTATTTGGAATGTCTATAAGCAACACTCAGCCATGAGGACCATGCTGTGCCAGACATGGTACAAACACAAAATGAAAGATGGTCCCTGCCCAAACAGCCTGTTTGCTGCAATAGGGATTCAGGTAGTGTGATTTATTATGTAACAGCTTCATTAAAGCTGTGTTTTAAAAGCATCTCCAGCAAAATCATTCTGGGTACTGGAAGCATTCCAGAAAGGGACATTCTGTTCAGAAGGACCCAAGTACTCATCCACTGCATATTGACTTTTCTTATCTGTCCCCCTCTAATCTATGGTTTTGAATTGCCTGTTGATTTCTCACAAATGTCATGGAGCTAATTCATTTACACATTCATTGACATTGGTTTCTGAAACAACCCAGTATTTCCAGGTTAAGGAGATTGTTAAAAATATCCAGGAGAGGTTATATAAGGAAGATTTATCTTTGTAACGAGTAGCTGATACCTTATGGAAAACTTTGAGAACATTCTGCTTGGAAATAATCCTATTTATTGAAGATACTTTCTGGGATTTTCTTCCTTTCTGGCTCAGTTTTACTTCCGTTAACATCAATGGAAGCAGGAGTGGGCCCTTTATTGATAAGGATATTGGTAATAGGAAAGTAATCACGATTTAAAAAGCACTTTGCAAAACCATCTTTATGAAAGAAGATTAATTTCTTTTTTGTTTCAGAATATCATATACAATGCTGATGAAATGTTTTAGGTAAAGATGGTTGGGTTTCTTTTCCTGTGTAGCCTTAGTTATGTTACATGATTTTAATTTTCATGTTGTCTCATGAGAGTAATAAATTTGCTCTGACATACCTTGGAGCCAGTCACAAGGAAGGATGGCACTGAGCTTAAGCAAATGGACTTAAAGGCTGAATCCAACTCCCCTTTTATCAAGTAAGTGGCACTTGTGAGTCTACAGGCAACCCCCGCTTAGCACTCTTAATTGGTTCCAGAAAAAACGAGCATTAAGCAGAGCCATGCTAAGCAAAACCCATTTACCCATAGGAATGAATGTAAATAGAGATAATTGGTTATCACCGCTTCTTGCCACCTCTTCTCACCACCGCCGCCTCTCCCCGACCCCCGCCAGCTATTCCAGTCCCACATGCCAGCCCGGGCCAGCACTCCTGCTGTCCCATCCTGGGCACCCGCTGGCCCCGGCCACGGGCACTCGTGCAGGCCCTGTGCTCACACCCCTCTCTCCCACTCTCCGCTTCTCACAGATAAAATCCATCTGCTCTCTACTCCCAAAAATACTATATATATTAACAAAGGTGCAAGTCCCAATATTCTGTGGACAGAAAATGTCATAGGTGTCATTAATGAGCATCCTTTTTAGCAGTTTCAAGGAGGGCACTGCAAACAGAATCTCATTAAAAACTGCAATAACCTCACACCTCTCAAGCTTGTCCCCACAAGACAGATTCAAAGTGTAGTGGTGAGGCAATGTGGGGAAACTCATGTCATTGCTGCCTGTCAGATTATCCAGATCTGTGAATACCCAGGTGCTTTGCTCTATCACTGTAGATCTATAGTGTTCTCAAGCATTAGAAGCAACTGTTTTTTTTTTTTTAATTCAACTACTTTTTGTGTTAAAATGGAGAGTATTCAATTGTTAAGCATCATGTAAATGTGGAAGGGCCTTTCCCTTCTGTGAATTGAGCAGTGCTGTCCCAGGGCTAGAAAATATATATGATAAGTAAGTATTTGCATAACCACATCCTCAGCCTGAGGTAGCTGGACTGGGCTGGGCTGTGTCCTGCAGGAAAACACTCCCACCTAACCATAAAACAACTGAGCTGACTGCTAGCAAGTGCTGGGGCAGTGCATCTCCCAGACTTCAAGTGACCTAAGACTAACTCTGCCTGCTCTTAAGTCCTGATCATCTGTCTCCAGTTTCCTGACTCATGCATGAATCTTTGATGCCTGGTCCTTTGAACACAGATTCTGGCACAGGCACCTTATTCTGACCCAGCTCTGACCGCTGCCCTGGACTGCATGTGCCCCAGTTGCAACACCTTAGACAGTGGCATTCAGGGCTTTAAGATCGTCGTAATGATTATTCAGATATCCCCTTTTTGCCCTGCTCACTATAAGTAGTAAATGCCATGATATAAATTATTTTACAAAGCCAGCTTCTCAACTGTTTAAAACCTTTCCTTTATATTGCAGTTGCTGAAGCAAAGTCAAGCAGAGGTGAGTCAGGTGTGCTGGCTTCAATGCTGCTATTTCACAAGGGAACTGTTTGATGAAAGTCTTTGGCTTATTGGATGTCCTTCTCATTTTCACCATAACGGCTGTCATTAAGTTATTTTCAGGACTGTAGTCATTGATTCACACCACACAGCCCAAACCATGACATTTAAGAATTATTGATTTTCAGTGAGTAAAACTGGAACATTTATAACAAACTGCTCATTGGCTCTGCCAGCCTGCTACAGAGGGTTAATTAGCAAATAGGAGTTACAGAAAAGACCTAAAACAGCCAAATAAAAACAAGGGGCCATATTATCCTATTTGAATGTGCAACTGAAGAGTGGTTCATTATATACTCAGTAAATAACAATATAAATAACAGATATGAAACTTAGATGCAAGATGATAAACTTAAACTGCTTTTCTCAGATAAATTAAAAATGGGTACAGGAAGGTAAAAAACAGAGTAAAAGATTTATTGGAATATTACCTTTTTTTTTTTTTTGTCTCCATAGAAGTAAACTCAAAGGAGAGCTGTATTGATTTATATATTCTTCTCTGAAAGACAGACAAGAGCTATTTTTATTTCTTTTGCTTAAGGAGCCTTGGGAAACCTTGGGAGTTATTGGTTCTATCTTATGTATTCCAGAAGATGATCAGTCTCTGAATGAAAAAGCATGTTCATAATTCTGGTTCAGGCTGAGTCTATATGTAATTTGGTTTACAATTCAGAAGGAAAACACTGAATAGATGCAACAGTCAGATAGGGATCATGAGGAGGAAGTATTATGTGCTGCGTGAAAACGGAAGTTAGAGAAGGTTACATGCAAGTATATGATGCCTAAAAAAGTCATTCTAATAATAAAAGGTGGTGAAATCCTGGCCCCACTGAAGGCAATGAAAAACTCCCAGTGACTATCAGGGGAGGATAGGATATCACTGTTGAAGCATAAATAAAGGTGTAAAAAGATGTTCCCAAGCTTGAAAGAGAATAGAGCAGAGCTTTCCAAACTTTTCATGTTGGTGACACACTTTTTAGACATGCATCATTTCACGACACAGTAATTCAGTTCCGGGGGAGGGGCCAAGGGAAGCAGACGCGAGTAAGGGACCTCCGCAGTACCCTTCCGCAAAATTTTCTGCATTTTGCGCGACACACCTACACACTGCCGCCGACACACTGTGTCGCGGCACACAGTTTGGAAAGCTCTGGAATAGAGAAAGATTTAGGTGACATGTCAAAAGGTTTTTTTTCCTTTAACCATTGCATCCAAATACATATGAAGTAGATTACTGGATTTAATGGCTAGGTCAGAGATACCCAAAAACAGCCTAATTCAAAGCAAAAGTAAGACTTTGAGTTGGTTAGTTCGGGGCTGGACTTGATGATCTTCCGAGGTCCCTTCCAGCCCTGATGTCTATGAAATCTATGAAATATCCTATGTGTGTGTTGAAAGGCAGCAGTTCCATCTGTGCCACAGGGTGGGACAGAGATTTAGGGCTTCTGTTCGGTGGATTGAGGCAAACAGCTCTACATAATGTGGCCCTTTCCTTGTCCTCCTTTGCACTGTCAGCAAGGCTGAAATCATGTCTAAATAACCTGTGGATGTCTAGTGACTGGTGACAGGGTCCTCCTGATGAATGACATTCAACTCTGGAACCTGCTTACCCTATTCATTTGACAGAAACTCATCCCTTGGCTTTCACTGCCTGATTTAAAGGCACCCATTGTCTCGATACTGTGTCTTGCTAGACACTTGGTGGTAGTGAATAAGAGAAAGAGCTACCCTGGATCTTACTAATGGGACCCCAGACTGTATATCCTCTCTCTGGCAATGGCCTGCACCAGAAGGAAGTCTTAACAAATGGTCATTTGTATAATAATCTACCTGTGGGGAAAGGTTCTTCCTAAACCCCAGGGTGCTTTGCATGTGAGGACTATATTATTTTGAGCTCAAATGGTCTTGGTAAGTAACTATAGCACTTTTTTCCTGAAACAGCTCAGTGTTCCTATGCTAGCCAAGCTGGTTCTTGTCACCTGATTCAGTTTGTCCACACACAGCAATAATCCTTCTGTCCCTTATGCTCCTGTGCAGCAGTGCCACAATGCTAGACCAGTTCCCTGCAGCAGGTGCTTCCACAGCAGCATATTGCAGGTTGTTAATACTATAGTTTCACATATAATGAAAACGTGATTCATGGCTGGGATTTTGAAATGAGCCTAAGGGTGTGTACAGACATTCAGGAGGCAGTATAACTGGTGCTTTATATAAAAGCGCCATGGAGTGCCACTGAACCCAGCAGGTGAAGGCACTCCAGCAGCTTCCCAAGAGGCTGCCAGTCCACTCCTTTCCCCAGCCCTGCCTCCCTTGCCAGCTGGCAACTGTCACATACATGATTCAGTAACTAAATGCCGACCTTTTGTCCAGCCTTGGTAAATCTCATGTTTCCCCAGCTCCATTTTGTACAGAGATCATTTTCCTGGTTCTTCCCATCAATGGTATGACCATCTCTCTTTCCATTCCTTCACCTGGATCCCCCTTTCTCTACTGTATCCAAAATGAACTACTTGCCTTTGCTGTCAGGCTTCTCCCTGACCTGTCCTTACTCTGCCCATCATCATTCATGCCCTCTTGCGATGTCAGCTCCTGATGTGTGCAGGATGACAGTGCCATCTCCCACTCATTACATTTTCATTCACATCATCATCTCTTTTCTTCCATCCTGTTCCTTTGGGAGGAACTCCACATCCCCTTCATTGTTCTCCTCCTTTAAAACTCTCCACTCCTGTGATGCCTGAGCCATCTCTGCAGGAGTTGACTAGCTGCTGTGCCAAGATCATCACTTCCTATACTGAAACTTGTTTCTTTGTGCAGTTCTATGTCAATTGTACCCATCTGTTGTCCCTTTTTTATTCTTGGATTATAATCTAGGTGTAAATATCAGCCCCTCTGGGCAAAGACTGTCCTTTTGTTCTGCAGCTGTGTAACACTTAGCAAAATAGGTTCTAGTCTGTGGTTTATTGTGGTAGCACTTAGAGCAGTGATTCTCAACCAGGGTGCTGTGGCATCCTGGGGTGAAACCACATCTTTTGAAGGGTGTAAGCAGATAAGCGCAGGCTCAGGCTTGTCCCTGCCTGGACAGTCTTCTACCCCCACTGCCCAGCCTCTCTGCAAGGAATTAACAGTGTAATATATAAATAAGTTTTTTTAAATTGGGCACCACACAATTCACAAACGTTATCGAGGGGTTCCTCAAGTCCAGTGTAGGGTGTCTCAAGTCCCAGAAGTTTGAAGGCCGCTGGTTTAAAGACTAATAATTTGTACAATACTTGCCCTCACAGACACTGCCTCCTGCCGTGTCCTCTGGTGTGAAGGTGGTGTAAAGGTGTTGTGTAATAGCAATAGTGGGAAATTTTCATAACACCTTCTGCATATAGACAGTCATAGGCCTTAGTTTTATTAGGGAAAAAGCTGTTTTCTTGATGGTCTTACATAACACCTGGTAACTAGTATTGAGAGGATTCCTAGTAAAGACAGGTCAGCTTGTAGTTTTAACTGGAGCTAGCAGGTCAAGGTAAGAACTAGCCTCCTTCACAATTTTTTTTTGTCTTGACACATTTGAAGACTACAAGCTGTCTAGCAATGAGCAATGACATCGGACCTGGGTTTGATTTCTTATCCTGGTCTCTTGCACCCAGTGCTAAGGGAAATTAGACTCACTGGGAAAGTGACTTGCAGGACTAGGCATACCTTTTGCCTGATCAAAGCACAGTACTGATGTGTTCAGGAGAACGAGGCTAGCCACTTTGTCTTGCAGTGGAAAGACGGTGGCCAAAGGAGCATAGAGCTGCATTAAATGGGGTAGGTAATGGAAATTGTAATGGGAAATGGGAATGGAAATTACTAACGCTTAGCACCTCACTGGATCAGGCCCCAAATGATCTCAGAAGTAACATACTAGGCCATAAGGAAAAAAAGGATGGAAAAGGCAGGTTTAGAGTCAGATCACATTAGGCCATTCGTGGGAATTGAATTGGGCCTCTAAACAATATCCTTATACCTCATCCACAGAACTGTATTTCTACTAGTCTTAAAGAAGGCTGAGCAGTGGTGCTATGTTGATTTACAAAAGCTAAATATCTTGTCTTTAATCTATATAGTTAGAGCTTTCTGTAAAAGCTTGTCTTCTACTAGGGGTATGTATATGAGGTTTTTTTCAATTTCTGTCTGCTTTAGTCTCTTTCTTTATGGAGATATTCATACTAATTCAGAGAAGGATTCACTATATATATAACATATATTTTAACAATATATTTTAAAAGATTAAACTCTGCAAAGTATCTTAATAAAAAATTACCTTATCTTTCTACAAAATAGTTGAGTGAAATACTAAGAGCAGCAACCCAAGTATTTATATTATGCATATTAATAATACTCCATATAAGCAAAGTAGTAAATATGCTGTAGTTCTGTCCATAAAAATAATGAAATGTTAGTACTGTGTGGCCTCACCACAGTGCTCAGCTACTAAATCATTCTGATTAGTGGGATAAAATTGCCCTGCACAGTGTGCTTTTTTTAGACTTCTGGTGTTTGCAAATTAGCAAATTGCAAATTACTGATGTACCTTGAATTCACTAAGCTTTCAGAACCACTGACATAGTCTCTAAATACTTTGACCTTGATTCTAACTTTGTACTCTTCAAACAAGATACATTAATCTCTCAGTTCTTTGGTGCAGACTGCCCTTCAGAAGAGTGCTGAGTCTGTGAATAGATGATACAAGATGAACACGCCAGGACAAATTCTGCTCTCACACCTGTGTCACACTCAAACCTCATAGCAAAGCAAGGATAGAACTTGGGTACTCCATCACTTTAGGTAAAGGTGGATATGAATTTATCAAGAAAGTTCAGTTTAAACTCAGTGCCCTGCCAGAAGTCTGACAGTAGCCCATTTTTCTAGAGATGACACTCTGCTAACATTTTTTAGCTCAGGAATAGTTACACACTTCTAGAATCCCCTAGTCTTGTATATATGCTGCTCCCTTGCCTCTTGATTTTAAATACCTCCATGGCTTCTTCAAGCCCTGATTATAAGAGTTAACCTTACCAATCAATGCAGGGGATAGAAATTGTCCATACTAGCCAGTACGACTCCCATTTTGGAAAAAGAACGTTGACTATCTGCAGGTTTGGAGTAACGGCGATCTTGTGTTTTAAAAGTTCCTTGGGCACAGGGTTTCTTCTGGCTGGCCTTAACTAAAAACTCACCATTTTGGTTTACTTCCAGAAATGCCGGCGTGTCCAGTAACTCAAATACATACACACCATGGTCCTGCAGATCCAGTGACTGTTCCAATGTTGTCCCAGTCCTAGAATCCTAGCATGCGTGAGGCATGGAGATAACAGCCCTGAAGATAACTAGTATGTCCAGAATGTATTTATCTATATTGGCCTTAAAATCGTTGTTTCATTGCTTTGTAAACCAATAGAGTCTGATACTAAATGAAACTTCTCTTTAATGCCATAGTCTTTCTTTAGACATTATTTGTCTTTTGTAGGACTGGGAGGGGAAATGAAGTACTTCATACACTTAGTTACATTAAGTCAATGGTTCTAAAAATTTTCAGACTCAAGGCATCACTTGGAAAATGTCAGCTCTTAGCTTTCACTCGTTTTTGGACTACGGAAAAATAATAGAGCAATTCTTCTGTTGCAAAGAGCTCAGAAAGATCGCAGTAGATTAGAATGCTTTTGACACTAGGGGTTCATATTTGAAATCTCTGGATTTATCTTGCGAATCACATGTAGGTATTTGCACATGTAATTGTGCTAATAGTGCACGGCACTCCAAGGCACCCCTAAAGGACCTCACAGCACCTTGCTTGAATAATCACTGCACTAAGTAGTCTGAATATACTGCAGTCATCATATCTCTCAGTGAAAGTATTCTTCTGTTATTTTCCCTACCTGGGAGTTCACAGAGTAGGACCTGCTTGTTACAAAGAACATCAGCTATTGCAATTAGTGCCATGTAATGCAGCATGATCTAGTCATTTTCTCTCCAGAGCCAGGACAACAAGTTACAGTTTTGATTGCAGGGGAAATGCGTAGGGGGTGCATGTGGGTGCACGTTCACCCCCTGAGCGTGGCAGTGCACCCCCTGCAAAAAGGTGACGCTGACACTCATCGGTGTCTGCGGGCGGTTGCTACTCGCCACCCCACCATCGGCACCGCTGGCGGTGTCTGCGGGCGGTCTGTGATTGCACCTGGCCGCTTCTGACACCGCCAGCGGCGCCCGTGGATGGTTGCTGACCCAGGCTTGGCAGTCCTCCTGCTGCCAACAGCGCTGGTGACATCTGCGGGAGCTCCCCACTCACTGCTGCCAGGCTCCTGCTGCCACCAGCACAGCTGTGCCCCCACAGCTGCCAGGGGCACGTGCTGTGGTATATGCTTGATTGTAATGTTTTGCCATCACCTGCAGAACAATGTTTCTTTATTCAGCAGAGCCTGTGCTTTGAGCCAGATCTTGTCAGCTTTTTTTAAAGAAACCTTCCTGCTGGCTTTCACTGGGAATTCAGTCTGCACACTGGTGCAAGAATGAGGCCTCTTAACCTTTAGGCTTATCAGTGCTCTTTTCATCTCTCTGTTCCCACTCTTGATTTCTAATGTGCCACAGAGCAGCTTCTGGGAATAGGCCCACAGCAACCTCACTGCCAAATTTTTGGCTTTGGAGCCCATCAGGGGGCACACATGGGCAGGGTATGTGGCACAACATGTGACAGTAGTGGTGTAGATAAACTCTCTGTTATTTGAAGGTGATACAGCTTTGTTCTGATACAAGATATTTAAGCATAACCCATTACTTTTGTAAAACGTAACTGGCTGAGCTGCTTTGTGACAGTGACCTTGAGGTAAACAGGTCTGACATCCTTGTAGGAGAAAAACCAAAAAAATTGACGTTGCTGGCATTTAACTCCAAAAAGAACTACACAGAAGTGAGGCTGTCTGAAACCCTCTGTATCAAAGTACTGGAAGGTAGCTAATGTAAAGCCAGTCTTCAAAAACAATTCCAGAAAGTATCCAGGGATCTACAGACTGGTGAGCCAAACTTCTGTTCCTGGCAAATTGATAGAAACTATAATAAAAAATAGGATTGTCCATCACATGAACTTGATGGAGGACAGTTAACATGGCTTTTGTAAAGGGAGATCATGCCACACTAATATACTAGAACTCTTTGAAGGCATCAACAAGCAAGTGGATCAGGATAATCCAGTTGATATAGTGTTTCTGGACTTTGTTAACTTTTCTGAAAGTCCCACATCAACAGCTCTTAAGGAAATTAGGCAATAATGGCATTAGAGGCAAGTAACTGGCTATAGGACAGGAAACAACTGTGGGAAGGAATAACCCGAGATGCACATACTTGATGATGGGCTCTACATTAGCTGTTATGATTCAAGAAAAAGACTTTGGAATTATTATGGATAGTTCTCTGTACAAGAAAAGACTAAATAGGCTAGACTTTTCAGCTTATAAAAAAGATGACTGAATGGGGAAATGATATAGGTTTATGAAATCATGAAGGGTATGAAGAAAGTAAATAAGTATTTGTATTTACTATATCTAATAGAAGCAGGGTACATACAATTACATTATTAGCAAGCAGGATTAAAATAGAAAACAAAGAGCTTTTTCACAAAATGTGCAATTAACTTGTGGAACTTCTCGTCACAAAATGTTATAGAGGCTAATAATTTAACCAGGTTTATAAGAGGCTTGGGAAAAAAGTAATACAGGATGGATCTATCACTGGTTATTAAACATAATAGTTAGGGATGCAACATCCAAATTAAGATTTCCTCAGTCTCTCAAAGTTTGAAACTGTAAGAGATGAGGAGCAGAGGACAGATCTGTCTGG
>NW_005842304.1:65838-92493 GCF_000455745.1 Alligator sinensis | reverse complement strand
TTCCCTTAGCAACCATTCTCTGTCACCGTGATATACCAACCACTGGGTCTGACCCATTACAGCACTTGTTTTCCAGTGACATTCAGGATAGACAGCCATTTGATGTAAGCAGCTGGAATTCAAAACTAAGGGCATCAACATGCCACGAGACAAATCCATGGTGCACCCGCATCTTGAATTCTCTGTGCAGTTCTGGTCCCTACATCTCAAATCAGTTGCAATAGAACTAGAAAAGGTACAGAGGGGGACAACCAAAATGATCACGGGCCTGGATCAGTTGCCATACCATGAGAAACTAAAAAGGCTATGGCTCTTCACTTTGGGAAGGAGAAAGCTAAGGAGGAATATGATAGAGATCTATAAAATCATGAAGGGTGTGGACCAAGTGAACAGGGAACTATTGTTCACCAAGTTCCAGAATACTAGAACTAGAGGGCACCCACTGAAATGAGTAGGTGACAGGTTTAAACCTAACAAAAGAAAGTACTTTTTATACAATGTGTAGTCGACTCATGGCATTCATTGCCACAAGAAGTAACAGAGGCAGATAGCACAGCCAGGTTCAGAAAGGGACCTGGTAAATTCATGAATGATAGATCTAGTAATGGCTGTCAAACAGAATGGTTGAGGTTGTTTTCTCTAGCATTTCTAAACCAGTAATGGTAGATGCCAGGGAGGATGTTGAATAGGGGATAGATCACTCAAGAGAGATTTGGTTCAGTGCTCTCCTTCCAGCACATTAATTTCACATTAATGGGCTAGATGGCCCGTTGGTCTGACCCAGTATGGCACTTATGTTCTCATTCATTCCGAAAGCCATTTCATGCATGTGTGTGTGTGTATATCTATCTATATATAGATAGATTAAACTCTGCAAAGTGTCTTGCACTCTGATTTGTGCAGAGGGGCTTGGAGACCAACACGTATGATGGAAATTGTTGGTTTATATGGGACGTTAGGGTTGGTTCATTCCATCTGGGGGAAGACATTTCTGTTTCAGGTGCTTCTCAAATATAACGATGGCTTAATCCCATTCCAAAAGCTACAGTCTAAAAGACAGAGCAGCAGGCAAACATACAAGTCCTACAATAGTAAATGGCCAAATTAAGTGATATATGCAGACCAGAGGACCCACATGTAAAGTGTTCTGCACATAAAAGAAGCCTCATCCATGCTCTTTGGTTTCAATTGTGTTCTTCCAAAGCACAGGCACCTGCTACTTGATATACTCATTGCCACTGAGATTCCCCCCCCGCCGCCGCCCCCCATAATGGTATAAATCAGTGAAGGGTTTGGCTTGATACAAAGCAGTAAAACAAACTAATTTTTGTGGGGTTTGAGGGACTTTGTTGAACTGCTCAAGAATAAAAAGAATGTATTAGAAACCTTTACAGACACTGAATCCCCTATGGAAACTGGTATCTCTGGGCAGTCTGAAAAATCAATTGCAATCCCCTTTGATGTGTGCTGTGGTGTAAGAGTATTAGAAAAGTCCTGCTCTGAGATAAAGGATAACAATGTGAGATTACTAAAAGCTTATAGTCATGGTAATACACTGCAAAGGTTAATTACCCAAGAGAACCTTTCTTTAGGGACAAGATTTAAGAAAACAATCCCAGTGGAAGTTAATCTTCTAGCTGAAAAGCCAGAAAAGCACAAAAAGTGCACTCAATATCTGGGAAATTACAGCCCCTCCAGTGCCCCTCCTACTTGTAGCACATAAGGTACCCTATGGTTCTTAAACCCCAAGGATTATGGCTGCTGCAATATGTGTTGTGTATATATACCTGTGAAGGTGAGTGCTGTGTAGTGTCTACTCTGCCATTTGACTGACTTCAGACTATCATGACTAACTACCTTTCCTTGCTGTGTAGTGTCATCACTGGTAATCCCTTGATTTGAGGATGATCTCTACCTTGGCTCATTGATGGATCTTGAGTTGACTTCAGAGTCCAATCCTTGAGCCACAGATCTGTCCACAGAAGTTGCAGGTTTCTCTGCAGGGGAAAGTAGGTTGCATGTTGGGATTCCTCTTCTTTTCCTTCCTCCACTCTGTCTTCTCTGGTTCAAGGGCAAGACATTTTACTTTGAAATAGGCTGCCATTTAGTTGAGATTGTGATACCATTGGAGTCAGTTTCAGTTGGCAGCCAGCTCATCCCAACTCTTGATGTGAGCATCCATTTGCTTGAAATATGCCTTCAATGTGTCCTTGTAGTGTTTCCTGGTGAGATCTCAGGCTGTTATTTAGCTGGGAGTAGAGCATTTGTTTTGGGAGTCAAGAGTCGGGCATCCACACACAATGTATGAATCAGTGAAGTTGGTGCTTGAGGCTCACTGACTCAATACTGGCAACATTGGCTTCAGCAAGGATGCTAGCATTTGTGTTGCTATATTTCCTTTTGATATGGAGGATTTTCCACATCAAATGTGAGATATCATTGGTGATGCCTCTCCAGACTCTTGAGATGACAATAGGTCAGCCACTTTTCATGTCTGTAGAGGAGGGTGGAGATACTGACTGCATTGTAGACCTGGATCTTGGTGTCTTTCCAGAGATTGCTATCAATAAAGAAATGCTGAAACAATTTTCCAAAGAGGCACTTGCACATCAGATCCTATGCTTGATCTCCTCATCAATGTTCACTGTCTGAGAGAGGTAGCTACCGAGGTAGGGGAAGTGTTCAACTACCTCTAGGGTCTTTCCCTCTGGTAATCTGGGGAGGCATGGGACACATTCATGGCCTGGGGCAGGCTGACAGAGTACTTTAGTCTTCTCAATTGTTGAGAGAGAGGCCCAAAGTTTGGTAGGCTTCGCCAAAAAGATCCAGCATAGTCTGGAGGTTTTCCTCAGTATGCGCAAAAATGTTGCAGTCATTTGCATACTGAAAGTCAAGGATTGCTGTTTTGAGTACTTTGGACTTAGTGAAAATGTCCTAGATTGAAAAGCCCTCCATCTGTTTGGTTATACTATGCCAGTTCCAGAAGGAAGGCAGTCCTTAATGAGAACCAGGGTGATTGTCAAAAAAATGGATAACAGAGTTGTGGCGATGGTGAATCTTTGCTTGTGCCCAGTTTGGATGACAAACGGATCTGTGTCCAATCTGCTACATAGAACAGTTGCAGTCATCTAGTTGTGGAGAAGCATCAGGACCTTGATACACTTTTCAGGACATCCAAATCTGGCCAGTTTTTTCCACAAGGCTTTGTGATTTATGGAATCAAAGGCCTTAGTAAGGTCAATGAAGGCCATTTACAGGTCCTGATATTGTTCCCGACCGTTTTTTTGGACTTGCTGGGCAACAAAGATTATGTCAATTGCCTCACAGGATAGTCGGAAACCACACTGAGATTCCAGTAGGATTTTTTCAGCAAGAGATAGAAGACAGTTAAGGAGGATGTAGGTGAGGATTTTCCCTGCTGTAAAAAGGAGGGGCGATACTTGGATAGTTCCCCCACACAGACTTACCTCCTTTCTTGAATATAGCCATGATGTTGGCATTCCTCAGGTTCCCAGGGATCTCTTTACTTAAGTGTAATGTAGCCATAGCTGAGCTAAGCTAGTTTTAAATTAGCTAACTTGGGTACTAATAGCAATGTAGCTGTAGCAGCATGGAGCTCAATGGAGGGAAATGGCCTAAGTATTCACCCAGCTTCAGGTAGGTTTTTCCAGCCTGCACTTAGCTTGTTGCCATGACTACATTGCTATTGGTACAAAAGGTAGGGAGTTGCACTTTTGACAGCAGCGTAGACATAGCCCTAGAAACGCCAGAGCTGATTGAAAGCTTTGGTAGTGACTTCAAGCTCAAATAGCTTTATAGAAGTACTATGAATTCAATACTCTTATTTGCACTAGTCCTTTTTTCTCTTTGTGTGTTCTGGGTTGCATTTTATTCCCCTCACCTCAACACGCGCGCGCACACACGCACACACACACACACACACACATAATTTGCCCTTTTTGTACTGTCCCACACTACAGCCAAAGTTTTTAAAAGCACATTAATTAGCATTCTTGGACTGCTAAGAAGCACAAGTAGTCACAAAACCACCTTTCCCTGTTAAACACTTCAAACACTTTGGATTCAAATACTTGGCCTTTTAGGATTTGATAGTCTGTCATTGTTTTAAATGGATGTTTTTTTCCCTTTTACAAGACTTGTTAAAAGTTGATCTACTTAGAGGGCTGTAGCATCCCAGAAGGGGCATTAAAGCAGAAGACCCATTCCTTTAAACAAAACTACTGGGGAAAGGAGAAGCAAGACAGCCCAATACTATTCTTTCTACTACCTCTGCCCCCCCAAAAAAAAGCTTTCCTCTGAATTTGATTTAATAGGTTGGACTGTGAAGGCAGATTAAAAATTCTGCTCATCCCAGGATCATCTGCTGAATAAATTGCTGACATCCTCTGCATTAATTTACACATACTCTGACTGCACCATTAGGACAGTGTGGGGGTGGAAAGCCTATATCTCCTACATGATGATTGTTCTCCCAAAACTTTTTCCATAGGAAAGCTTGGAACAGCCACAGTTCAGTTAGGAGAAGAAAATTGTCATAGCAACCTAGTGATGTGGAAACTACCTTCTCCCAAATTAGTCTGAACTTGTCAGTGATTTCCCTCTAGAAGAGTGTTGAACACTAGCACCACAACCCTGCTGCATGCCTTTCAATTTTCTCATTTTTCAGACATTGAAGTGACGGTTCTGTATATCATATAGAACAGTGAAGGCCTGATTCAAAATATCCTGGCGTCAATGGGAATATTTCACTGTCTTCCGTTGGTGTTGGATCAAGGCCTAGAAGAACAGATGGGCAAGCTAATTATATGCACTATCAATTTTCTTATGTTGTTGTAAGCATTTCCTGAAGAACACCCCCATAAATCTAATAGGAATGTTGCAATTTTTAAGCCCACTTCTTTGATGGCTAAGCAGTGACTTTTGGTGATGACTGTTCCTGTTTGGGAAATGTCTTCTTAAGACCTTTTGCTTCTGTGTTAATATTCAAATATCAATTTGATTTTTAACCATAAGACACAGTGAAAGTTACATAAACTGCGTCTTTTAACTTGTTCATGAATGGACAAAGAAAAAATTGATTACTCTGTTATATTTATAAATGTTTTCTCCAATGAGAATAGTATTTGGCCTGTTCTGGTGATTGGTGGGCATTCCAGTGCTGTGTCAACTTTCTGTTAAGAAATGTCTGTCTCAGTGGAAAATATTTTGTCTTTTATAAGGCAAGGTTTGGTGTCTGTGTTTTGAACCCATGTTTTAGATATCAAGCTGGAGCTCATTAGAATAATGTCATATTGACTAGACACTTTGTAAGAAAGCAGTACTTCAGAAGAAGTTAGTATGCCTTCTGATATTGAACACTGCCCTAGGACCTATCTAGGGGGAAATGCTAGGTTGTCCCATTTGCTGAGGCAAGCCCAGAAAATCTGGGTCAGGCCCCTGAAGCCCTGGGAACACTTGCCTGGGTTTCTCTATCTCCAAAGGCACATCCTGATTCCAACTCAGGGTGCGCTTCTGCAGACAGGGAAACTCCACCTCTGCAAGTGGAGAAACCAGGATTTCCTTATTTGCAGAAGTGCACCCCGAGCCAGAATTGGGATATGCCTTGGGAAACAGGGAAACCTGAGAAAGCATTCCCAAGGCGTTGGGGGCTCAATCCTGCATGCCCCATGAATTCCCCTGCAGGACCAGCTGGATCAGGCCCCTGAAGGCAGCTGGAGAGTTTGGCCAGCTATGGGCTGCCCTCTCACATCCTATAACAGTCTGCTGCATAGTTGCACACATGAATACTATATTTTGGACACAGTGATAAATTTGGGCATTTGTGGCATGACAAAGGGCATAGACATATGCTTGCTTTTGCCTTGTCCTACCATAAAAAAATGTTATGGTGGCACAAAGGCAATGTCTGTTTGTAGCCATATATAGTCCAAATTGTAGCTCGTTCAGTAACAATGCCTTAAAGTTTTGGAGGTTCCAGGCAAAAGATCGAGTCCTAATCCAAGACTTCCTTCATGTACCAGCACACAAAGATCAAATACTTTAAGGACTCATTTGTGGCGTGATGGTACACCTTCTTGCCGGTACCAAGCAGGGAGGTGCTGCACTTGGAGAAGGCACATTCAAGCATGCCGTCTCCTGGTTGATTGAAGGCGTAAGGCTCAGGAACCACTTTTGTAGCAGTGCTATGATATCTTCTGGTGTTGACTAGTCCATAGTAGGGCAGGTCCACCCTTGGAGAAAAATGCCAGCAAAAGTATGAACATCAGTCCTTGCACCCTCTTGGTAATAAGAGGGCTGTTATTTCGCACCACTCTGGAAATACAAGAAAAAACATGCTCCCTGCCCCTTCTCTCCCTTGGCACACTGTTCTTGTGTGGGATTTTCCAAAGCTTGTAAAGGACTTAGTCACCCACCTCCCACTGAGGGAATGTATCATGGATCGTCTCTTACTGATGGCTTTAAAATGTTGAAACTCAATGGGAGCTGAATGTGTAATTGCCATAGGTATATTTGAAGACCCCACCACCACCTTAGCCCAAAATTAAGTACCAATTCTGTAGTAAAAGCTATCCAAAATAATCACAAGGAAGTATTCTGTTTAGTATTCCAACATTTGGGGTTGACACAAACTTGACTACATTTTATATTGCATGTTTACTTCCTATTATATGAAAATATATATTTTGGGGGGAATCTAACATTTACCATTAATAAGCGAAAACGTTAAAGCTACCATTCCTAATCAACTAAAACAAAATGGGAGCTCTAGGTAAAAAGAAATTATGTTAACTGATGTAGGAACAATAACTTCACTACTTCTACATTGATACTGCTTCCCACATTTTGTAATTTGCATGCCAGCATATGTCCAAGTGTTATATCTGCTGTCATGGATGCCAAATTATACTCTAATTTGGGCTGGAGATACTGTACATGTTGGGTATACCCTGAAATGCTACACCCTTATTAATCAGTCTAATAAAAACTATAAGCTATGGCAAGTGGCAAAAATGATTTTTTTTGTTTCTTTTAAAACTAGTTGAAATTTCTAGTTTTAAATCAGAATCATCATAACAAGTAATTACTGGTAAATAAAAGGAAGTGCATCTGCCTGTATATTTCTTGTATCTATTTTTGACTATCACATCCAATGTAAATTTTTAAAAGTTGGTACATTTTGGACATATGATGTATATAGACTGTGATTTAATGAGTTTCACAGCATTTTAGGAGAGAGCCAAAAGCGTTAATATTTACTTTTTCAAACAACTCTTTTAAAAATCCTTCTTTACAGCATGTGTGTTCAACAATAACAGTGTAGAGCCATAGTGTCACCTATTGGCCAGTCAAGTAACTGTGAAGGGACTGACTGGTTTCTATGAATATTTCATACATAGACCTTTTTCTGTTCTTAATAGCTTTAGTAATAATTATTCTGTATTAACATCCCACCCAGTTTAGCATTTTACCTTTATTTATGTTGGTTCCTCAGGTTACTACTGTCACAACCCAAAGGGTGTGATTTTTGTTTGTGTGCGCTTCGGCACTGCTAAATTGTTCCCGCTAAATTATTGCTTCCTTGCACGGTGGAGTTTTCTGCTGCAAAAGAGAACCCCGGTGCAAGGGAGAATTTCCCGCCAATTTGAAGCTTTCTTTGCAGGGTGCATTTCTTTGTTGCAGCACAGAAATGCTTGTTGCAAAGAGTTCCCGCCATTTGTATGCTAATTCGAGCCCCATTATTGGCCAGTTCTAAATTATTCACACGTGGCAGCTAGTGATTGGCTTGCTAGCCGTATAAAAGGCTTGAGTGGTTTCCGCCAAAGTTGGAGGACTCCACGAACACCGGGAGCAGGAGATTTCACGCTGTGTGAAGATCTCTAAGCGCTGCAGATCCTTACGGACCCAGTGCATTTCAAGCAGGCAACAGAGGTCTGATCAGCCTCTAGCCTCTCCCCGTCGCCGATAGATTCCTAGACGTATCCCTCCCTGCGCGCAAAAGAACTGGACCCACAGAGCCTAGCAAACTTCGTGTGAGTTTATTCAGAGCTCTTTCGGACGAGTACTTTCTTCGGTTGACACGGTGGGCTCGCGTGTTTAGAGCCTTCAGCCGGATTGGGCTAGAGTTCACGAGTTTAGAACTCTTGTCCGCCTCTCTTCTTTCCTGTCTGTAACCGCAACTCAAGCAAGTTTTCCAGCCTACACCGCGACCATCTTTGGTGTAAGTAAACAATCTTTAAAACTACCGCTAAGCGTTTGTGTCTAATTCCAGCTCATCGCCCTCCCTCTCCGATCCAGCGTGCCCAGGCTGCTGGCCACAGCTCGCGTGCAGCACGAAAAAGGGCCCGGGTCGCTCCCGGCCCGCACAACTACCAGCCACATAAATAAAGCATTTGCCTTCAGTAAAAAGATTTCCAAAACATTATCTACTCGCAAAACACCTCCATTACTGATTTATTTTCCTCAACCTGTTTATATCTGCCCAAGTAAGATCACAAGTGGAGAATCTCATCTAGAAGCAAGCTTTCATATTCTTTTATTTGTATGTTTTCTTAATAGAAGTTAACACAAGAGAGCCATGTTCAGCTTGGGGAGCTGGCTGGAGCCCTGCGTTTAGTCATTCCGCATTAGACATGACCTTGCCCTGAGGAACTGAGAGTGCATATGCATTACAGTCACACACCATT
The DNA here is from genome assembly GCF_000455745.1 of Alligator sinensis. Classification (NCBI taxonomy): domain Eukaryota; kingdom Metazoa; phylum Chordata; order Crocodylia; family Alligatoridae; genus Alligator; species Alligator sinensis. The sequence continues at coordinate 83,788 of NW_005842304.1, read as the reverse complement.
ACCCCTTCTGAGAGATGCAAATTTAAGTGTACAGCAGGGCTAATAAAGTCGTAACTACCACTCCAGCCATCCCAGGCAGACATCTCCAGGGCTTCAAGGACCCAAAGCTATGTGGCCTGCCAGTTTCCCAGCAGGAGGATCCCCAGACATGCAGAATCTGGCCCTTGGCATCCCAGGGGTACCTGTCTGCATTCTCTGCTTGCAGAGGTATGCCCTGGAAATTCCCCTGCAGGGGATCCCCAGGTGCACATATCACGTGGCCACACTCCAACTCAGGGCACACCTCTGCAAATGGAGGAACCCTGACTCAATTCCCCTGTTTACAGCTGTTCTGTAGGGTCAGGCCCCTGAAACCCATGGGAGTGGCTGGGACCCAACCCTGCGTAACAATAGGCAATGTGTCTTGCTCAATGAAGTGGATCATTTGTGCCGAGACATCTCTCAGCACAGCTCATCCTGCTCCAAAGACGACATGTTTATAGACGTGACACTTGCCTTGGCTGTTAATATCGACTCTCCTTACACAGGCATGCAAGTATCTGAAATGTGGCCCCTTGGTGGAAAGTGTTCCATCTGCTGGGGATGTGGGCAGAGCAGCAAACAGCATGTGAGCCATCTTCTCATATTAGTTCAAGGATGTTTTCAGGTAACTTTCTCACAGCCAAAAGGGAGACCAGGAGAGGCACACTCCTTCCATCCCGCCCCCCCATGCACTGTTGAGAGAGGGCTTCAGAGCATTCCCAGAACGCAATAATGATTTCACAGAGGCACCAGCACCTCCATTTTATGCAGGAGAAAAGATACGTTAGGTCTAGAAGGTGACCTATTCTGTATCCTTCTAACTGGCAGTCATCTGATGGACTTCTCACTTAAATTGGGTGGAATAAGATTCAACAGGGATTATTTTATACATGTTACTTGTAGCCTGAACAAAGTATCTCATATAATTACTTTCTCATATTTGCATTCTACTTTACAACTAAGATTATTCTAATCTATATATAGACTGTATTGGATACCATCACAAATGCACAGAGTACAGTGTAGATCCATGGGGATAGGAAGGAAGGCTAAATTTAAATGGGGCAATTTTATGTGCATATCTTGATGGTAAGTAGGAGTGAAGGATATCTGAGCAATCATTTCAGGGCGGGCACATCAGGGATGTACTTTTTGAAGGATATTTGTCCACCTTTCTGAGGTTTGTCTTTGTTGGATACATTTAATTTTTATTTGCTTAAATTATTTCTTTGTTTTCCTTGTGCTTTGATTAAAACTCTCTTTATGTTATAGTGCTAAAGGATTTTTTTAATTATTTGCTAAAACAGTATTAAAAAAACCTCTAAAGTTATAATTTCCCATGGATAGTCTGCATGCATCTGGGTATTATGCAACAAGAGAAAAATGAAACAACTACTTAATTAAATTGCATTAAAATCCAAGAGGCAAATCATCCCTCACTATTATTTGTATTTCTTAAACATAGCAGAGTTAGGAAAAGGGTCAGGTCTTCAAGCATAAAGTAAAAGCTTGCAACAGCTTTGGCCACTTTTTCAGGCACTGAAATATGGAAGATATCCCAACAGATGCACATGGCTGCCTTGAAAGACTGACTACATTCAAATAGTGAAGGAATTTGTACTGAGCAGTCAATGTAGCCATTGCATTCATGATGAACTTTGAAGCCAAGGGAGAGAATTCGATGGATGGCAAACTGTATGCCAAGTCTAAAACAGGATCAGATTTTGCTTTGACATGTTACCCCTATTGCAAATATTTGGCTTACAGCAGAATCTAGCCCACACTAAAATGTTGAGGACAGTAATGCCTATCTGAGTAATGAAACATTCAATGGAAGAAGACACGGGTACAGCTTGCAGGATTGATGTGTAGGTCTCGGGTGTCAAGGCCTGACATCAGCCCCTTCAAAGAAAACACAAACAAACCCATAAGGTAAAACTGTGCCACTGCTGAAAGCATAGTTTGCTGTTAAATTCAAAGGTGCCAGAACTTTTCAGGATTGGCTGCAGCATATGCACTAGCTTAGATAAATGGAGACTACAAATACAGGCAGAAGGAACTAGACATGGGCCAGGCAATTATTTCAGGCAGAGGGCCACTTACTGAGTTTTGGCAAGCCATTGAGGGCCGCAAGACAGGCAGCCAGGGGCAGATAAATATTAATTTTCTAAATTTCTTAGGGGCCCTGTGGGCCACACTTGGACCACCCCCAAACTAGACAGATGCTCTGGCTAGCATTCTTTATCTAGGGCTGGCTGGTAGAGCAGGAGAGGCAGCTAAAGAAATGGAGCAATAGCAGGGGAATCCAACTTGAGATCTTTTTCCAGTCTTGTGTTCCTCATAGAATTTGTGGGCAGAATGAGAATAAAGAAGACATTGTGATTCTCTCTGGTCACTGCTGGGAGGATCATAGGCCTATTGGAATAGCTGTGAAGGACTGAGGAAGGTAGAAAGGCTGCATGAAAGTCTTCAAAAATACAATGTTCATAAAAAATGCCTGTAGTAGTCTACTGTTTCACCCACAAGTTAAGTTAAAGCCTTTCTACAAAGACCCAGTTAGTAGTGGGTCTCTTCACCCAATACAGCCCAGAGGAACTTTGTGCTAGGGATTTGCTTTAAGATCCAATTTGTGGGGTGGGGGGAAAGGGGTGGGGGCAATCAGTATCTTTGTATTGCCGGGGACTGCAGAACAGAGTCTTGGTGTTATTTGGAGACTCACTGACCATGTCTCGCTGCCTACATGGCCTGCTTTACCTTTTCCTTGGACAGCTGACTTAGTAGCATGTTTTGTTTCAGTAGCGATAAGCAATGTGGCAGGCTAGCACAGCTATAGGGAAGATCTTTACTGAGTCTGCATAGATATGCTGAGACACCTATGGAGAAGCAACCAAGCCTCCTGCTCATTTTCTTGCTCCTTGTGTCACAATTAACCAGGACTCTCCTGCTACAAGGCCTTCTCTGTTCACTCAGTGCAGCTCAGGCAGCCAGTACGAGGACTCCTGCAGAGATTTTCAGTCTCTTGTGTTTTGCCAGAATCCTTTTTGCCTGAAGTTCAGGTGTTTGTGTATTGACATGAATTTAAATATCTAAGTAGTAATTAAAACACAAGTTCCAGTACAAGCACAAAGCCTGGCTTTCTGGAGCTGATTTTTTCAGCCAGAGATGCAAACGCCCAGAGGATTGCTGACCAAACCTATACCACCCACAGTATGGTTGCTGCAGCTGTGAGCAGGGTGTCACCAGAAAGCAGATTTGTGAATAGAAACGCACAGCACGATGACAGAGGACAGAAACTGGTTCTTCAATGGAAAAATACCGTTTAAAATGGAGAACAGGCTTTTCTTCTCCTTATTTCCTGAACAAATATTGATGAAGCCAGAGAGATTTAATCAATTCACATTAACAGGGCCAGGTCAGATTGGTGCAGGGCCCTGCTCAGCATGCTCCGTTTCTCCTCTCCATACAAACACTGGCTTATACCTCCCTCTTGTCCCCCAACACTTTTGAAGAACTGCTATTTAACAGTTGCAGCAGGGGGCTGCACCGTGTAACTCTAACATCAGTTTACCTCCCATTACACATGAAGCCAGCCACCCCAGCTGGTACTCTCATAGTTCAGCCAGGCTGGGTTTAGTACTGTACAACAACACCCAAAGCCTTCCAGCCCTCCACCCTGGGCTCACTTGGTGCTTACCATGGATGTCTTCTGCATCCATACAGCTCTTCCCACCAGTAGCTTAGCACTCCACAATAGAAGGGTACATCCAGTGGTTCAGCTTCTGCTTACTGGGAGTTGGGGGTGTGCACACAGGCATAAGACAGTTGATGGACACTGAAACCCACCGTTCCCTTTTACCTCAAGGGAAGCTTTTCATTTACATACAGCCTCCAATGCATTTATCCTCATGCTGCCTCTAGGGAGAAGGGAAGCACTATTGTTCCCCTTCACCACCACCATTGTTCAGTGGCAGCTGAGTGTGGATTTTTTAAGTTTCTAAATTTCAGACTTAGGTGCCTAAAGTGATAAAGGCCCTTAACCCCTATGCCCACATAAAACCTGAGACAGCAGGGAATCACAGCCAGCCCCCTCCCTCAATCCTAATGAGCTAACACCTGGACCAGCCATTCTCCCTATACTAAAAGGTCGTGGAGAAAGCTAGTGATTCAGTGTATGCCCTAGAGATACAGGAAAGCAGGCTGGCAGAGATCTTGAGCAAACAGTGCAGAGAAGGGTCAGTGCTGGCAGCCACTAAGGTCAGAATCCTATTTTACTTTTACACATATTTTTGCAACCAAGTAACTGCTGTTATTGCACACACTGCAGTCCTTTCCCCCAGGCAGTGTGGAGACACATCCACACAGCTACTGAGTCCATGCAGCAGGCTGTGCTCTGGCTAGGCAGGTATGAGGCTTCATGTCAGATGCATAACTGACAGCATTCGTGCCCAGAGGAACCAGGACCCCCCCCACCCCCCCTACACAGCAGCAGCTTCCCTTGGAGGTAGGGCTCTGGCTGGCACCAGCCCTGCAGGCAGGCGTTAGCACTCTCAGAGTGAATGGCAAGCAACAATTTAAAAACCAGAACTTGACAACAACAAAGAAGGAAAATGCTCTGTATAAGCAGGTCACTTACCCTGCTGCCTTACACAGGAGAGTCAGCTCCATTCTGTTTCTCAGGGCAGTTTTAGCCCAGCCATTGGCTTTAGGAGGAGTTGCAATTTTAGTCTTGATCTTCTCCACAACACTGATGTTCTGGAGTTTTTAACTCTTTAAGGTGCCTCCATCGCCTCCCACCTGATCCCAACCCTCCCGGCCAGGCAGACCTATCTGCTGACCACCTGTGGCTGGGTTCTGAGCCCTTAAAGGGCCATGTACCTCCTCACACTTTGGCTCTTGGTTGGACCAGCACCCCCCCCCACCCCCCATACACAGCAGCAGCTTCCCTTGGAGGTAGGGCTCTGGCTGGCACCAGCCCTGCAAGCTACTCCTCCGCCCTGAGAGCTGGAGCTGCTACAGGAAAGATGTTAAGTGCTAGGAAGGAGGGCGGAAGAGGGGGGGGTGGGGGGGAAGAGGGGGAATAGTGAGGCCACCCCCCCCTGCAGCTCTTCCCCTGCTCACCTGTCTGTACTTACACTACTGTTGCACACTGACAAGTAAGATGATCTTTGGTAGGAGGCCCTCACTCATTACTGAAAATCTGCTAATAACAAAATATTGTACTTACTCACATATCACAAATTTCCTTTCCTCCCAGTACTGAGGTGTGTATCCTAAACAGGGAAGCTGATTTTTCTTTGCTGGAATAGAAGCAAGGTGGAATAAAACAAGCAGACATTGCGATTCATGGCTGCTAAGGAAAGTGCCACTTCTCCCCGGAGCTGCAAAGAGCAGGGGCAGAGCCCAGTGTTAGTCCTCACAGCTGCTGGCGAGGCAATAGCTTTTGACTGAAGAGTCAATGAGCTGGCTGAGGGTGAGCGAGCCACTGCATGTAGTCACTACTGGACTGGTTGTAAAAATAAATGCTGAGATGGAAAAATGTATGGGTAATTGCAAAACTTATTAGATTTTAATGAAATAAGGCCTTGCAAAATTCTCCAAGGCTGGCTCACCATCTCCTGGGGTGGTGGCCCAATATGCTTAATGGGACAGTGACTAGGGTTTTTCCTATTATATAAGTTACAGGTCTTCCTTGTTCTCTTGGTAGTCAAGACTTTCAGTCATTTGAGACTTCTGTGAGTAGCAGCATATTTCAAAATCTCACAGGAAACAAAATAACCTTATTAAAGTCTATTGTACTGCAGTAGTTGGATTTTGGAAAGTTTCCTTGTGCTACCCACCTGCTGCTTGTTACTTCTTCTTTTCTGTTCCCTCCCTAGCTGTATCCAGACTGTCATGTGCACAGTGCATATCACTGCAGTAGAGAAGTACAGAACAGTTCCCCTTTTCATCTCCAGATGCATGTGCACATCATACAGACACGCAACACCTTGCACCTGTCAGGCCTGCAGCATCTCTGCCATTCTATTTTGCTAGGCACTTTTCTAAAATTACAAGCCTGATTTAGAAACTTCCTTCCCCCATGTACAAGGCTAATTTAAATTGGCACAGAAGTTATAAGGAAAGTGTTTTAAAGAAATCTGGTACCTCCAAAGCTTCATATTTGGTTACTTTGTAAAATTAATTCTATGGTTCACTTCATTTTTTTCATTGCCATTTGCCAGTCATGTCTGAAAAAATAAATACTGCTTTGGACCAAATATACACAATTTTGAATTTACTGGCAGATAGTAGTAGTCTTGAATAGTTAAAGAAACAGATAATTATGCCCTAGCACTGAACTAAATCCTGAGGTCCTTACCTAAGACACTACCCTCTTGATTTTAATGGGCATTCGCCTTGCAAAGATGAAGTAAAAGACCACAGGATTTAGTTAATAGAGAAGGGACCAGATCCTCATTTGTTATACATCAGTATAAATATATCTTGATCTAAGATGGGTTAGATATGAATGACCTTGCCTTGAGCCAGGGGCTGGAGTAGACGAATGGCCTCCTGAGGTTCTTTCCAGCTCTACACTTCTATAGTCAAAGTAATGTGACCATAATCGTGTTTTGCCAACAGTCCCGTTTTAAAATGCCTGTCCCAGACATCCCATTGATTTCTTCAAACCTCCCCTGCTGGGGGAGTAAAAGCTTCCGAAAGTTGGACAAAAGCATTAATTTGAAGAAACTGATGATACAACTCGGACTGATGTCTCACTCCCCTCCCCCCTCCCCCTCAGCTGCATGCTCCACCAAGACTGGAGCTCAGAAACAAGCTAGGTGGCATGTACCTTTCCTATTTTGAGATTTGAGACACAGGGTCACCCTAATTCAGTGGAGCTACACAAGCTGAGAATTTCTGGCAACACACAGTACTGTATGACTAACTTCACAGACTGTTAAGGGCATGGGGGTTTGCACCAATCCAGGAAAGCAAGCATTGGTTTAAAATTCATTGCTTGTGACAGGCACCTGCTTATTTTAAATTGTATAGTGGCATTTATAAACACACCAAGTAAAAATGTTCAGACTTTCATAGCTCCTGCTATTTATTGACAGGAATTTGACAGAGCTAACAGCTAGGTAGCAGCTTTTACATCTGCAGTTTATTTAATCATCCAGCAATAAATACTGCTGTAACACCTGCAATCTTTTATTTCCTGAAATGACACCCCAAAATGTTTTTACAATACTGACAAGGACTTCAAAATACAGTTCTCTGGAAAATTTCCACTGCAGCAATTATTCTTGCTTAAACACCCAGTGAAACGGACTGAAAAACCTTGTGACCAATATTTTCAGTTTATGACCTATATTACAGACACAGTGCAACAAAAGAGCACATCTTCAAATTCCATGGCTTTTGTACAATAAAATAGTGATAATACTGTGGAGCTGGGAACAGTCACTGGATTTTTTTTTTTTTATATATTTTTTTTTTTTTTGAAGATTTAAAACAAACAAAAAAATAGTCATTAAAATTAAGTTGACATCAACTGTTGATTCTTTGTAGCAGCAGGCAGAAAAATAAGCCTGACAATAATGGGACACAAATATGTGCTGTGCACTCCCATACCAAAAGGTTTCCACGGCATCAATAATGCTTCTACCTTCAGAGTGCATCATAAATATTAATCTACACTCACAGCAGCCATTTGAGGCAGGTAAATGTCATTAGCCCCAGGACATGAAAAGGCAATGTGGCTCAGCCAGAGCCACAAAGCATGTCACTGGCAGAACAATAAATGAACCTGGCTCTTACAAAACTACTTTCCTTCTCTATTCACTCACCTCTTCTAATGCTCATGGGAAATGACTGAAAAGGCTGCAAGGAAGCATAGGCCAGCATTTTCTGACAAATACATAAAACATTTATAGATTAGCTTGCAGTTGTCATAGGAAATGCAGCAATATGCTGCGCATAGCATCATCATACAAAAACCTAATTTACTAGTTATTGTGAATGCATGTGTGTTGTGAGTGGGGGAGATCAAGATGGTGCAATGGGGGGAAAAAGACCAAAAAAAAAATCAGATTCCTTATTACTGTTAGTGTCTATCAATAAAAACCACAAACACAAAGTTTGGACCTTCCTCAGCTATAATTTATCTGGCCCTTGAACAAAGATTTAAAAAAAGCTCATGGGAAGCAGGCAGGAGATGGAAGAGGGAGAAAAGACACCACTTTAATTCTATTTTATAATTCCCATGTGCAGGGAGCTGTGAGGAATTTCAGCTATACCTCTTCCCAGCAAAGGAGATCATGCTCTCTCTCTTGTCGCTGAAAGGACCAAAATAAAAACATTTGCTGTTCCTTCTTCTATCACAAACTACTTCATACACATTAGAATACAGGGGAACAAAACAGGCAACAGTCTTCTATGGAGCATTTGCAATGTAAAATAATCTGATTCAGTGGGCTCTCAGAGCAAAAGACCAGCACCATTTTTACTTAATCTAAGCAAGGAACTCAAGTATCCAGAAAACTGTCCTTTTATTCCCCCAGGCTGGTATAGCACTGGTCAAGCTGTTATGCATAATGATGTGCCATGGTGTGCTGGAGCTGCCACTGGAGTAAACCAAGAGCAAATGATGTTACATTATTACTCTTTAATATAGCCTATTACTGGCCCCCTTCTGCTAGTCTCAATTCTCACTGCAAGTGTCGCAAGTTTTGGATAAGACACTGGCAGTGAAAAAAGGTGGCACATCCTTGGTGCCAGAACTCGATGGTACCTTACTTAGCATTCAGCTCTGTTGTGGATAGCAAAAGTCTTGTACCATCAGGCACTGCTAGGTGCAAGCAGGTTTTTATACACGAACAGCAACACTTACTGCTGAAGTCTCAAAAATTTCTTGCAAAATCTTGCAGGAGCTAAGGAAAAAAAAAAAATCTTACAGTTTCGTCCCCAGCCCAGCAGGAGCTGGGTGTCCTCAGGAGACAAGGAAAAGAGCCACGGCAGTGAGATGAAATGGAGTACTGGTAATTCCTATTAGTCTAGTCACTCCTGTTGGATTCAACACCAGCGTTAACTGCAGCAGCCCACTGATACTTGCTGAGGCAGGAGACAGAATACAAAAATGTTTAGTCTTAAATGGAGAAGAGCACTGGGTGAGCAGAGTTCACCAAGGCTCTGTGACATGTTCTTGTTTGCTGGGGATTTGCATAAGTTATAAAAATGTATGCAAACAAGTATTTTGCAACACATCAAAATACCAGGTTACTGCCTGAGACCCAACACCTGCACAGAGCTAGAACCAAAGGAATTATAATGGAAGTACATAAGAGAACTAAGTGCCTGGAGTAAAGTATCATGGCTAGAACAGGTGCATATTGTACAACTGTTCTTATTTCGTGGAACAACATTTAAGGCAGGGACAGAGCTTTTTCCATGGACAACTTCCCTCCAAACTGAGCAGTTCTGATACATCTTCCCAAATAACAATAGTGCTCTGTTACATTTAAAATATATTATGGAGTAACATTAATGCCAAGGATGTGACTGGTGACCTTAGTTACATCCCCAAGCTTTGTACTTGCACAGTTTATTTTCATTTCTTAGAGGAGTGACTTCGCATTCTTTATACCAAATCTTCCATCTTTGCCTTCAGCTCCACTTCAGAAATTTGTTTGGTTATCCCATGAATTATTACCTCCAATATAGATAGTCTGTGCAGCTGATCACACCTGAGTTCACTCTGTAAAAACATCCAGTTGTGATGAGTAAGTAGCCACACAAGCAAGTCTTGAATCCAGAGGGTCAAAGGACTCTCTGAAAGAGAATTCCTCACTGGGATACAGCCAGTGGGGAACATCATTGCTTGAGGTTGCCACACTGCTGACCAGCCAAAGTAGCTCCACCAGCAGCAATAGTGGGCACTATAAAATGGAGTGCACAGGTCCCATGGATGTAATACAAGCCTTGTAGTCTGGCTCGTTCAATAACAGCAGAGATGCACTAAACTGCTGCAAGGATGAGACACCAAGCCATTTAATACAGTCACTGCACAGCAATTTCTTTGCTCAGTACAGACAAGAGCCCGTTTCTTATCTGAATAATTTTTAACCTGTCAAACTTGTGGCTTCACAAGCCTCAAACGAGCCACCTTATAAACACTTAAACAACAGATACAGACTCAACATTACCAAGGTACAGCCAAGCACCCCTCCTGACCCTACAAAATGGACACATACTTGAACAAATGGATGGTTTCTATCCAAGTGGGAAATGTTGAGGTCCTATGATTTGAATGGTTGCTTTAAAAAGCTTCACTGATTTTTAAACAGATCAGGTCTGGAAGGGGATGGTGGAGGTGGGGAAGGCAGTTCAGTACATCTTACAGGGAAAAAAAATCTGCCAGTTTTGTTAATCCAGTCCTGTTTTCTGCTAGAGGTAACAATTCCCTCAAATTTCATCCCAGTTAATGCATTCTAAACTTTACTTTAAAAAGAAAAAGTGAGCTTCCTTCTTCCTGTCATACACTCATCTGAACCTTATTCCCTTTACTTAGCACCACAGAGGCAAAGGAAAGAGGTAAAGTTGTTGCAAGACTCCAAACCAGTGCAGCTGCAACTAACCCAACCAGCTGCTAAAATAAGGAAGTGCAACAAACTACAGCCCACCTGGTACAAGCAGGATATCTGTGCACTGAAACTGGAAAAGAATAATGTTCTGAGGGCTGCAAGTATAAAGAGGTTATCAAGCAAGTTTAATGTAAAGCCATAAGCAAGCAAGCCTCTGCAAAAACCAAAACTCAAGCAGCTGAACCCCTATGAAGGGAAACCTGAACAAATGTATCTGCTGAACGCTGTTGCAATTCATTCCCATCTGTGGCCATGATATAGGATACAAGGTTGCTATATTCCATTTTTTTTCCTGGTTTTCCCTCTGAAACATCACTTGAATTTCCTCTAGGAAGATAGCAGGTCAGATGATTTGTCCACCCTGTCTTGTATTCTGTCTCTGACTGTGGCCTATGACACAATTTAACAAAACACCTGATAATTCAGAATAGCCAGAAACATATACTCATCACCATTGAGAAGAGAATTTGTCCTTCACCACAAATCATAATTTTTACCCAAGAGTTACTCATTGCATCTAAAGATGCTTGATATTTTATTCATTTCTTATTTTTTATTCTTTCAATATGCCATACCAATATCTTTCAGCAGAGACCCTAATTTCATTGTACTTTGCATAGCTTTTCCTTTTTCCTTCAAAGTGCTGACTTTGAAGTGCTGCTGTCTTTTGTAATACAAGAAAAATAAAAGCTCTTCCACTGACTTGACTGTCCTTATCCATTTGCTTTCATACCTATATATTTACTGATGTATACATCTGCTCATCTTTCTTGTCTGTCCACGCTGAAGTTATATGTTAAACATTTTCAGAAGTGTTTTGTGTGGCTTTATTATTGTTTTTTTCTGTCTGTGAACTCAAAAGAAATGTCTTATGCTTGATTTTCATTAGTACTGAACAGCCATAGCTTTAGACAGTCAGTGAGATTTCTGGATGCTCAGCAACTTCAGCTGTCAAAAAAACCTGAAACTGCTTTGGAAGTCTGGCTCCCCACTCCTATGAAGTTTTGCCTATTTGAAAAAAATTTTTGCCCTTCGTTTCTGCCTTAGACTTTAAGCTGTGGCAAATAAAGAGTTAATGCAATTTGGACGGACATGCCATTTTTAAATTATTTGCTAACTTCTGACTGAAAATGTAGTGTATTCATAAGAAGGATTATTTTGTAATAGTCCCTCAAATCTATAACTGTCATCTACCATCACACTGCCCAAATTCACATATCAAGCCTTCCTTGCTCACTTGACTATAAATGAAAGGACAAATTCCATCTGTCTAATCAACCAAATAATGCCAGCTTTCCAACTTTTCTGGAGAGTCTCGCTCTTTCCATTTTCCATCCTTTAGCTCTAACAATTTGTCCACCTATTCAAAGAAAATCAGAATTCCAAGAAACCACTGCAATCATGTGTCATGAACTTGTAATGCTCTTTGTATCAATGCACAACAGCTGTCCCAGGTGTGGTTGTAAACCTTATCACTTCTAACATCTGATACAGTTCAGGTCCAGCTAAACTGTTGCAGTTTATAACGACCTTACCTTTGTAGGCACAAGCAGCAGCCAAGCTTGGCAAATGCTAGGGTAAATTGTCCCTCGTTCCATCCCATAGCGCAGTGCTTCATATCTAAGTCACCCTAAAAGCCCCGCTCCTAGCAGCAATGCTGAGCACTACAGAACAGAGTGCATAGGTGCCATAGGATAAGACTCGTATGAATGCACTGATTCTTTCAAAAGCAGTACACATGCAGCACAAGGATGCGTGGCGCACAAAGCCATTCAATGTGGGCACTGAAGACAAGAGCCTGTTTCCTATCTAAATCAGTTTTAATCCAGGTCAAACTTGCTTCCCACCTCAAATGACTATTTCCTTGAATTTGGTCTGCTACAGTAGCCAAAATAAACTATAGTTTTCTCCCTTTCCCACTTCAACACTCACATAATGTTCATGTTAAGATTGTTTTTAGGCTTACAATCAGGACAGGGCAAATCAGTTTAATATTTATACTGGGCTTGTGACTGAAATTCCAGCACTTTATGGAATGTGTCAATAAAAGCAAGTAAAATCTGAAAACAATCAACAGTAGGGGTATTCTTTTTCTATGTTCAGTCCTCCATGTTGTAATAACCATTGCATAGCATCGAGGGCCCAAGATTAGAATTAGCTCCTACGAAAGGAAAGGAACTTTTGTTGGTCTTTCATCTGGGTAGAGTAGCTGTGTGTAACTATAGATTTCTGTCAGTAGTTCAGCTACAGTATAGTTGCCTTCATCTTATTAAGACTACCACATTACCACTATCCACTCCCACTTGCATATTACAGCTTTATGCCCATAGTGTAGAACTTAAAAAGCTTTCATAGCTCAACATCTTTCCCCACCATTTATCTGCAGAGAAACAATTGATTCAGCGCAGTCACCTGTTTCTTGGAGATTGTCTCCAGTTCCCCGGATGGACCAGTCAACTTATTGACTTGCCAAAATCTGTGCTTCGTGTGGAATTTAGCAAGAAGCTGCCTTGCTGTTCTTAGCTATTTGTTCCTCCAATCTCTTCTTTGTCCTCTGATCTCCATTTTTTATTTGTCACGTAGCAGACAGATCTTCTGTTCTTTAGAAATAGAAGACATTTCTGTATTGAGCTGGAGCAGAGAGGTGGTTTCTCACACTTCCTGGCTGAGTTTTGCACCGGGATAAGCAAACAAGTAATGACTCGCTCAAAAAACCTTTTGAAGACATTGTTCCTGGCTCCTCAGCTCTAACACAAAGATATAGGACCCAATTCTTGTTAGGCTCCAGGAACTCCTGGAATCAACATAATCTGATTGTTGACAAAGTGGTTGTGGGTAGAAATACAGAGAAATGTGCCTTGCCTGCTCTGTGTCCTTTTCCTTCCTGTAGGTAATGATGGTATTAGAGAATGGTAGTGGCAGCTGTGAGGGCTATGGCTCAAGCTCCATCTCACCTCATCAAGCTTTCCCTTCCTTTCTCTAGTTCAGGGTTTCTTATAGCCCTCCTCCCAAAAACCTGTCAGCAGAATAACTAAGCTCCCACATCTTCTGGTTAAAAGAAGGGCTTGCATCCCATTTCTGTAAACCTGGCAGCAAACCTGGCTTCATGAAGTATAACTATTGCTGCCAAACTGCTGCATATAAATTAGTTTTTACAGGAGTTTGACTTCATAGGCATGGACTTTAGATTCACTCTGGACACAGTCCTCCAGTAACGTGCCTGCTATATCAAGATGTTGACCTCATGGTACATTTTGGCTTCACTTGACTCCATGTGCACTTAAAAGAGAGAGACAAATTACACAGATTTTGTTTGTTTGTTTTTTTTAAAAGGCTTAATTTTTGCTGCCCATCAGCACTGTCTCAACATATTGCACAATGTTTTATTATAAAAAAGTGTCTTCTGTATCAGGCAGAAAGAAAAAGGTTTCCTCAAGGAGTTACTAATGCGTACCATTGTCTGTAGTTAGAGGTAAGTGGTTGTTTATGTAGCCATCAGGAAGTGGGACCTAATTGGATAGAAATAAAAACTTATTAGTTGCCTGTCCAAAAATTGCATGCATTGCATGGTTTTGGTTTGAATGCAGAATCCCATTTTTGGCTTTTCTGTGTTCTTGTGATTTCTCCTTTCTAGCAAAGTATAAACCATCCAACTATAACAGCCTAGCTTAAAAAAAATATATAAAAAAACAAAAACAACCCCCCCCCCCTCCCAACACACATGCTCAAACTGTTTTTAAAAGCTTCTTATCATGCTTCTGTTGAAGAGGATTCTGTTTGAACATCTTACACAAGATAAGTATTGGGTGCTATCATTGTTCGCTCACATAAGAGCTGTTTTTTTTAAACAAACCTTGTACTGTGCTTGAAAATGGTTATACCATTTCTTTAAATTTATCACAAAACAAGTACTCTTACCGATATAGATTTATATGAGCCCAATCTGAAACGACAGCAGATGATTTCCACTATGAATCTTCCAATGCCATGTAAAATGCCTGTAATATCAGACAGGGTTTGAGTTTTTACAAGGGATGAGAGAAGAACTCTGCACTAAAAGCTTTTGAAATGACAACAACAAAACACTATTTCAGGACAATAGACTGCAGTGTATGAACAGAAAAAATATATGTTTATACTTTTGCTGATTTCCTTAGAGACTTCTAAGTTGTAATGAAAAATATTTTAGTTCTTACATATATCAGAGCAAACTCTCCCCACCAGTTTAATTTCGACTTAAGAAAGCATGAATTAATCAACAAAGAGATTTGCATTTATTCACTGGCTGAGTCAGGGGTGAGAAACAAAAAAAAATGATTCTTGATTGACAAACTATTATTTTAGATCAAAAAATAAAATAAAATAAAAAAATCCATCCATAAAGGAAGACTGTTTTCCACCAAGGACCTGACAGCTTTTTTGCTAGCTTAGTTTTAAACCAAAAGAAGTATAATTGTACTGTATTCTACAAAGTGTCCCCTGGCAACAGGCATGTGCTACACACTTGCATTACGCACTGAATAAGTCAGTACTTTGAACTAAGACCCGTCTACGATTTATAACAAGGAAGACACTGAACAAAATAAGTTCTTAAATTGCAAATCCCATCCAGGGCACTGGTAATCAGAGTTAAAAAGCAACTTTGTCCCAGGAAGCAACACAGAACCAATTAGCAGTTTCAAGCTACAGAGGTTTTCTATGGAACTGTTCCAGGCACATACATTTTCACACTTTTCTATTTCTATAGAGGCACCAATATATTATTTTTTCCTTGGAGACTAATGGAATTTGTAAACATTTTATTGGGCTTGGTGGTGGCTGGAAAATCTAGAATGGTTACTCAAGCAAAGTAGGAAAAGACTTAGTAACTTTCTGGGAACAAAGTCATAGAAAGGCTGTTTTCAGTACCACTGTGGGAATGGAAAAAAAAGACAGACCAAGAATATCAGCCTTGGTTACAACCTGTGGCAGCAAAAACCAGAGTAAGACAAAAAAAAGATTAGCATGGCCCTTTTGCAAGGATGACAGGTTACAAGCTCAAAGAATTGGTGATCAGAGACCACTCGAGACACTACAGTAAAATCTTTGTTATCCAGCATTTACCTAAGCAGAGTACTTTATTAACCAGAATTTCAGTGGCAGGATGCACACGGCGCTGCGCTGCTTTGCTGTCTGCTGTGCCATTTTCAGCAGCAGGATGCACACTGCAGTGTTAAGTGTACTGTACTTTTAAGTGATCTAGGTGTATGCTATGCACTGCCAATAGTGCACTACATACAACTTTAGTGTACTATACTGTACATCACTGCCTTAGGATTTCTCTTCACTCCAGTGCTGCTTTACTACTACTTAATTGGTGAGTACTTGTATATTATTTTATTCTTTATACAGTATGTTATACTGTAATGTATGGTATACAAATTCTTTGAAAATTTGCACTACAAATATGGCACTGTCTTCCTTGCCAGGTATACTCTCAGATAACTGGCACCCCCCATTCCCTACTCATGCCGGATAACAGATATTTTACTGTATTAGTGACCTGTGTAAACTGGATGATGGTTAGTTATATTTTTTCTATTAAAAAAAAAAAACACCACACAAAAAAACCCACCCCTGCTTTGGGACTGGTTAACAGAACTGGGCCCCAAATGTAGGAATTAGATAGATATATATCACTGTATATCCAAGTACTTCCAGGAAAAAGCAGATACAGTTTTTAAGTATCAACAAAAACAATGGCACATCAACCCTAAGTGCCCTTAGAAGTTCTTTACATATTACTTTGCGATTAAAAATTGAATGGAAATCTAACAGACTACTAGCTAGGCTCTCTAACATTCATGGCCATCTAACAGCTCATTTACACAAACTCTTAAGAAGTGTAACCTGGATGGTTAATGGAATCTTGGCTTTTAATCATGACATCCTACCCATCTGGTAAGGCTGTAAAAGAGAACACATGGTGCACTACCTGTAGTTGAGAAAATTCCTCCAATAATACCACAGAGTCTCACTAAGAACTGCCAAAAGGGCATGTGTTCTTCTGTCACTGTCACCATAAGCGAACTGATGTCATATTTCATGAATATTCCTGACACCCCATGGCTGCCAGCTGCATGGTTTATGACTCTTTCCTAAGGATGGGAGGCAAAAGAAACATACAAGTTATAGCAATACCACTAATGAGAATATCGGTCACAAGCAAAGCATTATTTAATGGACAAGGTTGATAAAGAAAAACAAAACTTGTTCAAATGATCAGCAACCAACATGAGACAACAAAGCATCAAAGGATTCTTAGTTTTAATTTTTCCCTGAAATCCTTTCAGGCTACTAATTTTTTGTTAGATAAATGAAGTAAACCTTATACTGAAGGGCCCAGAACTGTCAATATTCTCAGCTGTCTCACTTGGGCCCATTTACATGAACTTGTAAATGTAGCTCCAAGATGTTTTTTTTTTTCCTGTTGCAAGTTCACATATCATTTTTTGTCCTGTATCTCCAAGAAGTTTCTATTTTTTTTTTTACCATTTTCAAGTGCCGGTGTATATGTATGTCAATTTGTTCTCCTCACCTAGGATATTACCTTCCACTTGCTTGGCTGATTCTTACCTCATTAACTTGAATCTTTGTTACTGGTTACTGCTATTCATAATGTCCTGTTAAATTTAGAACGTTCTGTAAGCTTGAACATGCTTCCTACTATCCTTGTTCTCCCAATGGTTATTATGGTCAGTAGGGGTATGCGAAACGGGCCGTATTCGATTCGGATTCGGCCTGAATCAGGGGACAGTGATTCAATTTGTTGATTCGGGTCATTGTCCTGATCTGATTTGGCTCAACCTGAAGATTCAATGCCGATTCAGAGAATCAATGATTTGGCCACAGACAGCTTTAAATGTTTTTTCTACACACCTCGAGGTACGAGGCATGGCTTGTGATTGCTGAGATGGTAGGGCAGATGGAGTGTCCCACAGGAGCCTCCTGTGTGCTTGGCGGCAGACCCGGAAGTGGACCGGAAGTACGTCCATACCACTTCTGGGTCTGCTGCTGCACACATGGGGACCCTCCTCCCCCTGCACCTCCCCTGCTCAGCAATCGGCCACGGGGGGATCCCAGGTGCTCCCCCCAGACACAGGAGGCCCAGTCACCAAGCCAGGGGGCAGGGTCCCCCACATGCTCTGCAATGGCCCCAGAAGTTTACCGGAAGTGCTTCTGGTCCACTTCTGAGTCTGCCACTGAGCGTGCTGGGGACCCCCCCGACCCATGGTATGCTACATCTGCCCCAGCATCTCGGCATT
>NW_005842304.1:62998-65826 GCF_000455745.1 Alligator sinensis | reverse complement strand
CAAGTACCTTGAGGTATGTATAAAAAGCATTTAAAGCTGTGTCTATGTCCGAATCATCAAATCTCTCCAAATTGATTCTGAGGGTTCCGATTTGATTCAGACAGATTAAAGGGTCTCGATTCAATTCGGGGATTCGGCCACCGAATCGGGCTAAATCCAATCAGTGACTGAAGCTTCGCACACCCCTAATGGTCATTGATAAAGCCAGTTAAAAGGTTTTATCATAACATGCACAGTGAAGCTCTTCAAATGGTTTTCAAGAGAAGCAGTCCTAACAATCTAAAGTTTCTTTGAACTCACAGAATCATAGAAAATTAGGGTTGGAAGGGACCTCAGAAGGTCATTTAGTCCAACCCCTTGCTCAAAGCAGGATCATCCCCAACTAGATCATCGCAGCCAGGGCTTTGTCTAGCCAGGTCTTAAAAACCTCCAAAGATGGAGATTGCACCACATCTCTGGGTAACCTGTTCCAGTGTTTTACTACCCTCCTAGTCAGAAAATTCTTCCTAATACCTAACCTAGACTTTCCTTGCTGCAACTTGAGACGATCACTCCTTGTTCTGTCATCTGCCAACACTAAGAACAGTCTAGCTCCATCCTTTTTGGAACCACCCTTTAAGTAATGAATTAAAACTATTAAATCCTCTCTCAGTCTTCTTTCTGGACTAAAATAAGCCCATGTCTCTCAGCCTCTTCTCAGAAGTCATTTGACCCAGTCCACAATATTTTCATTGCTCTCTACTGGACACTAATTTGTCCAAATCCTTTCTGTAGTGGGGGGGGCCAGACCTAGATACAGTACTCCAGATGTGGCCTCAACAGTGCTGAATAGAGGGGAATAATCACTTCCCTTGATCTGCTGGCAACACTCCTACCAATGCAGCCCAGTATCCCATTAGCCTTCTTCACAACAAGGGCACACTGTTAGTTCATATTCAGCTTATTGTCCACTGTAACCCCCAGGTCCTTTTCTGCAGAGCTGCTGCCCAGCCAGTCAGCCCCCAGTCTGTACTGGTGCGTGGGACTGTTCCGTCTGAAGTGCAGGACTTTGCACTTGTCCTTGTTGAACCTCATGACATTGTTTGGTCCAATCCTCCGATTTTCTTGGTCACTGAATCCTAACCCTACCCTCCAGTCCCCACCCATCTTTGTGTCATCTGCAAACTTTGCTGAGGGAGCACTCCATCCAATCTTCCAGGTTGTTGATGAAGATATTAGACTAAACTGGCTCTGAACTGACCCCTCAGGCACTCTACTTGATACCAGCTACTATCAGTTAGACAAAACCATTGATTACTACTCTTTGAGCCCAACAATCCTGTCAGTTTTCTATCCACCTTAGACTCTGTTTGCTACCTTTTGGTTGTAAATGCTCTTGATAAATATGCTGTCAGGTAAACACTGTTGAGGAAATGTGCAGGATAGCAGAGGAGAGCTAATTCACTGAAGGAAGACAAATTCAGCAACAACTAGGCTAATGAGATAAAGTAGATAAAGGTGAACAAAACTAAACAAAGTCAATATATTACAGTGTAGTTCTTCCCCATTTAAACACATTCCTCTTCCCGTTATTAAAAAAAACAAATAAAACACACAACCAGTTGATTCTGTTGTCAGATTCAAAAGCTGACAACAGCTAGGAAAATAGACATCTCAGCCTTATGCAGTAAAATGGAAGTTGACAGGCAGAAGCATATTACATTTATAATGTAAAGTCGCTCTTGTGACAGGATGCCAGCTTCGCTCATCAATTACAATAGCTGCCACAGACTTTTTATTGCAACATTTAAAAAACTACAGCAGAGAAGACACCTAGGTTTATTTCCCAATTTTGACAACAGATTGCATTAAATCAGGGTTGTCCAATATCCCCACAGCTCTGGGTTGCACGCAGCACTAGCCACATGCTTCAGGGGGTTGAACCCCCCCAGGATTTCCAATATTGTGTAGGCAACAGACAGCTCTCCTCTGCATGGGCTGCAGAGGCTGCATGCAGACTCCCACCACGCAGGCTGCATGGCACACGGGCCTCTCAGACCTCCCCCCACCATGCAGCTGTGGGAGAGGCAGCTACAGGGGCCTGTGGGCCAAGTGCTGGCCCTTGCAGGCTACATGTGGCTCAAGGGCCTCCAGTTGGACAGCCTTGCATTAAGTAAAAAAACCACAGAAGCAAGCATACATCAAACTGACACTTTGCATATGAATGAAAGACTGGCTCCTATTAGTAAGGTCACTAGGCAAAGCCAAGGATCATTAATAACAATTCTTTTCTGATTGGTATACAGGGCCCTACTGGTAATCCTGAACTGTCATACATCTATGGACTTGAATGGAGCTGTAACATTTTACTAGCAGGGGATCTGTCTGCATCATAATAGAAACATGAAGACATATGACAAGCATAGCCTTCACTCAGGTCTCATATAGAATAGCAAGATTTAACAAATCCAAACAAAGATTTTCAAACAACAGAATTAGCTAATAATTCAAACCATGACTTCACAATGACAGCTAAACCCTATTGAGAGTCAGGTTTAATCTGTGATGAGGTGACACAATATGGATCATGAATTTTTCAAGTCCTGAGCATTAGGGCTGCACAAAGCTTCAGTAGCCGATTCAATTCAGAAGAGATATGGCCCGATTCAGCAGCCGAATCAAATCAGGAGACCCATTAGAAGGTCCAACTCGAATCATAAGCCTCTGAATCGATTCAGAAAAGATTTGGTGCCAATTCAGGGATTTGGCCAGGGACTAAACAGGCAGCAATCCTCAACCATGCTGGACACGACACAGCTGCCTCCAGCTGGTAAATCTGTTGTGGTAAG